>NC_135281.1:6937341-7244484 GCF_051311805.1 Agelaius phoeniceus
ATCTTCCTGGGCAATCACAGCTAATGAGTGGAGTTCACATGTTAACTTTTGGCCAGCCATGCACAGAGCAAACAAGCCAAAATGAGATTAATTGAAAACCAGTTGAAAGGACTTGACATGTGCTCACAGAGATGGCCCAAGCAAAACTAAAGGCAAAATTCAATGGATAAATAACTCATTGTGAGTTATTTGCTCGGCTCTACTTAAGTGGTTGATTATGTGGGTCTTTGGTTAATTGACTTATTGAGTGGCTGGCGTGGGTTTTTGGCTGCTCGCTCACTCCCTGCACGTTTTTGCTATTAACTCAGCTGTTTGATGGAACAAGTAGTCTATTGTCTGTTTTTTGCTGGCTAGGTTGGTGTTTGGTTGGATGTTGGCTCTTGGGCTAATTGAACACATCTGCTGCTGGCTGTATGGTGGCTTGCTGGGTTCATCACTGGCTCTTTGTTTTGTTGCCTGTCTGATGTGTTGGTGGCCCAGTTTGGCACGGCTCAGATGCGTGCCTACCTAATTGCCCTCCTAATTTCCTGCTCCTTTGAGCTTGCAAACCAGGTTCTTGCTTTTCCCCGTTGCCATTTGGGGTTTCCATTGCCTCTTCCATCATCCTTGAGCTCCCAAGAGAGGACTCCTCCTCCCTGCCCAGCTGCACGCAGTGTATCATCTCTAGGACATCTGAGGATTGTCACTGGGAAGGATGGACATTTTCTGGAAGTCCATTCCCAGCTGTAGCTGTGTTCTGCAGCCCTGGCACGGCTCCAACCTGACCTTTTACCTTTTCCATTGAATTCCTCATCATGTCTGCTGGGAAATGTGGCACAGGAACGTTTGGGTTGGAAACAGGTGGGATGTTGGCTTGTAGGGAGGCTTCAGCTAGAGCAGAGGAAGAGGAGGAAAAGAAGGGGAGTAGGGAAGAGATGAGACCTGGGCAGGAAATTATCTCTGGAAGTCTATTAAAAAGCTCACTTGATTTTGACAAGCGCTCTTCATGCTCTTCAATTTGTCTTTGGCCCTGAACCTAACTTTAATTTTGGGGTGAAAGAATATTTTTCCACTGTGCTGAGAGCCATTCCTCAGAGTTTCATGCTGGGTAGGGTAGAAATTGGCATCATGCAGTGAAATGTATGTCTGAGAGCCAGGAGCCAGCTGAGGGGACGTCATGAGGGACAAGGATGGGAAGGAGGGGGAGCATTCCCTGCTCTTCCTCCTTGCCTTGCTGGAGCACCTGACATCCATTAGCAGACAGGTCCCTGCAGGCATTCTGGCTGGGCTGGGCTCTGCCTGATGTGGGAGGCGTTGACTGGAGCTGAAGCTGCCTTGACAAGGCCCCAGGGAGACATTCAAATGAGCTTCTTTACAGCTCTCCTGCTCTTTTATTTCAGCTGCCATGCTTGTAAAACACTCCCACGGAGGAGATGGCAGTGTGTGTGTCCTGCTGTGCTTCCTGCTCCTCTGGGGAGCCTAGTGGGATGCTTGGCAGTGTGAGCTGCTGTGACATGTGATACAGGTGTCCCTTCTGTATGTACCCTGTCCCTCAGGCACAGGGAATGAATTGGCTCTCTGGGTCAAGGGTAAAGTCATGGCCAGGGTAGGAATGCAATGAAATTTGCTCTGGAAGAATTCCTGCCTCAGATGAATGCACCCCTGGGCTTTGCAGCCCTCAGAGATCTGTTGGGAAGGATGAAAGTTTGACAAGAAAGTCTCACAGATATGTGTGCTTAGCAGAAAGATTTTTTAAATGAAGAGTCTGATGAAGGAATAGAGATGGAAGCAAGTTTTGATCTAGAAGTAAAGAATTGCTGAGCCAGTCTTACTGGCTAACCAAGGAGGCCAGTAAGGGTGTGTTAGTTAGAAGGGGTTTTTATGGCTTAGAGCAAAGGAGAAACCCACCTCAAACAAGAAGATGTTTTTACCAAGCAGAAAGAGAGCACAGGCAAACAAATCAGCAAATGTTGCAGTACAAAAAAATCTCAGAATTTTCCACTGCAAGAAAACTGAAAAACAACTTCCAGCTTAAACTGTAATGTACTAACTTTTAGTGATTGGAGAACAGTAACATGAATATGGTAATTATAGCAGTTGTGATAGGCTATAGATAAAAGTTAAGGTATAGATTGGTTCTACTGTGTTAAGATGCTCAGCAAAGAAAAGTCTATAATGCAATGTAACCAAAACCAAAGGGTCTGCAGGGCTGCCTGCAGCTGGAGCTGGCAGCTGTGGGCACAGCTCTGTCACCCACCACCCTGGACTGCTGTGACATCTTGGATGGAATAAACTGCATTTTGGAGAGCCCCTGGAGTCCCACACCCCTCATTTTAGCTCTTACAGTCCCCAGCATGGCTCAGTGGCCTGTCCTGAGGGATGCTTGTTGCTCCTCTTGGACACTCAATAACACCCCTGGTGTACATGCAGAACCAGCTGCTTCCCTGGCCAGGGACACAGAGGGAGAGCATCCTGCATGTCTGGGCAGTTTCTGCTGCCCCAGCCTCCCTCTGCAATGCCACACACAAATATCCTTGGACCTTTTCTATCCTCTGCCCCAAGCCTGGGGTTTTCCTGATGAGCTGCAGCACTGGGCTTGTCTGTCCTCAGAAGGAGCAGTCCCTCTGCAGCACTGATCTCCAGCCTGGGGACAGGACACAAGTCATTCTTGTCCTGTGATCTCCAGGCCTGGCTCCCAGCAGGGGAGAAGGATGTCTGTGCCCTTGGGCAGCTCCTTGGAGGAAAGGGGTGGGATAAAGAGGTCAAGATTTCTGTTTCTGACCTTCTCTTGGATTTCTCCAGCTGCACAGTGGCCAAAACCATCTAGGAGAATGTGATGAATGCAAATCTAAAACTCAGGAGTCCCCCTGAGCAGCCAGACTCTCTCAGTGGGGATAAGGAGCACATCTGGTATTGGAAGATCTTCCTCCAGCCATTTGGTTGCACGAGGAATGTGCATGGAAATAATTCCTACATTAGCAGTCAGGTCATCTTCCCCCCACCTGTCTCATTCTTTCTCTTTTTCCATTTCTGTGGCTCGTTCCCCAGCAGGCAGCCTGGGCTGGGCTGGCAGGAGCTGTCCTGGGGCATGACAGGGAGCAAGGAACCCGCTGCCTAAAGCTCCCTGAAGGTCACCAAAAGGTAAGGGAAGAGAAATAGGCCAAATTCTACACATTTTTGTTGCTGTCTGAAGTTTCTCCTGTCTTGGAAAATGCCTGCAGGGCTGTCTTGCTGAAAGCCCTCAGAAAAACACAGGGCTTTGGGAGGGCAGATGAAATGAAGGTGATCCAGGGGGGTAGATTTGTTTGTTTAGCTTCTTGGAGAGGCTGTGAGGAAGAAAAAGGTGAGTGATGGGGTAATTTCCACTTAATGTCAGTTGAAACAAGGGGGAGAAAGGCAGGAGAAGAGAAAATGGGAAGAGACTAGACCAGCAATGGATTATGTGTCTGAGTCTTTGAACTTCAGAGGGTCAGGCACGTGTCCTGCAGAGCTGGTCCTTGGCTCCCCCTTGGAGCCATCAGAGGCACCAGAACAGTGTTCTCATAATTCCTGGGAGTGATGCCCTTGGAAAAGAGCCCTGCCTGTGTCCCATGGGATAATCAGTTTACTGGGGAGTGCATGGATAGCATGGAGCCCTCCAAAACACTGCTGCAAGGACTGGATCAGCTGCTGCTCCTGGGTGGCTTCACTGTGATCCTTTGTGCAGATTAAAATAAGACATGAGCTGCCCAAAGCCAGCACCCCAGCCACTGGGACAGCCAGGATGCAACATCTGGATCAGCTGCACAATGTTTCTGCAAGCTGGTGGTTCCTCTGGTGCTGGTACCTCTGTGCTCCCTGGCTTCCATCAGCCCCTGGCAGGATGTTCCCTTAGCTGCTTCCCCAGCACATGCAGCAGAATGTGGCTGCTCCCTCAGTGCAGCCCAGCTGGACTGTCTGAATCAAGCAATGAGCTTCTCCACAAAGCTAAGAGCCATCCAGAAAGTTCTGTAAGGATGGGGATGCAGGAGGAGACCAAAGGGGAGCTCTGAGGTGTCCTGGAGCCAGCAGGGTCTGTGAGTGCTCAGCCCAGCAGAAATTTCATTTATCCTAGGCTTCCAAACTGAGTTTTTTAGCCCCAGTGAAGTGAGGACAAGTATTAATGTGTGGATTTTTGTTCTATAGTAAGGAAGAATTTTCTGGATGAAAGCTTTAATTAGATTTGTTTGGACCATGTTCACATGCCTCCTGGGTTCACTTTCTCTGAATACTTTAAATAACAGTTTTATTGGCAGGAACATTTGTGCAAACTGCAAATTTGGGGTCAGCATCTCAGCTGATATCAATCAGCATGGGCCCCTCTGAGGTGGTGGAGGTACACAGATTTACACCCACAGAAAGGCAGACTCCCTGAACGAATATTGAGAAATTAGTCTTGAAACACAAACTTGGAGAGAAAACCTCCAAGTGTTTGTACTGGAAACCCTATCCTGAGGCTGCAGCAGCTTTTGAATTGCAGCAGGGAGCATCAACCACTGGTCAGGGGGGATCCTGGCATTCTCCTGCACCTCCTCTGTCTCCCACACTGCAATGCTCTGCTCCCAGCCAGCCCTTCCATGCTGCTCACCCTCCTGTTGCCACCAGCCAGGCTGAGCTCCACAGTCTGCACTGGTTGCCCCAGCTGCATGGAGAGCCCTCCTCACCCTTCTGGGACATGATCCAGCCCAGCTCCTCGCTGGGGGCTTTGGGGGTGTTGAGTTTGGAGGCTTTTGAGGGATGGAAAATTAGGGGGGCTGGGACTGAGCCTGGGGATGGCAGGAGAAAAAGGAGGTGAGGGGCCCTCTTATTGCTGCCTCCTGGAGGAACTGGAGCATGCCCAGAAACAATAAATGTCCAGCGATGATTTGATGTGAGTTAGGATGGAAAAGCATCACAGAGGGTGAGTCTGAGACAAACTCATTTTAAACTGCAGTGAACTCTTGAACAAATTATTGTGCCTTTGCAAAGCTGTGTTCCATATGGGCCAGGAATCCTTGGAAAGGGGGCTGTTCTCTCCCTGGGATGCAGAACCTGCTCAGGACACCTTTGGCTAGTGCTGCAGATGGGGAAAGGTGAGGTCAGGGATGGCTGGGCTGGTGCAGGAGCACAGGAGGGAGCAGAGGTGCTGCATGTTTGTCACAGACATCTTTTATGAAAAATCCTTTCTTTAGGATTTTTCCTCCTGAGAAGCTGAGAGGCCTCAGGAACAAAATGTAAACAATGATTATCTGCTGCTGTGGAATGCAACAGGTGCATCTGGGATTGGCCCATGTTGGTTGTTTCTAATTAATGGCCAATCACAGCCCAGCTGGCTCAGACTCTCTGTCCGAGCCACAAGCCTTTGTTATCATTCTTTCTTTTTCTATTCTTAGCTAGCTTTCTGATGAAATATTTTCTTCTATTCTTTTAGTATAGTTTTAATGTAATATATATCATAAAATAATAAATCAAGCCTTCTGAAACATGGAGTCAGATCCTCATCTCTTCCCTCACCCTCAGACCCCTATGAACAGGGTCACAGGTGTTGTGCAGAGAGGATATACTGCCTCAGCTCCCTGTTGGTCCAGGGGGCATTCAGGACCAGACCCAGCAGGGATCAGGTCTAACTATGGCACTGCTGGCAGGATACTTCCCTGGGTGCATCAGCCTTTGCACACAAAGTGCTCTCCAACACATATGTCTTGCATGATGCAGACTGCAATATATTGTAAAAAATTATCTGTAAACCTAGAAGAGGCAAAAGCTACTCCCAGGTTACTGCAGGTAAAATTGGAGACAACCATCATGGAATTATGGAATATCCTGAGCTGGAACAGACCCACAAGGATGGTAGAGCCCAGCTCCTGGCCCTGCACAGGACAACCCCAAAAATCACAGCACATACCTGAGAGCATTGTCCAAGCACTTCTTGAGCCATGCTCAAGGTCTTTGTGGACTTTCCATACACAAGTGACAAGTCCCACACGGTGATGGGGACAGAACCTCTCTGGTCCCACATGGTGATGGGGACAGAAGTCCCAGTCCCAGCTGGTACTGGCCACTGAAGCAGGACTGGAAGAGGCCTCAGGTGGGATTCAGGCACCTTCTGGGAGCAGCCTTGCAAAGCCCCCATTTGATTTCAGCACCCTTGGCTCAGCCATGGAGCTGAGCTCTCTTGGGAAGCCCCAGCATCCTCATGGCAGCAGGGCAGCTTTCCCTGGGTGAAACACACAGCTGGAATGGAGCCCCTCAGCACTGTGCCACTCTTGCAGGGGCATCACAGTTGGCTGGCTGTCACAGCCCTTTTTAGGCAAATTCTGCACATCTGGCTGGAGCCCCCAGCTCCAAACTCCCTGTGTAGGACTGCAGGTGGGCAGAGGGTTTTCATCCTTCACTAAGCAGATTATTTTCCCTTCCCAGGCCAAACCTCTCAGAAAGGAAGGATGACATTGGGTATGCAAAGCAGGCATAAATGCCACCCAAACCAATTAATTACCTTGCTGATCACGGCATGCAGGGCCAAGGGGAGCTGCTCCCTGCCTCCCCAGGCAGCCAGGGTCACAGGGAGTTATTCAGAGAAGGAAAAGTCCTGTTTTGATGAGGGGGGCTGAGAGGGGCATGGGGGATCCAGGCCTGGACTTGTCCATCACTATCCACCCCCAGAGCAGTGGAGCTGAGCCCTGGGGTGAGGCAGGTAAGGGGCTCTGGAGTCTGTGCAGTCACCTGGAATAACAGGGGAAGGAATGTGCAGAGTGTGGCCTTGCTGAGGGGCTTTGGGGTGATTGGAGTTGGTAGAGGAGGGAACAATTATCTCCTGGGGCTTTGCAGGGGGCACTGCTCTTCTGGGAATTGGCTGTCAGTCCTCAAAATAACAATGCAGCAGAGGGAAACGCTGCACCCCACACATCCAGGGTTTGCCTGACACCAGGGCTCAGCAGGCAGCACCTGAGCAGCCCCAAAGCCACCTCAGAGAGCAGTTTGGCTCCTTGTCCCATGGCTTCCATGCAGGGCTTCCACAGCCCAGCAAGGGGTCCTGCACATGAGCACATCTGTGCAGAAGGTCCCAGCACACACTGCAAAAAGGATCCCAGACAAACAGTGTGAGTCCTCCAGCCCCACTCCAGCAGGGTTTTGGGGAGGGAGAGGAGGAAGGCCGGATGTGGGCAGCCCTGCCCTCACACCCAATAAAGTGAGCCTGGGTCTGGTTTGTATCGAAGGCAAAATGAGAAAGAAAAAGCCTCTCCAAAATGAGATTCCTTACATGACAGCATGCTGACATGCTCCGGAGTGATTTTGGCAAGAAAGGGGAATACTAAGCAGGAGCTGGGGTTTGTAGGATTGCCCAGGCACTGGGGGAGCGTGGGGAGGGCTGCTGTGCTCCCCCTCCCCAGCCCTGCACCCTCCTGACCCCTCGTGCTCTGAAGCTGCCCCCCAACCTTGGTGCTGATGTCCCCAGGGCGCTGCCCTGCTGAACAGGGAACTCTTTATAATGCAGGGGGTTGGGGTTTTATTTTTTCCCCTGTTTTTCTCTCCCTATGGTCCCTTCAACTCTGGCTAAGCCATCAGTGAGGGTGCCCAGCCCCACTGAGCTTTGCAGACTCGGTGCTGGTGGTGCAGGTGTGTCCCCATTTGGGGACAAATCGAGCGGGCACATGAGGTGGGTGATGCTGCCCCTATCCATGGGGGAAAGGGAGCAGGAAAACATCAGTCTCCAGTGCAAAATATCTCCCTGTAACTCCATCCCTGGACTCTGAGCAGCCCTTTGGACTCCACTCATGGACTGAGGGAGCAGGCAGTGCACTCGGGGGTGCAAGCACCCGCAAAACCTGGGTGTCCAGGGAGCAGCTGCACGCCCTGCTCTCTGGGAATGTCCCTCCAGAGTCATCCCCGCGGTTCAGGGCATCGAGCTCCCAGCTCGCAGCCCCTCAAGCCGTTCCTCATCCCCGCCGGGTACCCGCAGCCTGGCGAGCGTTTCGGCACCGCGTTCTTTACGAGCTGCCGGCTTTGGCCCCGGCAAGGGCCGTGTCCTGGGCTGCTGCACCGGCCCAGGGTGGGATGTGGGATGGAGCCCGGCAGGATGCGGCAGGGACCGCGGGCGCCGCTCCCACCGACGCGCGGGGGAATTCGCCGGCGCTTTTTCAAGCATCTGGTGGTTGAATATTTATGAAGTAGGAGAGCAAACCAAACACGGGGAAATCAAAGGAAACTGAACCTAATACTTGGAGTTGCTAAAACAGTCAGGAATCGGTTTCTTCCTGCCGGCTGGAGGGCAGGAGCAGCGTGTCCCTGCGGAAAGAGGGGTGGGAGGGAGCAGAACCCATCAGGCAGCTCCATTCCAGCAGGACCGAGTCGGGCTGGTGAAAGCAGCTCATGACAGCCACACTAACTCACACCCCTGCTGCTGCTCCAGCCCCAAACTATCCATCTCCTTCAGCAGGATCCCAATCCTAAGGTCTGCTTGAGAAATTCAATGCTGTCTCTGCATGGGTCTAGTGCAAAGAAATGCCTGTTGTTTCCCTGCCTGCAGGCAGCTGGAGGGCAGGGACAGCCTCATCCAGCCAGGAGGAAAAGAAACCTCTGGGTCACTGTTCCTACCTGGGCTCAGAAATTTTGGGATCTCTGTGCCACAGCCTTGGCTGCCATGCCAGCAGCACCAGCACAGGCAGGGACTTGGACTGGACTCCAGTGCCAGCAGCACTGGAGACTGGGACTTGTGTAGCCAGGACGTATTTCTTCAATGTCTCTGCATTTATTTGGTTTGGTTAATTTTAAATTATTTTTAACAGTTTTTCTGAGTGCTCCCTGGGGCCTTTTTTCTCACTTAGGGATTTGAGCAAAGCTGGAGCAGAAGGGAAATATCATCAGCCAAGCTGGGATTTCTACCAAAATGAGGGGGTTTGTGGTAGCCCCATGCCCATCAGGACAATCCACCCACACTCACACACTGACAAAAGCCAAGGAAAGGGTCTTTTCCAGTCACTCAGCCCTGGGAGCACTGCATCCTATCCTTTCCCTAGCTGGCTGCTACCTCTGTGTCACCACCAAAGCTTTGCTGGTGACTTGCCTGTGTCCCTGCTCTGAGGCCATCAGGAGGACACGGGGGAGAACCTGCAGGATTGCAGGAGACAGTGCAAGGGGTAGTGATAATTTTATTCTCCTCCACAACAGAGAGAGGACCTCAAGCTCAAATATCCCACATTTCCAGGCTTCTCCATGCTGATGGTTCCACCTCACCCTGCTATTCCCCAGGCTGACAAGCCTCACCCCCAGTGATACAGCAGCACCTTGGACACAGAGCCCATGCTGAACCATCCCTGTTCACCTTCCTTACTTGCCAAGCAGAGCTTTCTAAAAGGCTTTTGAAGACAGATGTGCCAGAGTGTCCTACCCTTGGAGATTTCACCACTTAGAAGTGCTCTGGGAGCAGGGGATATCTCTCAGCAGTCCTTGTCTCCAGCAGTGTGGAGGATGGAGGGAATCCTGGAGCTGCTCAGCGCTGGTACTCATGGCCCTGGCAGGAGCTCAGTTCTCTGCTGTATCTTGGCAGCTGCTGCTCCCAGAGTTTCAGTGGATCCAGCTCAATCCCCAGCCCCTGTTAGAGGGTTTCCAGCTCCAAAATCTCTGGATTTCCAGTGCATATAGAGAGGGTTTTGCTGGGATGAGTTTCCAGCAATGCCCATAAGCCTGCCCTGCCACTGCTGCCATGGGATGTGGAGGGAAGGTGGGCAAATGTTCCCCACATCAGGAGCACTACTTTGGGCTGCTTGCACATCCCCAGAGGAGGTAACACCAGGAGTTGTGGGTGTTCCTTCCTGCAGAGGGAATCCAGCCAAGGAGCCCAGATCTGACATCATCCCAGGAAAACAGGAGAGTTTCAACATGTTCAGTGGGAATGATGCAAACAAACCCATCTGTAGGAACCTTTCACGAGTTCCCATCCCATTCCCAGCTCCCATCCATCCTCCTGTCCAGGGCTGGGCAGTGCTGGGATAGAGGTCTCATCACTGGGGTGGCACAGAGCAGAGGAGATCAATAAATCCCTTTGCCAACAGGAGATGATGCTGGAGGGGCTCACATGGAGGCTGTTTCCTGGGAATGCTGTCAGCATGGCATGGAATGCTGGAGGCACTGCCAGCCCCAGCCCTGCCAGCTGCCTACTCCTGGAGGGACTGGGCTAACTGGGAGAGCTCTGCAGCACCCAGTGCTCCCAGTGGATGGGATGGGTTTGGGTCCAGGCAGCCTGGCAGGGGGATCTTGGTGGGGCACAAAGTGGGATGGGAAGGGGAGGACGAATGGCTCTGCAGAGAAATCCATATCAACAATTTAATAAGACCTAGGAAAAAAAAAAAAAATTCTCCCAGCTGGGATTCATCAGTGAGAGCTTTCCAGGAGTTATAATAAGGAAAGCAGACTGCTGCCAGCACAACAATACCTTCGTGCTGGCTGGGTGAGGTGTGGTCCTGGGAAGGCAGGTTGGGCAGCAGATCAGCTGTGGGGTGCCTGTGCAGTGGGGCAGGAGCTGCCAGGCACAGAAGGGCTGTCTTGGAAAGCCCTTTGCAGGCATTTAGAGCAGGGACTGCTTCCCTGCAGACAGCCCCTCAGCCCAAAGCTGGGCTGGGGAACAGGCTCCTGTTCCTTCCCAGCCCTGGTGTATTAAGCCTAAAAAAGGGAATTGTTGGATTCTTTACCAAAGAAGGCCAGCTGTGCTGCTGGCAGGCAGAGCTGGGGGGAGGGTGCCACAGCCGAGCCCACAGGTCTGGGGCTCACTCTCCTGCTTGTCCTGGGCTCCCCTTGAGTGCACAGGGGCCCGATGCAGCCCAGAGGTGCTGCACAAGGGCTGCTGCAGGGAAGGAGCTGCCTGGACCCTGTGCCCTGTGTGCAGCAGGTGTTGGGAGGCAGTGGGGGATGAGAGCTGCACTTCCCTCCATGGATTCACCCTGATCCTTCCCTGCCTGCACAAGTTTAAACAAGGGTCCCACAGGGGGAGAAGGAGTCATAGCCCAGCTTCTTCCCAGTCCTCCTCTATGCTCCACCTTCCACCTGTTCTACAGGCTCCAACCTCAACTTTCTATCCTCCACCTTCCATTCTGCATCTTCTACCCTCCACATTCCACCCACCATTCTCCACTCTCCATCCTTCATCCTCCCCCAAGCCCCCAGATCCAGGTGGAGCAGCAGAGGAGAGCTCTGCCCTGGATGTGCAGAGATTTTGCACTGCCCTGCATCCCACAGAGGGGCCCTGGCCCTCCTCCCCAAGCTGGCAGATGCATTCCACCTCCTCATCCCTCTGTCCTTGTCACCACCACCAACCAACTGAAGCTCAGGCAGAGACAGGCAAGACACCCTGAGGCTGCAGGGCTGTGCCACCAGGGCAAATCTGCCCTGATCAGTGAGTGCTGCTGTGCCCAAAGGTCCCAGCAGGGACCAGCCAGAAGATCTGGGGGTGACACTCCCAAGCTATTTTACAATGAGGGATGGCAGCTCTTGATGGGCTGCAGGTCAAATTCACAGTTATTAGAACTTGGTAAATGTGGTTTTAACAACCATCTGGCTCTCCTTTTATATGCAATAACCATCCCATTACATCGAAATAAAATCCACATTTAAGGCTCTTAATTGCACAAATGGCCTTTAGCTTTTTTTCCTCTCATCTCAAAAAAAAAAAAAAAAAAGGAAAGGAAATGTCCCATTTCCATCTGTCATAGCAGAAGAATTTGGCTGAGAGTCTCCAGCCTCCTCCTGAGGCGGGGCTGGTGCACGTGGAGTGTTTCAGCCCTGGGAGAAGGCACTGGGGCCAGCCAGGCTCCCCATGGCCCCTGAGGATCCTTCCCTGGGG
The DNA here is from genome assembly GCF_051311805.1 of Agelaius phoeniceus. Classification (NCBI taxonomy): domain Eukaryota; kingdom Metazoa; phylum Chordata; class Aves; order Passeriformes; family Icteridae; genus Agelaius; species Agelaius phoeniceus. The sequence continues at coordinate 6,949,154 of NC_135281.1, forward strand.
CAGTGGTGGGGTCAGGCACCCTGAGGGGTCCCAGCACCCCTGGGGATTGTGTGGCCATTTCCTGATATGGACTGGAATAGGGTGAGGATAAAGACTCACCTGATAGCTTGAATAGAAGAGAAATACTATCTCACAAAGGGGTTTGAGTTCATTTTAGTTTGGTTTTGCTCCAGTTCTGGGCAAATCATCTTCCCCTCAGCCCAGTTTCTCACCAGGAAGGGCAATGGCATGGGAAATGCCATCTCAGATGACCAAAATGTGACATTTGGTTACTGCAAAATGTGAGGTGATACAAACCCAACCTGGCAAAGCAAAAGCATTTTCTCAGACAAAGCAGTAAAATCAGGCATACCTATGCAGGACATTTTCTGCCTTCCCCCAGGAATTTCACACTTCAGAGGAGCTACATCTCCCAGGAGAGACCAGGACAGGAGTGACCCAGTGCAAGGCAGCATCCTCTGCATGGCACATGCTCAAAGTTATGAGCATCTCCTGTTGTCTCAGACATGTTCAGGCTCAGTAATTGGGAGATTTAGCTGAGATTGTTGGGTCAGCACTGTGGAAACCAACCTGTGGGCAGCACACCTTGGCTGGGCTTTAAGCACTACCAGGGAGCCCTTCCAGAGCTGACATCTCCTCATCACTCTGGCACAGAGGGAGAGGCAGAGCAGGCCGATTTCTCAGCAGTGGCTTTTCCACATTAAGCAGCTCCTTGGTTCCTGGCTTGCCCCCAAGAGCCCTGTCCATGTCACACCAAGTGTCCCCAGCCCCAGGGCGAGCAGAGGCAGCAGGGTGGGTGTGCAAGTGGCAGCTGCACCAGCTCCAGGGGATCTTTCCCAGAAAGCAGAAAGAACAAGTTCCCAGTGCCCTCTGCAGGAGGAATCACAGCCCTTTTCCCCAAATTTTGGGGCCTTCCAGGAGGACAGTGAGCATTGGGATAGGTGTTTGTCACCCATGGTTTGCTGTGTGCCCTGTGGGGACGGGGACAGGGAGGCCCATCCCCTGGGGCTCACAGGTAAAAAAGCCATTTTCTACCTTAATTTGTACATTGCTTTACTGAAGGAACCTCAGGACCCTCATAGCATGGCCATGGCCATTCCCAAGAGCCACCTGAAATAATCACTGCTGTTTATTCCCACAGGAAATCCAGCTTGGTTAAATGAGAGGTTTGGGTTGTGCCCAGCAGAGCTGGGGCTTAACATTACACTTGCTTTTTTGTCTCTTTTTATTTATCACTTAAGGAAAAACAAGGGGGAAGAAATGAACAGATGGAAAACAAGATTCAGCACTACATGGCCTATGGCACAGGATTGGTGTCCCAAGCACAGGCTTGTTCCCCAGTGTGCAGCACCAATTCACACACCAAGGGGAGGTATTTTGGGTTTTTTTCCTAATTTGCACAAAGTAGGGAGCTGGGTGATAACCCACAAAAGGCTGGCTCCCTGCTCATCAGGACTTTACATTATTTATACATTTTAACAAAGCTATTAGTATTCATTGGTTGCAAATTACAGAACTTTTTGTTAATTAGCACTCAGTCCCCTAGATCGTGTCTCATGCTAATTATTCCACAGGCAGAGTTCTTCCCTCCATTGGAGTCTGGGGTCTGTTTGGAGTAGGCGATCAGAGTCAGTGGCTGTACTCTCCCACTTCCAAAATTACCTTTCCCCTCAGTTACCGTTCAGTTCCCTAACTTCACTCCTGGCAGCTCGCAGCCAGACAGCCCATTCCTCTTTCCCTTAAAACAAAAGACTGGAAAATTACAGAATCAGAACAGAACATAGATTAGAATATTGTGAGCTGGAAGGGACCCCTCAGGATCACGGAGTCCAACTCCTGGCCCGGCACAGACACCCTAACAACCCCACCCTGTGCCGGGGAGCGGTGTCCCCACGGCCAGGCTGGGACAATTCTCCCTGGGGCTGGCACGGCTCTGCACAGCTACACACAGCCGCTTGTGAGAGTAGCGGGCCATGACAGCCCGGGCGCAGCCCCACACACCCACCCGGGCACTGCCCTCAGCCACCTGCCCGCCGCGGCCCCTTTAAGGCGCCCCGGCCAATCAGCGCAGCCCACATCCCCCACCAGGGGCCGCCCCCGAGGCCCGCCGGGAGGCCCGTACCACTCCTCCCACCCGGGGGGGTCACTCCTTCCCGTGGCATGGCAGCCCGGCTGCCGCCCGCCCCACGCCCACTGTCTCGCCCGCCCAGCTCTTTTCACTCCCATTCACAGTTTTTCGGTCGTCGTAGAGGGCAGAAGTGCAGCTGAGAAACCCTCGCATAATACACCGTCCCTCTCACCCCCCCCGTGGCATGATGGCGCGTTCCGGGCGGGGCGGGGCGTGGGGCGGAAGCGGCGCCGTGGCGCGGGAGGGGGCGGCATCATGGCGGCGCCGGGTGAGGCGAGGGCGGCAGGGCTGGGTCAGTGTCGGTACCGGTACCACGGGGATCGGGGGACGCGGGGTAACGCGTTTATCTCTCCGCAGGCCCGCGGCTGCGTCTGGAGGCGGCGCTCAGCTTCCTGCTTCTCCTTGCCTGTGCCCAGGCCCTTGTCCCCAGCCATCGTCTCGATGCCCGCGACCTGGCGCGGCTGCGGGCGGTGCTGGAGCGGCCCTTCACGGACGTGCGGGCCGCCTTCTACTCCATCGTGGGGCTCAGCAGCCTCGGGGTGAAGGTGGCGGACGAAAAGGTGAGCGAGGGAGAGCCCGGCTGTCGCTCCCCCGGGGCGCTTTGCTGTGTGAGGGGCTGCTGCATACAGTGAATGACGAATTATTAATATAATATAGGTTTATAGAGAGAGCTCTGCTTGGACAGGGCCGTGTGGGAAATGTAAAACGTTTACAACAGCGTTATATCCTTGGTAAGCAGCGGAGTATCACTGGTAGTTGGCGAGTCTCGTGTTGTTTGGATAAATTGTGGCCCTGGCTCGCTTACACTCACTGCTGTGAATGGTGCCTTCAGGGCTCGCTCCTCCAGGGCCCGCTGTGATGTTACTGTGGATATCAATTTGTTTAACTGCCTTTGAATAAGTTCCCTGCCTGTGGCACATTTGGTGCACTGTACTGTTAAATAGAGCTCCCATTAGTTTGTTTCAGTTCAAGTGCTGAATTCAGGAGCAGTTAAATTCTTGGTTATTTGCTGGTTAAAATGCATCCCAGTGATCCATCTATCCAGCTGTCAGTTAACACAAATTAACAAGCAGTCCAATTTCTTGCCTTTATGCTGTTCCTACTTGCCCCACTTTTCTCTCTGCACTCTTTGAAATTCTGTATTTGTATCCATCAATGCTGGTGTGATATACAGCTCACCTACAGAATTTCTGTTCATCTGTTCTCTATCCTGGAAGGTTTGCCCTACTAAATACACCTGTTAGACTTTAATTTTGATAGGCTTTATAATTATACTCAATTTAGGTTTGAATTATGGTTACAGTATGGCTTATGTGAAAATTCCTTATGTCTTTTAGGAGGAACCACCCTTGTTTCTGTGCAGCACTTGACAGAGTAGGATCTGGGGGGGTGTAAAAATGCACAGTGTTCATGGAATTGTCTTAGAGTATCATTTAAATCTCCTCTCAGTGGTTTAATTTAACTTCTGTTTCTGCACAGGCTGCATGCAAGTTCATCAAATCTCATGTGGACTCCAGCAGTGTTGAATCCCTCTTTTATGCTGCCCAGGCCATGCAGGTCCTGTCAGGCTGTGAGGTGAGTGTGGAGTTCTGCAGACAAATACTAACAAGGAAATACTTGCCTTGATATTTTTCTTGGGTTTATTTTATGCATAACTTTTACTTTCTTTTAGTGGTTTGTTCTCTGTTGTGCCTTAGGTAAATAAATGTTTGGGTGTGTTCTACACAAGGCAAAGTGTAAATATGTAACACAAGTATTTGGTCCAGGGTAATCCTGAGGTGATATTTTTTAATTAAACACTGATGCCTGAAAAAAGGCAGCACGTGTTGTTAGAATCCTCAGCACTGTGTCAATTAGAAGCTCTTTGTGTGTGTGACAGACTGTTTGGGTGCTGGATACAGATGCAGAGCACCCTTGCTGAACTGGGGTGGGTTACCCAAGCCCTCTCTATCATCAGTACCCCTGGCTACTGCACAGTGAGGTGATGCCACATGAAAAGCTGTAGCAGGTTACCAGGGTACAGCTGAATGGATTATCCTGACTAATTGATGGTTGACAGCAAAACTTAAGGATTTAATCAATTAAACTAAAAAGTAATGAATGATAAAAGGATTTTCCCCAGAATTTTATAGAAGTTCACCAATCTGGTATTGCTCCAGGAGGGAATCTGAGGTGATTTGAAGACCATTTTTTTTCAAGTGTGAATCACTGTGATCCCTGTGCTCCTCCTCAGGTCACCATTTCAAATGAGACCAGGGAGCTGCTGCTGGCAGCTGTCAGTGAGGATTCCTCAGTCACCCAGATCTTCCACGCTGTTGGTGCCCTGAGTGGCTTTGGCCTTCCCTTGGCATCCCAGGAAGCCCTGAGTGCTCTCACTGCTCGGCTCAGCAAGGAGGAGAGCGTGCTGGCGTGAGTCTCACATGGGAGGGAGCCATGTTTATCCTCCAGGCTACTGGGGTTTGAATTAAAGGCTGTTTTACTGCTCAATATTTGGAATATAGGTGCTGTCCAGTTCATTGTTGTTTCTCGGGGGAAGGAAATATATGGGGGCTTGAGTTTGGGGGCTGTTTTTGTATGATTTTGTAAATGAACTTATATATTCACTTTAGTTCAAGGAAAATGGTCAGTAAAGGAATGCTTTGCCAAAAAAGCCTCCTCTTAAAAGGATTGATAACAGAATTTTTACTTTATAATCAACCATGATTCTGTGTCATTTGTGGTTGCAGCAGACTTAATGCTCTTTCTCAGCCCTGTTTGTAGTTTGGGGTGCCTGCACTTTGAGCTGGAAAATATGTGCCAGTGAGCTGAAGGAACCTTGGCATTTATCACCAAAAAAAACATTGTTTCACTGTGAAACAAGAGAACAGAATGTCCCTTAAAGGCTGGGGAAGAAAGGGAAACTTAAAAACTTTTTTTTTTGCTGACTAAAAAGGTGGATTCCTGGAAGCCTCAGAGGCGAGTGTGGGATCTCTGCTCTGCAGGGATCAGTTTGTTCTCTGCTCTGCCTTTGAGTCCTTGCAGGTCTGATGCAGCTAAAGTGACACTCTGTAATGAATGCCAAGTTCACACTATATCACTTCAGATTAATTCTCTTGAGTGAACTGAAGGCAGGAGCAGCTGTTTTACACTTCATTCAGAATAGAAAATGCAGTTGCTTTGATTTAAATTATGTTTGGCTTTTAAGGAAGGAATAATCACACACTTGTTTGGTTTTGTTTGTTCTTGTTGAAGAACCATCCAGGCTTTGGAGACGGCATCTTACCTGTCCCAGCAGGCAGATCTCAGTAGCATTGTTGAGGAGATTGAGGTAGGAACACACTGTGCTCTCTAATTACTCACAAATTTGCTAGATTGCTTTAGAACTAAAAGCAGTATTAATGTGAAAAACAAAATGAAAAACCAGCCTGGCTAATTGTCTGCCTGCATGATGTGGCTTGGCTTTCAAGCAGATAATTCCTTGAACTTTTATCTATTTCACAGTGGACTGAAAAATAGACAATCTTGACATTTACATATAATTAAATCCACTAAAGGCTGGAAGATTTTCTTTCTTCCTATTTCTAAATAACTATTACAAAATATATCATTGCTCCTATACAGATAATTCTTGGTTAAAGACCTAACAGCAGAGTTAACTTCTGTGGATCCACTAGAATGCAATTGAAATTTTAATAACTCTTTCTGTCAGGATCTTGTGGCTCGCTTGGATGACCTGGGTGGAGTTTACCTGCAGTTTGAAGAAGGAATTGAGACTACTGCCCTGTTTGTTGCTGCTGCCTATAAGCTGTCAGACCATGTGGGTACAGAGCCAGCAATAAAGGAGGTGTGTACCTGCCCTTTCCTTCCTTGCACACTCCAGCTCCCAGAAAGGATCTGCTCAGTCCCTGTGGTGCAGGGCCAGAGCCTGGTGTAACTGGGCAGAATTTCTACTGCAAAAAGTATTGAGCACACTCAGTGAAAAGGGACATTGTGGAGGGAATGCTAGGAAACAGTATCTAAGAGGAAATTCCAACTTAAAGATCACAGGCTGGTTTTCTTGGGTTCTTTGCTTTTTCAAGTGTACAGAAGGAAATTGCAAGTGAAGCTTAGTTTTTCTTTGTTTATTGAGACATGGTGTTGAAAAAAAACCTTGTTTCAGAGTTTATTCTGGTATTTGGCACTTGCAGCACTTTCCAGCATTTCAAAGTGTTTTGCAAATGTTATTTATCTGTGAGGAAATGCAGGCACCCCAGTTTGGGGTGCCCAAAAGAGAGACATTACCTTGTGCCTGCAGGAATCCAGATGAAAAAATTTATTGTCTAAGATGAAAGACTGCTGGAAATTTCTTTTGATCTTGGTTAAGCCAGAAGTCATTACTGCAAGCTATCCACTTGATTTTTATTTTTTTTTTTCCCCACAAGTTAATGGAGTTAGATGTACTTTGGAGTGAGAATGGCAGCTCCCTAAAGCACGAGCCTAAGTGGCAGGGTTAAGACAGAAGCCAGTGTAAGACAGCTGAGTTCAGTCCTGGCCCTTTTCCACACTGCTGCCAAACAGACTAATGCAAAGTAATTTTAATGTCATTTTTGAGGTGGTGATTCTGCCACGTGCAATTCAAACTGTCAGCATCCAAATGATGCTTTAAAAAAAGACCAATTAAAGGAAACTGTTTAGTTTTTTTCAGAATTGTGCTGTCAAAAGTGCTGCTGTTGGGGCATGAGACTTTATCTATGGTGAATAGTGAGAGTGCCTTTGGAATGCCACAAAACTGTCTTTAAAAAGTAACGTGTAGTATTTGAAAAATTAACTCCCTGGTTTTTTTCCCCCACAAGTTCAGTGAGAGTGTGAGTTGCTGATTAGGGTCTGGAGCAGTGTCATGCCCTCCACAGACATGAAAAACACTGCAGGATTTGCACTGTGCAGGAGTTTTGTAGCATTTGTCTGGATGCTTTCTCTTGTTGTGATGTTGTTTGTTGTTCACTGGTACAAGCAGAAGAGTGAAAATTTGATGTGCAGTGGATTTCATTTAGAAGTGTTCTTTGCAGGTCACTAACTTGTATCCTTATTGCTTTACTTGAGATTGTCTTTGATTGTACTCATTCTCATTAGGATTTAGCCCAAAATCCTTGGTTTGGATCAAAGTCCAGGTATCCAATCCCTGTTTTCCACACTAGCAGGGAGTGATGGAAGAAGCTGAATAATGAGGGGTAATGAATAATCTGCAGAGAGTGGTGCAGATGCCCTAACCCTACTGAGTCAGCCTGCAAAACCAGCTGGGGGGATGCTGTCCCACTTCTGCTTTGGGGAGAACAAATGAGCTTTGGCACATCCCAAAGGCAGAGCTGGCTCTGTGCTCCTGGTGGTACTGCTTTAAAGCTAATCCTCTTAGCTTGAGGACACTGCTGAGCCTGAGGGGATAAGCCTGCATGGACCTAGGCTGGCTCCTTCCAGAGCCATTGGGGTGCTTTGTTCCATGGCCTTCCCAGCCAGGATATCAAGCCTGGTTCTGCTCCACTGAATGAGGACAGTTGTGCAGCTCTTGCAGCCAAATTGTCTTTTTGCAGCCCCATGCAGTCTGGGTAGTTGAGCTGATGACATCTTTTTACTCTGAAACACATCATTTGCAGAGGTGGATCCATATTCTGCTTTTCTAAGTTCTTGAGACAGTTCCAGCTGTTGTGGTTGGAGTCTACCAGCCAAGAATAAGAATGCACATGAAATTCCAAAGGTAGATAATTTTTGGTTTGCCTCATAATTTGAACTGTTTTTAAAGCAAATGGAAAATTAAACAGTCTTTTATGAATGATGTTTTCACTAATAACATAATCCTCAGCCAGTTTGCAATGTTGTGGGAAGCTGCTGGTGCTTAGATGTGGTTGGCTTTTCCTCTTTCAGGATCAAGTTATCCAGCTGATGAATGCCATTTTTAGCAAGAAGAACTTTGAGACTCTCTCAGAGGCTTTCAGCATTGCTCGTGCTGCAGGTGCCCTGTCCCAGAACCGCTTCCACCTGCCTGTCATCGTTGTCCCCGACGGGCCTGCAGCTGTGTCTCACCACCAGCCCCTGCTCAGGGTAAGGCCTTAGCCCCACAGCTTGGCTCAGTCTGTGGTGCTGGAGCTCTGGGCTGGCTGAAAGTGTGAGCTGATGTCTTTCACTTTTAGCTCTGTGGCTGAGGCTCCAGCAGATCTGGGATCCTAGCGCTTTTGTGAAGTGATTCTTAAGAACTTTGGTTTACCAGGGCGCTGCCTCAAGGAGGCATGGTGTGGAAGTCAGCTCTTCACCTTCCCCCTTGTGTTAGAAAGAGCCAGGGAGGCTGGGATGCTGAGCAGGGGAGAGCTCTGGGTGTGTAACAGAGTTGTCTGTGCTCCTGCATTCCTTCTGGGCCAAGTCTCACAGAAGTGCTGGTTTTTCTCTCATAGCTTCAAGTGACCAATGTTATGTCCCAGCTACTGACTCAAGTTTCTGTAAAGCTTGACCAAGCCAAGTCTGTGTCTAGCAAAGCCACTGTCCTTCAACAGCTACCATTTACTCTCTCTGGGTAAGAAAATAAGATTATTTTTAGAGTAAGACAAAGAGGTGTTATTTAAGCAATGTTATACTTTCTTTTCCATAAGTATTTTTCCACCAGAGAAATCTTTCTGTGATAGAAAACTCAAAATGCTGTGGTTGTGTTTTGTCAGTGTAGAGTGACTGATCACATTTGGTGACGATGGTGAATTTCTGTTGTTTTATCTTTTGACTGGGAGTGGGAAATTCCAATGTTCTTTTGACTTTGGTCAGCTTTGAAGAATTCTTTTCCTGCTGCACTTAGCAATGTTAGTTTTATGCTGTGTTTGTTTACCTGTTTAATGTAGCATATTTGGAGGCTTCTTGACAGTTGGGTTTTTTTTGTTACAGAGATTTCTTTGAGCTGAACTTCATGAATGTGAAACCTGCTAGTGGATATTATGATTTCTCTATCAGTGTAGATGGAGATAAGCGATTTATTGCTAATAAAGTGGAGGTGGGTGTGCTCTTTGATGTATTTTCATTCTATGCCTATTCACTGAAACAGCTTTTTATTTATACTTGTGAAAGATGTTGCCAGTTGTATGGAATTTTTATCACATGCTTTTCTATAATGCATTGGATTTTGACTCAGGATTATGGCCAGTAACCAGATTAAGACATGATCAAAAGGGATTTGTGTAAATTTCAAACCTGTCTTATCACTTAGATGCTGATCTGACAGTGTATGAACCAAGGGTAACAGTGGAGGTGTTTATATGGCAGCCCTAAGTCGATATGCAGAAATGATTCCCAGTGTTAGCTCTTCAGAGCATTCCAGAGTTGAGCCCATAAATCTCAAGGCTTGGCTGTCAGTTGTCTGGGGATTGCCTGCTGTGTGGAAGCTGAGCATTTGTTGTTGTCTGTTTGTATAAGCTCTGGAGCCCTACAAGAGAGCCAAGGGGGTCTTTTGGCATTTCCAAACTGTGTAGATGGTGAAGATTTTATAGTAGAGAAGCAGTGGCCAAAGCAGATTAAGTCTTCTTTTCATGCATACACAGCCCTTTTTTGGTGACAAAAACTGTTAAACCACACCTTTCTGAAGAGCAGTTTTATATAAACATTTGGAGTTTTTCTTTCCTCAAGTTTGTTACAGTGAGAGGAATGTGACCTCTCTGATTGCTCATGTAGTCACCCCAGTGTCAACAGCTGAGAATGCTCTTCTCCAAAGAGGTCCATTCCCAGGGTTAATTTTTGCCCTAAGTCACCTATTTAAGGAAACAATTAACATTTCAAGTCTTCCGACATATTTAGCTTGGAGTGGAGGAAGACACAACAGCTGACCTTTACTCTGAGTATCAAATTGGCTCTGTCAGTGGAGCACTAATGGCCCTCAGGGGTGTCAGAAGGGGCTGGATTGTCCTGCTTAAGCTGGGGCTGGCACAGGGAGGCACTGGCAGGAATGTATTAGCTCCAGCAGCTTTGTGGGAACTGCTGCTAATAAGACACATTGTTATGGGGGAGGACTGCTGGGGAGCTGCTTTTTTCCTTACTGTTATTAGCATTAATTGTCCTTAATGCACCATCGTTTTGACAGTAATGAGCTAAACCAGTGGGTTATTACTCAGGCAGAGACTACATTTCCTGGCATTAAAATATTTGAGAGATGTTTGTGTACTGTGCAGTTGGGGGGGCTGTGTGCAGCAGTTCTGAGTTGCTTCCACACAACTTTTTTAAAATTAATATTTCTTAATCCATCTTTCTTTGCTCCTGTCTTGGAACAAATGAAGGCTTTGCTAAAGTTAGCCTGAATCATCTGCATGTTAATGGATCCATTTTTGGGGGTAGCCTCTCTCTTAAATTACACTTTTTTGTTGTAAAGCAACTGCCAAGATGATTGTGTTTGAAGTCTGACCTGAATAGTTTAGTTAATGTTTTTGCATATTTTTCCTACAGGTTTTCTGTGAATTATTTTTCAGGCTGAGGGTGTGGGGCTGGCTCACATGAGCAAACCTGTAATAACAAATTGTAGTATAAGATGAAAAATGTCTTGGCAACGAAAGTTCAGTTCTCTAGGGGAGCATTTGTAAGCTGTGAGAACAAATGTGCTAATTAAAAACTACAGACTGCAGTGACTGCTTGTGTTTGAGAGAAGAATTGAAATCAGTCAAACCCACTCGGCTTAGTGCCTGAATGGGCTGTGGTTTGGGGCTGGGGAAAGGGCAGGAAATCATTTCTCTGCTTGAGGTTTATACTGCACTTAGCACAGAGGAGTGAGATAAATGGCAGGGCTTTATTGGCTGCCCTGCACTGAGGGGTGAATGCTGTGTCTCTGCAGCAAAGCTTGCTGGACAAAGTGCAGGTCTGCAGGAATGCTTTGGCATTGGCCTGCTGGTAATAAAGTCAACGGAAACCTCTTGGGCTTTAGGAGCCAACAGAGGCAGAACTGTTGCTGTCCAGAGACCTCTTGTCTCAAATTGCTGTCCAGAAAGCAGAAGGACATAGGCACAGGCAGTGTGAAGTTGTATCATACATGATGTAATCTCTAATAGCTAGCTTCTGCTAGTTCAGAAGGAAAACTAGTTGGATCTGGGGAGCTGCACTGTTTCATTCCAAACAGCTCTCTCAAGGACAGCTAATTGCAGCATGCCTGAGAACTTGGTGTCTGCAGAGCTGGCTGCTTGTGCAGGGAAGAAGGGGATGGGTCAGTGATTGGTGCTGGAGCTTTGCCAGAAGGAAAATTGCTGTAGATCCTTCTGTGCAGGTTAGGCTGTGACTTGGGCTTAGTCATAAGACCCTCTTTGGGGAAGAGGCACTGAAGAGCTAAAACATCTGCAGTGACCTTTGCCATAATTGGTGTACGTAGAGTGCTCTGAAGAATTTTCTATTGTGTTTTATTGCAGCTGAAAGTAAAAGTTTCCACAGAAGTGGGGATTACTAATGTAGATCTTTCTACTGTGGATAAGGATCAGAGCATTGCACCAAAAACAACCAGGTAAAACAGCTTGGGGTGTGTGATCCTGGAAGGGCAACCCTGACTCCAAACTAGAGCCTTGGTTTCTCTGAGCACCAGGCCCTCTCTTGGAAAATCAGCTCAGTTCTGTCTGTTTTTTTTCCTCCTAGGGTAGCTTACCCAGCCAAAGCCAAGGGCTCATTCACTGCTGACAGCCATCAGAACTTTGCTTTATCCTTCCAGCTGATAGATGTGAACAGTGGAGCTGAACTCATCCCTCACCAGGTTAGGACAATTTTTGTCATTGCTGTGTTACCAAGATGTTCCATCATGAAGCATCTGAAGTGACAGTTGCTCTTGAAAAGATTTGATGGGTTTTGAGAAGCCTTATGTTTCTGACATGTACTGTGAAGATCACTGATCTCACTAGCTGGGAGATTCACTTCATTTGTTTTGTCTGTCTGTTAAATGAAACCTCTCCTGGCTCTGGTATTGTGTTGTATTTAACTCCACAGATTGAGTGCACTGTAAAAGCACACTTCTGATTTTTTTTTCAATGTAAATTGCTAACTGAAAAGTCCTTGAATGTTACAATCTTCCTTGCAGACTTTTGTTCGACTTCACAACCAAAAGACTGGCCAGGAGGTGGTGTTTGTTGCAGAGCCAGACAGCAAGAATGTGTACAAATTTGAACTGGATACTTCTGAAAGAAAGACTGAATTTGACTCTGCCTCTGGAACCTACACTCTTTACCTGATCATTGGAGATGCCACTCTGGAAAATCCAATCCTTTGGAATGTGGTATGTAGCTGGGAGTGGGGTGATGTGGTTTTGTCATTACTGACAGTCTGACAGGAGGGCATGGTAGGGGCTTGGAAGCAAAAAGCTCAAATGTTTTGTTCTTTTTAGTGAACCAGAATTATTTTGGCCATTTGTGGGCTCTGAGGTTTGTTGTTCATTGCAAGTTTTAAGTAAACATCAAAGCAAGACAGGAATTAACATTAATTTCCTCATGTGGTGGTGCAGAAGCTTCAGAATGGGTTTGATGCAATTTCATAGCAGGCTCTCAAGGTTTAACCTCTCTGTTCTTTCTCTGCTGGAAATAAGTCCAATTCTTAATGATGGGTGAATGACATTACTGCCCCTGTTTAGGAGAGGTTCCTTCTTAAAAAATATGGTGTCTTTTTCTCAATTGCCTTTAGAAATTATGTCAGTCGTAGATTATCAAATAATGAAATAGAGCACAGTAATGGAATAGGTTTTATGCTTTTAGATCTAAATGCATGAAGCTGCACAATTTCATTTCAGGCTGATGTTGTGATCACATTCCCAGAAGAGGATGCACCATCCACAGTCCAGTCCAAGAACCTCTTTGTTCCCAAACCTGAAATCCAGGTACAGTCAAGATTATATGTAGAGATGAGGGCTTAGTGTTGTGTTCTCATCATAATTTATTTGTAAGTAATGTAATTAAAGGAAGATCTTCTTAATGGAAATAAATTTGTTGGAGTTCTCTGATGTACGCATAAAAAAAGCTGTGTGTTCTAGCTATGAGAGAGCAAGTGGTGTCAGTGAAAAGACCCAACCATGAAAATTTGGCAGGTAAGCAGCACAGAAAGGTCTCTGTTTCATTCCAGCCATCTGGGCTGATGTCAAGCTGACAAGTGCTTCTGTGAGTGCAAGGAAAAGTTAACTGTGCAAGAAATCAAATGTGCAGAGACTGGAATAAACACAGTGTTAAAGAGTCAGTCTTTGCCTTAAGAAGAATGCCTCTGACCCAGAGGAGCTTTTGAGAACAGCACCAGGGCTGCAGCTTGGGAGCAGAGGAGCTGCTCTCTTGGAACACTGCTGCTCATGAGTTGGTTTTGTTTGTTTGCAGCACCTCTTCAGGGAGCCTGAGAAGAGGCCTCCCACAGTGGTCTCCAACACTTTCACAGCACTGGTTCTCTCCCCACTGCTTTTGCTGCTCATCTTGGTGAGTGAACTGGGTCACAGAAGAACAGCAAACACTTCTTCCCATTCAGTCAGAGTCACTTAGGAGGTTGGACAGCTCAACTTCTTGCTAAAACTCTTGGTTAATCATGACTGGCACAGCAGTGCTGGAGTCACAGCTAGCAGATGTCAGTGCACAGCACTGGTCTGGTTTGGTTTTTTGAGGTTATAGTCAAAGCAGAATAACACTGCTGCCAAGTTGAAGTAGGTGGATGAGTTTCTTCAGTGTGCTTCAGCTGGGGATGGTGAATAACAGTGGGCAGATTAAGTTAAAATAACATTAGACTTCCACAGGAAAAAGGCAGTTTTTCTGCCTCACATGTAATAAATCCATCACAAAATCTGTGTTACTTAATCCTGTCAGATTGAATTCCCATTTATGGACATTTGAGTGTCTGTAGTTGAAACATCCTCTGCTACTCACTGTATCATCAGGTCAGTGCTTTGAACTTAATGCAATAAAAATCTCACTGAGACAAGTTAAATTATTCCTTATTTGGGAGATGAAACTGGTTCCAACAGTCATTTCCCATTAGCCAGTCTCAGTGAAAGCTGGCATTCAGCAGTCATGTCCTCTGGTCTGTGGAGTTCACAATATACAAGTTGATGACACTTTAATGAAAAAACTCATTGTTGCTGCTCCTCTTTTCCACCCTTAATGCCTTTATCTCTTGTAGTCAAAAACTGTGTTATTATGAGCAAACATCTTGTATCTACAGCTGTTCTTTGGATGAGTCCAAAATGAGAGCATTACCCTTTTTAAAATTATTTTTAGTGGAAATTATTTCATCTGGGTAGAAATAGCAATATCTATTTCTTTTTCACTATTTAAATTTGGAGCAGTCTTCTCTCATCAGTTTAAGATATTTATTATTATTAAGAGGAACTGCATTAGGGCAGTCAGAAGTAGCAGGAGACATTTCCACTGAAGGAGCTCAACAGTGCTGCCTTTAGCAAAATTACTACTGACTCCTCTTGCAGTAGTAAACAAGTGCTTCTGTAGAGAATACACTGGATTCACTGAAGATCTTAAACAGGCTTGAAAGATGTTAAAGCTTAAAATAAAAACTTGTGTTTACAAGGCTGTTTAACTCCAATTTTGTTTCTTTTCCTTTTTAGTGGATCAAGATAGGTGCCAACATCTCCAACTTCAGCTTTGCTCCCAGCACCATTGTTTTTCACTTGGGACATGCTGGTAAGTGTCAGAGGCTTTGTGTGTGTTTGACCTCCTCACCTGGGAGTAGGAGATGAGAGCATGTGGTTAATGGGCTCGTGGTCTATTAACTCTAATGACATAACAGCATAACACTTGTTCTCTTGTTTCCATCTGCCTTCCTGCTTTTCATGATTGTTAGTATGGTGATAAACCTGTTTTGGCCATCAGCTTATAACAGCCATCATTATCCAGGCCCCTCTCTCACTCCATTTATCTGTACTTAATAGAACTTCTTATTTCCAGAGGTCACACTTTATTGCATGTTTGTCCTCTGAGAGTGGGGAGGTTCTCTGGGGATTGAGACCTGCAGGACTCTCAACAGTGAAAAGCTACATCTTTTCTTTAAAGCTCTTCCCATAAAAGCACTTCTGGTTCTTTGGCTGAACCAATTTTTTTCATCCATTTTATTGTGTCCTTGGTTACACAGTTATTTACTGTCTTGGTAGAATTTCAGAAACATAGCAGGTTGGGAGAACACTGATTTCCAAATGTCACTTTGTTTCTCAGTCCAAGTCAGGTTACTTGGAAACTTTATAAAGCTGTAAGCCCTTACAGATGTGTGAGGTTAATATCCCCTATTGAAATCCAGAGTATCCTCCTCTTTTTAATTGTCCTTAATGTCTACAATATGTCCATAATTCTGCCACAGGAGAGTTGGTTGCAAGCTGTCAGTGTCACATTTTCACTCCAGAATGGGAACCCAGATGTCTTCATTCCCTGGCAATAATGTGTGGTCTTTAGAGCTGCCATTCAGAGCTGCAGAGATGGGATAGGACCCAAATGCTTAGGCCTGGCAGTACAGTTGTTCTGAGGATGACAAATGGTTGGTCTTTGAAATGCAGTTCCAGCCATGGGCTGTCTCTTTTTTTTCCCCAGCAATGTTGGGACTCATGTATGTCTACTGGACTCAGCTCAACATGTTCCAGACTCTGAAGTACTTGGCCATTTTGGGTGGCATCACATTCCTAGCAGGCAACAGGATGCTGGCTCAGAAAGCTGTGAAGAGGTAAGGGGGGCACAGAGCTTTAACATCAGTGGGGAGGAGGTGACAGGGTGCTGCTGTGTGTCAGTGAGCACTGCTTTGGGCTCTTGGACCTTGTGTGTGGGGCTGGGCTGCTCAGCCCCATTCCCTGCCTCTTGATCTGAGCAGGGCAGTGAGGGGCTGTGCCCAGGGAGCAGCTCCTGCACAAAGAGTTGGCCATGTGGCATGTGCTGAAGGAAGCTCTTAGAATAGTGTTAGATTATAGAAGCCACTATAAATGTAGAAGAGGCCCAACTATTTGGGAGCTCTGCTTGTGATGAAGGTTTTAAGAGGAGGAAGGTAAGGTGGGAGAAAATTACTGCTGTGTTTCTCTAGCTAAGGGGTGATTGTAGGGAAAAGGGAAGCAGCTGCTTATCAGCTGTGCAGCAACAGACAAGAGGCAACAAACACTGGCAAACCCAGGGAAAATTCTGCTAGATATGAGGGATACAGCATTCCTTTCTTACTGGACTGGATTGATTCTGCACACTTGTGTCTTCTGCCACACAATGTCTGGTGACTGCCTTGGTGTGGGCAGGCAGAAGTTTGCTGACCCAAACTGCCACTGCAGTGCCTTGGTTAGAGGTCACACCATTCCCTCTCCTTCACTTCTGCCACACACAGTTTCCATGTGGGACTTAAGCTTTTGTACTAATGTAGCATTTGACTTTGAAGATTATTTACTGACCTGCTTTGCCATCACACCTGTGCTTTCCTTACTTTCCCCTTTTTGAGCTACTGGATACCCACCTGCATAGATATCCCTGGGGTCTCACCTTTTTGATTGCACTCTATTAAAACCAGGACAAGTGCTGTAAAAAAACCCCATAAGAATATAATTTTCAGGAGGGTTGCATTGATTTCTTTTCTTTAAAACATCTCTACATTGATGGCTGTGTCAAGGAGGATTATTAATGTAATTAACCATTTTCTTACTGTCCTCCTAGCTTTCTCAGCCTTGCTCCCTCAGATGTCCAGCTCTCTCCACTGGCATTTTATTGTGTTAACATAACTTCCTATGGGAATTTTGTGGCCCCTGGGACTGTTATGTCATTTAATAATGAGTAATGAGACACTGTTATTAAGTGCAGATTGCCTAGGATACAGATTTGGGGGAAAATAATACAATGAAGCAAATTTCTAAGTGTCTTGGCTTAACCAGGGCTTCTGTTAGCAGATAAATGCATGTGGTTGGTTCCTGCTTCAAACCACTGCAGGGGGTGTCCGTGTGCTTTTTCACTGTAAATGACACGAAGCTGCAACTACAATGACAAATTTGAAAGTAAAACTTCTCTCTGAGGCTAAAGTTAAACCCTTTGTACATGACTTTAAAGTTCAAAAAGACATCTTCTTGTGAAGGCAGTGCCTGCCTGTCTCAGATGCTGGAGTGCAGTGACAATTAAGCAGATTGCACTTTGAGGCCAAGCTGTGGAGGCCAACAGCAGGCGTGGGAAGGGGGCTGGCTCTATAAACCAGCTTGTTACAGAAGTTACCAGAAGGCCTGGTTTTGCTTTTTGCATTTCTTTCACTGGGTCTGGCTCCTGGAACAGGGCTGCTTTCTTCCTTCCTGTCTTCTCTGAACCTTTCTCCCTCTCTCCTTTTGGCAGGATCGCTGCAGAGCAGAGCAGTAGGTTGGCAAAGTATAGAACGCTGCGGTAAAAGGGGGTTTGCTAGTGACCAGCTCTTCAGGAAGTAAGGGCCTTTTTGGATTTTGCCTTTCCCTGGCCATGCTGCCTGTTTCATTTCACCTCATCACTCACTCCTTTGATAAAAAATATGTGAGCTGAAGCTGCTTCCCCCAACATTGCTTCGTGGGCTTTAAACCAGTCCTTGGGTGCCCTGGCTGCAGCTGGGTTGGGCATATTAGCAGGACAGGTTCTCTGAGACTAAATTGCATTTGTGTGATTTCCTGAATTATCTGAAGTCTCTCTGGTGATATGTGCATGTGTAAATATGCTGTTATGGGCATCAAGCAGCTCTCAGGTGATGAAATAAAACAATATTATTGCTCCTATAAATAAATTATTAGCAATGTCAGCTGGAGGAGATCTGGTGAAAGTGGCTGACACTGGGGCTGTTCCCACCCTGCTGCTGGTCCTCCCTGTCCCCACCTGCAGTATGCTGGCTGTGCAGCTGCCAGGCACTCTGCCTGCTGAATTACATCCTCATTTGGGCTGGTGAGAGCTTGTGCAGCAGAGCCAGGTCAGCACCACCTCTCTCAGCTGAGAACACGACCCAGTCCCGGGTCACCCTCCAATTAGACTGAACTGGTCATGATGGCTCAGGCAGCAGCAGCTCCCAGCCCCCTCCATTCCAAACAGTCATGTGCTGGCTCTCCATTGCCCTTTGCCAGGAGAAAGCCCTTTGTGGCCTTTCATTCCCAAAGGTAAGGTCCCAGTTTGCTCTGTGCACTGTGCTGTAGGGGGCAGGAGTTCTGAGTGTGTGTGCATGGGGGCTGCATTCCTTGTTCAGTGCACTGGTTTGTTGTGGGGAAGAGGAAGAGTTTGTGGGATGGGTCCTGTGGTGACACAAATCACTGTGCAATGTGCTGCACAGGTACATCTGAGCATCAGCTTCCCCTCACATCCACATCAGTGCTCCAGGTAAGTGGGGAGCTGAATGGAGCCCAGTTTCTGTGGTGCAAATCAAAACCAGCACTGGGGGGTTGTGCCACACAAATGCTGTGCACTGTGCTCCTGTCTGCAGATCAGGGAGCGTGCAGGATGGTTGCATGGAAATTACCTGTGGAAGATCTGGCACCCTGTCAGAAAAACACCCTGTCTTTTCTCTCCCTGAAGTGTTTTGAGATACTTGAGCACAGAACAAGCTACAGCAAGTTATTGGAGAGGAACTGGAGGTGGCTGTCACTTGTCCTTTTGACTGCTGTGTTTGCTGTTCAGGCTCCTGGATGCTTCTCTTTAACATCACTTTGGGCCAGTGGTTTGCAGCTTTTTAGTGGCCTGTTACCAAGTGCCTCATGAGTGTGTTCTCCACAGCCTGCATGTTTCCTGTTTCTCAGCCTGGTATTTTAACTCCTTCATTCCTTATGGGCTGTAAGTAATCCTAGAGGATCATGGAATCACTGGTTTGGGTTGGAAGGGATCTTAAGGTCCTCCAGTTCCAACCCCCCTGCCATGGGCAGGGACACCATCCTCTAGACCAGGTTGCTTAGGGCCACATCCACCCTGGCCTTTAACAAATTCCAGACATGGGGCAACAACAGCTTCTCTGGGCAACCTGTGCCAGTGCCTCACCACATTCTGAATTTAACATTTCTTCCTAACATCTAATCTAAACCTGCCCTCTCTCAGTTTAAAACCACTGCCCCATCTGCCTGTATAAAACATCCCTCTCACTCCTTTTCATAAACCCCTTCAAGTCCTGCATGGCCACAGTGAGGCCTCCCTTGGGTCCTCTCCAGGCTGAGCATCTCCAACTCCCTCAGAGCAGAGGGGTTGCAGCTCTCAGAGCTGTCTGTGGCCCTAAGATCTTGCAAACAACTTAAAACCCACAGACCCTAATTTAGATTTTGCTGCCATGTGGGGTCACAAGCATTTTTCCTCACAGCTGAGTTTTCTGATGCCCCAGCTATGGCAGTTAAGAGTGTCAGGCCATGTGTGCCTGTATGGCATCATGGAAGGCAGAAGGAGCTCAAAAGGTTGGGTTTGCTGTGCTAACCATACCTGATCTTCCTGGGGAGATGAAGATCTTTGTGTTAACATGGACCAACAATTGCCAGCAGATGGATCAGCCCTGTTAAAAGGAGAAGTTAAGGTACTTGCAGGCTTTGCCTTCAGCCTGGGTTGTTTTTTCTTTGTTCAGTTCTGTAATTTAATGGGCACATTCATCCCTTTTGCACCAGAAATTAATCTTCATTTTCTCTGACCATTTCCATGCTCCTTGGATTCTATCCCCCCTTCCAGAGCAGTACTGGTTTCTCACTCAAATAAGCTGCTTTGGGGAAGTTTGTCCAACGAGCTGCTTTTGAGAGAGAATGAGGGGTCTGGGGACACCTGTACTGTACAAGCAAGTGCTTTGTTGCCTGGAAGAGTTAATATTTTTTTATTTTTCTTTCCAGGACACAATAGTACCAGAAGAATGGAAGAAATGTGGAAAAACAAAGCAAATGCTTTCAGAACAGAAACAGATAAATAACTGAAAGGCCAGAAGAAGGAAGGCAGAAGATAATTCTTTTTTATATATTAAGTCAAATGGGTGCCAGTTAAACTTTTTTTAAAATCTTTATTTTCATCATTGTGTTCATGCTACTGGAGTGCTTTTCATATGAATCTGGAAAATCTTTTCTTCCCTGGATCCTCTCCCCTTCTCCCAGGACATTTGAATTTCTTTTTGAGAAAAAAGAAGAAGAAAATACAAATCTGCTTTTTCCCCAGGTGCCCTTTCCTCATCCTAAAGATTTGTGAATAAAGAGGAGGAAAGGATGGTCCTGAGTGTTGTGTTTTGGCTGTCTCAGAGGCAGTGACTGGAAGCTGGGCTCACATGAGAATGAAAGGAGCTTTTTCTGGTGGGTAATTTTGTGTGTGAGTCACTGTGAGTGTGAAGCTTCCTGTTCTTTCATGTCCTTTCCCTGGGGGCTGTGTTCATTGAGGGGGACCTTCCCTCCTGCCTGTCCCTGGGGTGAGGCTGTGCCTGCCTTTCTCCACGTGTCTCTGCCACTCCAGGCTGTGCCCAGCTGCTCTGGGCCCTGGGCTCAGCCCTTGTGGGGGCCAGCAGTGCCTGGCTGTGCCTGACCCAGCAGCTTTGGGGGTCCTGTGGGGGCTGCACTTTCTTTCCAGCCTCTGGCAGTGACCTTCTCACTCCAGACTGATGGAGGTTGTTGCTTCTGCTCTCCTATGAAACCACAGCCAGGTGGCTGCTGCTTGTCATGTGGCTGTGTTTGAGTTACTCAAACTCTAATTTCCCACCTAATTACTCCCTTCAGGACCACCAAGCAGTGCTGAGGCAGCAGATTTGGGTGTTTCTGAAGGACTCACAGATAGTAATAACCAAAGGCCTAAATCTCCTCCTGCTGAGCAACTTTCACATGGAAAACTTAACAGTTGCTCCCTCCCCTGCTCCTGTGCATCCTATGTCAAGGGTAGGTGCTTTAGGGGCCTTTTGGCAAAGGAACCTTATCAAAGTCTTCTGGAAATCCAGGAAAATTACATCAGCAAGCAAGCATGTGGATAGAAGGTGTGGAGCTGAATCCTCAAAAGCATTTCACGTGTGTGAGACGTGACCCCGCTTTATTAAATCCACCTTGTCTGTTCCCCACGCTGTTGCTCACACTTAGCTCACAGTTCCTGCTCTTTGTAGCTGTTCCTACCTGCTGCTGCAGTGTAAACATTAGGGTGGGCCCACAGAGGTTTAATGAACTCCTTTGACCTCCCCTGCACTCCTTCAAACACCAGATCTCAGGCTGCATTCAAGTCCTCTGGGACTAAAGGAGTTTTAGACAAGAAATAATTAAGCTATTCATAGTCATTTACCCTGAAATATTTTTTTTAGGCCTGTATTTTGTTACTGCTCACTTAGCAGCTTTGTTTTGTAACTAATTCTTTCTGCTGCTGCTTTGTGCTAAGACAGAACTTTCCCTGTGCTTATAGAGCTGCAGCAGGTTCTCCAAGGAGAGCAGGGATGCAAAAGGAAAATCATGGAATGCCCCTATGAGGTGTATTCTCTAAGCTATGTGTGTTGCTATTGATTGTACTACTTATGGATTAGGAAAGATTGTTTTTATTATTTTGGTCTTTCAGTCCTCAGATATTTTTTATTTGCTTTGTTTGTTTTTATATTTAATCTCACAGAGTTTGAGCATTTGTTTCCTCATTTTGAAGCAAACTGAACCTCCAAAGAATCTCTTTTATTCCAAATAGCTACACTCACCCATCCATTTAATCACAGACTTAATCACCCAAACACTTTCTGAAATGTTTTTGAAAGGGTTTTGATTTTATTGGCAGTATCCAATCCAATGTTTGCATATGCCTTTTATGCCACTTAACAGAGTTTAAATTCATCTTGCTACTTTGTCTACTTTCTGCTTTAGGAATCTTCATTTTTTGAAATTCCTTTTCTTGGAGGGAGTAAGTCCTCATGGCTTTGAGTGTGTTGTTACAGGATATGTTTAGAAATCCATTTTGGACTAGGCTACTCAGGTAATTCTTCTGTGTATTTCTGCACTGTGGAGCAGGAGGATGGCTCTGGCAGCTGCCTGCCCATGGAAGGGCAGCACTTACCCTTTAGTGCTCCTGCTGCTGTCACAGCTTCACTGCTCTCCCTCAGCATCCTCTCAGTGTTCCCCATCCTGCTGGGTGGTTTGTAACACCTCCCTAGAGCTGGAATTGTAAAACCTGAACAGGCTTTAACAGGTTGGTGCAAGGATGAAATCATTTCCATGCACACTGGAGCCTCCTATTCTAAAACATGGCACCTGAGGAAAAATGAGATGGTAACTACTGCAAACTAACGTGGAAATGTTGGAGTGCAAGGAGGGAAGGCTTCCTAGGCCTTAACACACATTTGTATTGTGATATATATCACAACATGTGATGTGTATGTATATTATATAGATCATTGTGGTTCCATCCTTGTGGTGTTATTGGTTCTGGAGCTGGTGCCTTTGTTAGCCCAGTTTTGAGTCATCCTTGGTGCACCTGACAGTTGTCTCTGAGGAGCATCTTCCTCAAGAAACTAAGGTCTCAACAAAAGAGCCATCTTGACCTGCTGTTGGACAGGTTTATTTAGAACAACTCTAATTTCCTGCTCTGATGGGAGACCAGACCCCATCCTGGTGATATTTACATTTCTGAAGACATAATTATTACACAAACAACAGGGGGATTGGGGTGAGAAGGAGCAAGGAGCTGTATGAGATCACTGGGCTTATAACTTACTCCCTGTAAAACATTCACAGCTGCAACAGGAGGTTGAGTTGAAACAGTGACAGCCCCATCTGATGCACAGGGATCTCCTTTAGCTCTGGCAGAGCTGTAACTTCAGCTTGAACTCCTCAAGGCTGAGCAGGAACCATAGCTGAGCATTTTAGAGTTCATTCTGTGTCAGGCAGGCAGCAGCAGCCCTGGGCAGTGCTTCCAATGAATGGGAGATGTGTGAATTCATCCCTCACCTCACCCTGATCCTTGCTGTGTGTGGCTGTGCCATCAGCATCAATTTAGAGAACGCTGTAATCAATTTACTAAGTTGCCTAAAGGTGCCTTTTGGTGGCCTCATATTTATTAATCAGGCCCTTGAACAAAGATGACTTGGCAGAAATTTTGCCATACTTTGTGATTTGAAACCTTAATTAGCAGCCAGAATGTCCCCAGGATTACAAGTGTATCACTTGTTTTAGTCTCTGTGTAAAGCAGCCTGAGGTTAAACCACAGAGGTGGGGTTTTTCCTGATTTAGTACAGAGCAGTATTTCAAGAGGGGAGTTAAATTGTAAAGACTGGAGTAAATTAAGTAGTGCTTCAGCACTGCATTCCTTTGATCAGATCTGAGGAGTGTATGCATCAGTTTCCAGCTGCTCACATCTGGGAGTGTCTTCACTGCCACGAAGGGCTCACTGTACAGTTTGGTCCATGAGCTCTGAATTATTCTAGACAGAAAGAGGAGGGAAAAGAGAATTACCAGAAAACTTCATAAGCACACACAGAAATTTTTTCATCCTTTGGAGGCTTTTCCTGACTGACCTTTTCTGTGGAAAGGTAACCAAGTCAGGCTTGGCAAGGGAGATGCTGGAATATTATGCTCTCATAGCTGTGTGATTTATGTAGAGTTCTGATCTTCCCTCTCTTCCCCAGCCCCTCTTTTGTTCAGTGTGCACACTGATCTCTCCACACCCCTTTGTATTGTGCTGGCAGGATTGGACAGGCTTCATTTCTGTGGGACAGCAGATCAAGTGAAGGGATTCCTGAGGATGGATGGTGTGCTGGCACTCATTCCCCCAGGAATGGCAAGACTTAGAGCATAATTCAAGTTCCAGCTGACTGTTTTCAGGAGTGAGAGATACAGAAAACAGTAAAACTTTCTCTGCTGTCCAGTACAGGGAAAACCTGACATGTCCCAGGGACCTAGAGACAGGTTCTGCTGCTGGAGAAAGATTTTGTCTGCCTTGAGCCTGGGCTAGACCCTCAGGCACTCCATCTCAGATGGCTTTGCAAGGCTGCTGCAAGCCTGTTCCCAGACATCCACATGCAGCTTCTTCAGCACTTGTGTTCTGTCTGTTCAGTCTAGCAGGGCTTTAGGTACTTGGCAATATTGAATGGGAGCTTTTTCCCCCCCTTAAATTGCAGCAAGCATCTTTTTCATGGGCAGCAGTGGGAGCTGGCATTGCTGAAGGAGAGCCTTCAAACCTTGAGCAGTGCAGCAGTGAGTTATGCACAGGATTGAGCAGGGAATGGTACTCACCAGAGTGTGGGGAGGTGGAAAAGGGAGAAATATTTACATGAGCTTGGCCAAGGTGCTGGGAAAGCCTTCTAGCCCACTGCTGTCAATGTCCTGAGGCCTGTCAAGGAAGACAGGGATGGCATCATTGGCATCAAGAGAGAAATTCTCTTTTCTGCTACTATTTGACAGGATGACAAGGCTGAGAAGACAGCAGTGATGTGCTGCTGTGTGGTGCAGGCTGGCTCAGGACAGGCTGTTCTTATCAGCACCCTGCTTGTGAGCTCAGCCTCGTTCTTTCCCTGACTGCTCCTGAAATGACCCTTAATGCAGTAGGTTCACCCCTGGGAGGCAGGCAGCAATAAGGAGCTGGGTGTGCTCCTGCAGTGAGCAGAGGAGGACCTGATTGCCACCCACCTGTGGCTCTGCAGGATGGCTCCCAGGAAGTCCCTCAGCACCATCTGCTGCTGGTACTGGCTGTCCATCAGGATGCTGTCGGACTGGCGCCGGCTCAGGAATTCCTGCAGCCCTTCCCCTGCGCTGCTCTCGCTGCTTCTGTTGGGGGAAGATGAGAAACCTCTTTGTTTCTGAGATGCTTTTTTGTCCCTCACTCCAAGTTTGGCTCAGCACAGAAAGGGAGCCTGCTGGGACTGAGCCTAAGGACACTCTGCTTAATTTCAGCAAGGAACTGGTCACTGTATTTGCTGCTTTGTTAGAAGATGGATTGGGCTGGCTTGCATCTGACCAGTTGTTCTTGTTCAGTGGCAGTCAGTGATCTAAGTAGCCAAGGGTAATGGACAGGCTGTTTTCTGTGTTCAAACCAGGCCAGGGATAATGGTTCCTGTCATAGACATATTTTGTGAAAAATCCTTTCATTAGGATTTTTCTCCTGAGAAGCTGAGAGGTCTCAGAAACAAAATGTAAACAATGATTATCTGCTGTTGTGGAATGCAACAGGTGCATCTGTGATTGGGCTCATGTGGTTGTTTCTAATTAATGGCCAATCACAGTCCAGCTGTCTCAGACTCTGCTCAGTCACAAGATTTTATTATCATTCCTTCCTTTCTAGCCTTCTGATTAAATCCCTTATTATTTTAGTATAGTTTTAATATATCATTTTCTTTTAATGTAATATATATCATAAAATAATAAATCAGCCTTCTGAAACATGGAGTCAAGATTCTCATCTCTTCCCACGCTGGGGTTGCCTGCAAATTCTACAGGTTCCCCACCAGTGAAGGAGCATTGCAAATATTATCCACAAACATTATTGCTTGTTGGTATTGCATCAGAACTCTCAGCTGATCTGATGCTTACAGCCTTGGAGGAAAGCATTAATTAGGCTGCTTAATGATAACTGTGATTAGGGGTATCCAAGACTGTAGGGAGGCAGGATGCCCTTTGGGACGTGGAGCAGCAGGAGAGATTGCTTCTGCTGCAGTGAAAGGCAGCCACTTCTGCCCAGGGTAACAGGCAAAACCCAGCCCCAACAGGGCAGCAGGGTGCTGGGGCTTACCCAAGCCTCTTGCCAATGATGGTCTGGAGGAATTTTCGGGCTGAAATCTGCCCCAGGAATTTCCTGTAGTTGTCAGTGAATATGGCATCAGCGTGGCGCTGCATCCTGGGGAGGGAAGGAAGCACAGGGTGATCTCTGAGCTGTCAGTGAGAAAAAACTGAACAGCCCACGTGTCACAGGGCTCATTCCAGGGCAGGTCAGCACAGCAAACACCTGGTAGTGTTGGACTGCATTAGTGTTGGAGGGTAAAAGGATTTGAGGGAGCTCAGTCCTGACATGGAGGCAGCAGGCAAAGGGAAATATCTGGGGCAGGGCTGTCCCTGTGCTCTGCAGCAGCACCAGCACCATCACCTCCTGGGAGAGCTGTGTCTGGGACAGGGTGACAGAGCCTCCAGCACATCTCTAGCCTGTGGTTGCACCCAGGCTCCAGAAAATCCACAGGTAAGGGAAGCACAAACCACTGGGCTGGTGCCACAGTTCTAGGGATGAGTCCCCAGTGCTTCAGACAGAAATAATGATCCTCTGTCTCCAGGCAGACAGGGAAAGGAGAGGCTCTAGCATCCCTGGAGATAGAATTGTCCACAGAGCTCTGGGAATCTGTTCCCTGCAGGAGCCCTGGGCCTGTGAGCCTGCCCCTGTCAGTGTGTCCTTGCTTGGTGGGGACAGCAGGACATGGCTCTGGACATGGGTGATGGTCTGGGACTAACTGAGCTGCTCCTGGGCTGTAACCAGCACTCTCTGCAGCAGCAGGGCTGGCAGGTGAGGCACAAACCTTTTCTCAGCGGGGTCTGTGAACAATCCCTCCTCCTCCTGCTCCTCTGCCAGGGGGCTGTGGCTCTGCAGGGAGCTGCTGTGCTGCAGCTGGAGGCTCATGGCCTTGCCAGCAACCGGCCCTGGGCTGAACCTGCAAGAGAAACCCCAGGCACACTGTGAGATGTGCTCAGGTGCCAGCTGGGGCTCAGTCTTCTTAACCATCATTCCCTACTCTCCTGCTTGTCCCTTCTCCATTTGTCATCCCATCTCAGCAGTGACACAAGTAGTGTCTGTCACTCTCCCCAGCTAGAAACTGCCCTGAAGCTCTCCCAGCAGTGGGAGGATGGTTTGTAGAGCTGCCTCAAATACACACCCCCCTCCCTGAGCTCCCAGCAGAATCCCACTGTTGTTCCTGGTGTCATTGTGCCATGCCTTTGGCACAAGGCTAAGGCATCTTCTATGGGACATTGCAAATCCACGTCAGAGAAGCCAACGCTCAATTTTGGGTTTCTGTTGAGTTGTAGAGGTACAAATCAGTGTTGCAACTTGTAAGACCCAACAAGGAAATACTTAAAATATTAATAGGTATCTGTAGATTTCATGTTCTAGAATATCTGCAGTTCTGACTTCAGTGCAAGTGCCGTGCAGCCACAAGTTTTTATCAGTGTTTGGGCTGGAGGTGCTGCCTGCTCTGGAGATTGCCAGATTTCCCTTTATAGAACTCAGCATTCAATTCTAAACCCAACTGTTTGGGCTGAAATATTCCATCAGGTGCCTGCCTGCTTTGGAAACCACCCCAGCACTGTACCCAAAAAATTCAGACAGGCCAGAGAAATAGGCCTAGAAACACATTTAGAGCTCATCTGGCTTTCAGAAGTGCTGGCAACCTTAGTTTGACACCTGCTTATTCTGCAAGGTCAGAGATGAGGCAGGGTGAGAGTGTGGATAAAGCACTCAGCACTTACCTGAGAGCTGGGTAGAGAGGGGAGGAGATGGAGCAGGTGACTAAATGCAGGAACAGGAGCAGGGTGGCCTTGTCCAGCATCTTGCACCCCTTGGAGTCACCTAAAATGCAGAGCAGCTGAGTCAGGGCACTGAGGGGAGGCCAAGCTCCACCTTGGTGTTCTCAGTCCCTGTCACCAACATGTTTTGTGAAAAATCCTTTCATTAGGATCTTTTCTCCTGAGAAGCTGAGAGGCCTCAGGAACACAATGTAACCAATGGTTATCTGCTGCTGTGGAATGCAACAGGTGCATCTGTGATTGGGCTCATGTGGTTGTTTCTAATTAATGGCCAATCACAGTCCAGCTGTCTCAGACTTTCTGGTCAGTCACAAGATTTTATTATCATTCCATTCTAGTCCTTTCTTTCCTTTCTGGCCTTCTGATGAAATCCTTTCTTCTATTCTTTTGGTATAGTTTTAGTATAGAATTTTCTTTTACTATAGTATATATCATAATATAATAAATCACCCTTCTGAAACATGGAGTCAAGATTCTCATCTCTTCCCATGTTGGGGTTGTCTGCAAATTCCAGAAGTCTCTCTGCTCATTTCTCAGCACAAAGGGACTGGAAATGTTCCTCTGAGGCTGTGGTGCTTCCCAAGGCAGAGATGTCTTGGTGTGGCACGGTGCCCCCATGGAGGGCAGCTCCTGGGTGTGATGCCCTGGAGCTGGTGCCTGCTCTGTCAGGGTTTGCTGCTGTGGGAGCCCCTCACTGACCTGGAGCTCCCTCTTGGGCTGCTGTGAGCCCCAGGAACCCCTGCAGGGCTGTGAAAGCACCTGGATGAGGCCAGCAGCTGGCAGGGATGTGAAAGGAACCTGCACAGAACCTTCTGCAGCCAGCCCTGGGAACACCTCTGCCCTGCCCTCATGGCTGCACCTGCAGGGCACAGGTCTGTGCCTGGGCTGCCTCACTGGCTGCCCAGAGACTGGGCAAAAACAGGGAAATCCAAATAAAACTCCTGGGCAGAGGGTTAATACTGACCGGTACCCCTGAAAAAGCCATTTATCAAAGGCAAGTGCTGGGCTTGGTTTGCCAAACAAAACACAGCCTGTTCCTTCAGTGGAGAGGGGACTGGACTGGAACATGGAAATATGTCCCTTTGGAAGGGCTGAGATGCTGCTGTGGAGAGGGGACTGGACTGAAATATGGAAATATGTCCCTTTGGAAGGGCTGAGATGCTGCTGTGGAGAGGGGACTGGACTGGAACATGGAAATATGTCCCTTTGGAAGGGCTGAGATGCTGCTGTGGAGAGGGGACAGGACTGAAATATGAAATATGTCCCTTTGGAAGGGCTGAGATGCTGCTCTGGAGAGCAGCTCCAGCTTTGGAGCAGTGAGCCGGGCTCAGCCGTGGGTGGAGTTTTTGTGTGCTGGGCTGGGCTGAAGGGCTGAGGATGACTCAGGCCAGAGTGGCCCGGGGTCACCCACCCTCCGGGGCTGAATGCCGAGCTGAATGCCGAGCTTTTGTCCCTGGAAGCAGCAACAGGAGGAAGGTATTTCAGTGAATGCCTCTCTTCCCCAGCTTCCATTGAAAGCGACTATCTTTTGCTCAAAGAAGGTTCTTTAAGAATGTGGATAGGAACCTTTAAAATACCAAGTTTCCCTGTTCCCTATCTTATTATACACAAGAAAAGAGCAGAAAGGTGTTTGATCTCCCTAAGAGGAGGGGAAAAATCCCTCTTCCAAATGTATAACGAGACTTCCTGTAAAAGGAGCAGCTTCCAGATGGAAAGGGTTTGCTTGGACTTCTGATGGCTCAAGTGAACTTTGAAGGAGTGGGTTTTACCCATGGGGGGAGGCTCTCTGCTGGCAAACACCATCAGTGAGCTCTCCTTTCTGCTTGGACAGAACAGGGCAGCACAGAGAGGGGGAGGCTGATTCAGGAGCTCGTGCAGGTGGGGCTGATGCTGACACCAGGTGAGTTAATAACAGAATCAGTGGCAGTGCCCGAAGTGCACAGACAGACATGGAGAGGTGTCCCTCCAAGAAATGGGGTTTCTTATCACAAAGTCATTCTCACCCAGGCTCTGTTTGCAGTTACTTGTGCTCCCAGATGGGACCAGCAGCTTCCCCAGCCTTTCCCCTGGGAATAGCACTGTAGCTCCTGCAAAGCTCCTTGTGCTCATGGGGGGCATCTCCTCCTCCTGCACAATCACTTTGGCCCCCCAAAGAGCCAAGGAATGCTTAGAGGGACTTTGATAGATGTACAGGACTTCTGCTTTTAGAACAAATCCCCTGCTTCCCTTTCTTTTTTGACTTTTTCATTTGAATTTGGAAAGACATGCTGCTTCTGTGCCTCTTCCCTAAATATCTTCAAGAAAATCCCAAGTCAGATCTTTCTAGATAGAGGAAATTATCTAAGGCATCTATCAGTGGGTACCATCAGACCAGCATCTATAGAAAGTGCCAGCCAGGAGATTTAATCAGTATTAGAGAAGCTTCTATGTGAGCTGAGAAGTTAAGTGCCAATGTAAATGCCCAATGTTGTCTGCTTCCCCTTCCTAGGACACAGCCCTGATTATCACTTTCCTTCTGTCTCTGGCTTCTCTTTAAATGTTGGATTTTTCTATAGAATTGCTTTTTGAACATTTGAGGGTTTTTTTAATTTCTCTACTATTAGTTTCTTTGAAATTATTTTTCTTTGTTTCTGGCTTTGTTCTTCTTCCCCTATCCTGCTTTGTCTTCTCTCCCTTAGCTACAGCCTGCTTCCAGATTTTGGGGTACATCTGTCTCCCTTTTTCCCTCAGGAATAAACCAGAAATGAAAGTTCTACATCCCTTCCCAGATGTGTCTGCTATTTCAGAAGAGAAGCTGGGAAATGGAAGTGTCACCCTGTGTGCAGGCAGCTTGACAGCTCTGCAAAACATTGTCACCTTCAAAATTCTCCTGAGGTGAGGGACACCTTCCCTTTCCATTCTGGCAGCATGTGAAAAAATGATTAATAAATAAATCCCCCTTAAGATGAAGAGCTTTTAGCACCATTCCAGCAGATGAAGTGTAATAGCTTTGTTCCATCCTGTGCAGTGGGAACAGCAGCATTGTGACAGTGATGTTGGAGGGCTGGGTAACTGCCTCTGGCCAATTCTGAAACCTCAACCTGAGCAGTCTTCAAAACACCTCTGTGTAGATGAAATGAAGCTTTTGCCATGCCTGCTGTTTTATAAAGCTGAAACTTTCATAGCCTGAAATGCGGCATTAGAAAAGCAGAAATCCTTTCAAGTGCCTCCCTGTGCCCAGACTGGCTTTGCATTACCTGTGGCACAGAGTTGTGTCCCTCCTCACACTTTGGTTTGGCTCAAACACAGTTTCATTGCTGGGTGAGTGAAACACCGCTCATTTGCCAGGGAAAAAGAAACTCACATCAACATAGCAAAAGAGAAGAACTGTGCTACAGCTGGTAATCATCTAGCATGTTTTATAAAGCTCATCTAAACATGTTTTATAAAGCTCATCTAAACATGTTTCATAAAGCTCATCTATAGTATAATTCCATTGGTTTGCATTTATGATGTAGCTCAATTGTTGTTTCATTCTATAACTTGGTACAAAAACATGTTGGTATAAATCTTGATATGGTACAAAGGCACCGGGCAAAGCTCATTCCTGATGCCAGTTTTGATTGCATTTCAGTGGAATTTAATTGTCCTCAACTTCCAACTAGACATTATCCTGTTAAATGCACAGAGAGAGTCTCCCACTTACCGTTCCTGGAGAAAACAAGCTCTTCTTGGACCAGCTCCTGCCCAGGTGCTCCTTCCCCTGCTGCAGATCCGAGTTCTCCCCGGGAGCCCGCAGGGCTGTGCTGGGCAGGGCGGGCACTCCCGGAGCTCCCCGGTGTCCTCTGGCTGCCAGGGAGCTTCATCTCTGCCTTTTATACCTGAGCTCCCTCAGGAGTCCCGTGGGCTTCCACCGTCACAGCATCAATTATCCTCCTGAATTTCAAAGGCTGTGTTTGCATCCTCTGTGTGTGTGTGTGTGCGGAGGGGGCTGTGCCCGCAGCCCAGGGTCATTTGCACGATTTCTCTTTATCCCTCTAAGAGTGAAGAGCGAATAACAGCAGTAATCTGGCAGAGCGAATGACAAATTTACTTTGCCAGGTAAACTTCGTTTTTCCTCTGCAATTCCATTTTTTCCTTCTGCTCCACAGTGAGAGTGAGTTAACCATTAGTACTTTCTCACACTGCATGAACAGGAGGGTTGATCTTTTATTGCTATTTTATTTTTCTTTGATTCTCAGCCTTTTTCTCCTTCTCCTTTGTTACTCACACCTGCACCAGGGGGGCAGTTCAGTCCCTCACAAACCTCACAGCTTCACACCAAGCCCACAGAGCAGCTGGAGAGCCCTGCTCCATTGATGTGCTCTGGAAAAAGGCAGGGGTGGTCCCTGGGGTGCTGCACCACCAGCAGCTGTGCTCATTCCTGAAACAAGGTTCATGAAAGCCCCATTAAAACCAGCACAGAGCCTTCAAGCCAAGAAGACCAGGACAGTTCAGAGGAGCTCAAAATGAGGCGACAGCATCAGCTCCACCTGCCAGGTTTTCCATATCGACTTCACAACGCCCAGAATTGATGGGGATGCAGACTGTCCTGTCTGAGGGCTTGCAGGACTCCATGATGGGAAGAAGTTTCAGCAGGTGAGATGACTCATGTCTGCCTGCTGCCAAATGCCTTCACCTGGCACTGCAGTGGCATCCCAGCTGCTGGAGGCAGAGAGGGACTGCAGGGAGCCTGGTGCAGCTGGGGTGCAGGGGGTCAGAACCATGCAGTGATGGTCTAACCCTGTTACTGCCTCTCATTGCTTCCTGCAAATCAGGCAGCTGTATCATCTGTCATCCCCTGCAGATGGGGATTCCTGGCTAGCACAGAGCAGGTTTTCCAGAGTCCTGGTCCTGGTGCACAGCTGCATGCAGTCCCTGCAAACTGGAAAGGGATTTTTGTTGGCTTTTTTCAACCTGTTTGTGTTCTCTCATGTGTGAGGCCAGTTGCACTAATTTTTCAGCATGACTTATTTTTCTTCCACTGTCTTGGTGCTGCACTGGCTGAACAGATGAATCAGATCAAGCTGTTAAACCAGTCAAGAGCCAGTGCTATTTCAAGGTATTATCTTCTAGCCTGGTCTTGAGCTGATTCTCCATCCAGCTGGCCCCTTGCCCCTTACACAGAGCTGATATGATACCAGGCAGTGTATTTCTCTGATGGGGAGAATCAGTAGATCAAGGATAATCATTCTATAACTGACTTGTTTATAGCTGCCTGCTGCCCAGCCTGGGTTAGGAGAGCTGTGGTCTGTGCTCATATCTCAAGTGAGCTGCTTCCACAGAGGGCTCTGTAAAGCTCCATCATCCCAGGGCTTTCCTTGTGCTGCCCAGGTTGGGTTCCTGCCATGCACAGCTGGACCCAGCAAGACCCAAAACAATGGCTTTGGGTTAATTGAAGGAGGCAGCAGAAATTTCTAAAAACCCTCGAGGCTCTGTTGGGTGCATCCAGCTTAGGAGTTCTGCAACAGCATAAGCAGAGCAGTGCTTCTGTCCCTGGGATTTCCTGTCTCAGCTCCAATCAAAACCTTCCTGTCTTCCCAGGACCCAGAAAGGTCCTTTTTGGAGCTTCTCCACCAGGCTCCACAGGCTCTCCCTCTGGCTTATGCAGAAATATCTGTGAGAGGTGGGGTGGTGACTGACTTGTGGCAAATGCCCTAATAGAGAATAAAACAGAACTGCCTAAGACTAAAAATTATGGGTTTTTTCCTGGGTTTGCCACCATAGAGGTGGGATGGAACCCATTTTGGTTTAAGTGTCTTATCCCAAGTGGCAGAACTCAGACACATTATAATAAATTCATAATCATTTAATTGCAGTGTTCATTACTGCTGTGTTCACAGTAACTTTCATTTCTAAGTTCTTTGTAAAAATCCTGTAATTTCTGTGGAAGGCAAGCAAATTAAAATGAGATGAGAAAGACAAGATTTAGCCTGTGATACCAGTTCCTTCTAAGGAAGAAACAAAAAAAACAAAACTCCAACCCAGTGGGTGTGGTGAGACTTGCCATTAGAAAATTATACAAGACTCGGTTTCTTCTTCTTGGAAGGATAAAGTGTTGAGACTTGGATCTTCAGATCTTCCAGACTCAACCCTTTGAACATCAATAGAGTTCCTGAAGAGAATTTTTCCTGGAGGAATTTAAATTGGTAGGAAGCCCAATACAAACAATATTTATCAAAATAATCTCAAGGAAGGAGACACTCTGGGTGAAAGCACTGTTTGCACTCTGAGAATGAGTCTGAAGCAAGGGATCAGATTAAAAACAGACAAAATAAATCAGAAATTCAAAATGTGCAAGAAGGGCTGTTGGAAGGGCTGTCTTGTGGTGTTAAAAGCCTGCTTGAAAATCCTGCTTAATCTTCAGACATGAGCTGTCCCTGAGCCTGTACAACAGAGCAAGTGGCAGCAGCCTGTGAGATGTGCATCTGTCAGGAGGCACGATGGGCTCTGCAGGTGGGATCCATTTATAGAGCCTGTAGATACCTGTCTGCCTCTGTTTATTTCCTAGCAGAGCTCTGGAGCATTTCAGCATCGCCCAAGTGAACTGCCAGGAGTTTCAGCCAGGCATCAGCACGTTACACTCAGCTGGAGGCTTGAGAGTTACTGATTCCCGAATTTCTGGCTCTCTAAATATCATCTCCTTCCTCCTCCAGCCGTGGCAGACAGAGCTGAGATGCCAGCAGTGAATGTCAGTAATTAGGGAGCTCATTTTTGGTCTTAGCACTCTCATTTCAGTTTGGAAAGGAGCCTTGGCTAGAAGGTTACACAGCACATTACAGCCAGGATCAGTGAACAGGGAGAGGCAGCTTCAATCCTTTGAAAAGCCTCTGATAAAAAACTGAATAAGAGTGAGATGGTACTGGCATAAAGAAGGCAAAATGTGGTTTATGGAGAGGGAATGAGGCAGGTTTTTTTTCCAGTAAAGGATGAGAAATGAGAGCAGTTGTGAGTAATTTTTTTCCTGGCTGAATACAAATGTGCAACCTGAGGATGATGAGATCCTGGAGAACAAGGGTCACACATACAGTGAGTGATAACAAAGAGGCCTCACTGCAAAGACAAGCAGGAAATACCACAAGAAAGAAATGTAGAAAGGACTAAAAGAAGCCAAAGATTTTTTGGATTTGAATAAAGACTTCTTGCCTGAGCATTGTCCCAGTTTAGAACAGAGTGCTGACAAAATTGTCGTGTCCACTTGTTTAATCAATTTTGGCTTTGAAACCCACTTACATCCAGTAAGCTTTGGGGAAATCTTCTCTTTTTTTTTAGAATAAATAGCTTTCTTTTTGTCATTTCCAGTCAGGTGCAAGGAGTGGGTCAGTGTGGTGCTGTGCAAGGAGCCACAGTGGGCAGATGGCACCACCTGCTTGTGGCTGCCAGCCTGGGGCACTCCTGGCCTGGAGGGTTTGGGGTGAAATAGAGGGGGAGAGAAGGGGCAGGAGCTGCCTAAAACCTGAACATTTCACCTGCCTAATTCTGCTTGGAGTGAGTTGTGCCATTTCTGTTGGGGAGAAAAGAAAAAGATTAAAATATACAGTAACAAAGGTCTTTCCCCCTTTGCCTGCAAACCCCATCTGAGAGGACTGAAGCGTGTGAGAAGGTGTGTGGACAGCAGCACCAGCACATTCAGTGTACTGGTAATACTGGGAAGAATTTAATCTGTCTGTTAATCCATTCTGATAAGATCCCTCCTGACATTTTCAATAATTATTTCTCCCTTCTCAGTGATTTTTTTTTTCATCCTAAACATTTAGAGAGGTAAGAAGGTGAAAGGGCAGAATTTACTGCTTTCCTGAGCTCTGGCATTATCCCTTAGTCACTCACCAGGGGCAGGAGAAGCTCCATTTAAGAGTAATTTTCTCTTAGGATTATTATGCCAGGAACTTTCTGTGTATAAATGTCTCTGGCTTCTGCCATTCACTCAGCAGTGTTCTCCAGTTGTCTGTAATGTCTTCTGCACTAAAAAACATGAAGGATTATCTAATCCAATTGCTAAAAATCTTTGAAATTGTTATCATTAATATCCATTTAATTCAAATGCTTGGTAACAGCCTAGAAAATCCTTTTATTACAAATACCATACCTTACTTCCTCAGTAGATAAGTAACTGATTAGGTTTCCCCCAAAGTATTTAGGCTCTCTGGTAATAAAGCTCTGCAGAAAAACCAACCTGGCACTTTTGATAGTTTAGGGATAGGAAAAGGGCAAAACAAATCAGATTCCTTAAATACCACAAACAGAGCAAAACAGAGCCCAGGGCATTTCCCCCTTTGTAGCTCATCTTATGGAGCCATCCTCCAGTTCAGAGCCGGAAACTGGACAGAACATTAAAAATAAAATCCCTGTCAAGAGCAAAGACAAAAGCACATCTTAATTGTTGCTGCCAGAGTATGTCAAGGGAGCAGGTGAAAACCTTGTGGATAAAGAGAAACCCACCAGGACTGGAAGGCCACAGAATTGATGGTGGGGTTAAAACCCTCACAGGGATTTAGGGGGTGAGTGCATTAAGCCTGAGGTGTAAAGGCCTGGGGTGCTTCTACCATGGGCACCCAGCCAGGATGAGAGGACACAGCCTCAAGCTGCACCAGGGGAGGTGTAGGTTGGACATCAGGAGGAATTTCTTCACAGAAAGGGTGTGGTGGTGGTCACAGGGGTCCTGGGGAGAGGGAAGAGACGAGGATCTGACTCCAGGTTTCAGAAGGCTTGATTTATTATTTTATTATATATATATTATATTAAAACTATACTAAAAGAATAGAAGAAAGGATTTCATCAGAAGGCTAGCAAGCAAGAAAAAGAATGGAATGATAACAAAAGCTTCTGACTCTCAGAGAATCCGAGCCAGCTGACTGTGATTGGCCGTTAATTAGAAACAACCACATGAGACCAATCCCAGATGCACCTGTTGCATTCCACAGCAGCAGATAACCATTGCTTACATCTTGTTCCTGAGGCCTCTCAGCCTCTCAGGAGAAAAAATCCTAAGGAAAAGATTTTTCATAAAAGATGTCTGTGACAAAAGGGTGATTAGACATGGAATGGGCTGCCCAGGGAGGTGGTGGAGTCACTGTCCCTGGAGGTGTTTAAGGAAAGATTGGACGTGGCACTCAGTGGCCTGGTCTGGTTGACAAGGTGGTGTTGGGTCATAGGTTGGACTGGATCATCTCAGAGGTCTTTTCCAACCTCACTGATTCAGGGATTCAGTGACCCACCAGGGACCCACAGGCTCCCACAGCTGGGCTGGGCCCATGCACCATGGGGCTGATTGGCCTCAGGGGGTTTGAGGAACACGGCAGGGCAGCCCCCAGGCCCCCACTGCCCCTGCTGCCCCAGGCCCTGCATCACCCTGAGGCTGCCCTGGGAACGCAGTGCACAGGGGGTGTGGGTGCTTGCACAGGGTGGCTGTGGGCGGGTTGCTAGGGGCTGTTGATGGGATTGTTGCTAGGGGCTGTTGATGGGATGGTTGCTAGGGGCTGTTGCTACAGATGGCTGCTGGGAGCCATTGCTAGGGATGATTGCTGGGATAGTTGCTAGGCACGGTTGCCAGGGACAGTTGCCGGGATGGTTGCCGGGATGGTCATCAGGGGCGTTTGCCAAGGCAGTTGCTAGGGATGGTTGATGGGATGGTTGCCAGGGGCAGTTGCCAGGGCGGTTGCCAGGGCAGTTGCTATGGATAGTTGCTGGGATGGTTGCCAAGGAAGGTTGCCAGAGCAGTTGCTGGCATGGTTGCCAGGGGCAGTTGCTAAGGTGGTTGCTAGGGATGGTTGCCAGGGGCGGTTGATGGGATGGCTGACAGGATGGTTGCTAGGGCGGTTGACAGGATGGCTGCCAGAATGTTTGTCACGGACGGTTGCCGGATGGTTGATGGGACGGTTGCCGGATGGTTGATGGGATGGTTGCCAGGATGGTTGCCAGGATGGTTGCCGGGATGGTTGCTTAGGCTGTTGCCGGGATGGTTGTCACGGTCGGTGGCCAGAGGCAGTTGCCGGGATGGTTGTCACGGTCGGGGCCGGGGCGGGGCCGGGGCGGGCGGTGGCCGGGCCGTGCCGGAAGCGCTTCCAGCGGCCGGGAAGCCGTTCCGGGGCGGCGGGGCCAGGGAGCGCAGCGGAGCGGGCGGTGAGCGGGGCCGGGCGGGGCTCTGCGGGCACGGGGCACTGGCCAGGGGCGGCGGTGGCTTCAGCATCTCCCCGGGAGCGAGTGCAGGGCCGGGGGGGCTCGCTGGTCCTGGCGGGGCCGGGCGGCACCGCGGGGCTGGCCCGGCAGGGACGGAGGGATGCAGGGATACAGGGATGGCGACAGCGGTGTCCCCTCCCTGGGGCTGCCCAGCTGCTCTGCCACAGCCCGGGCACGGCTGCCAGCCCCCGGCCCTTGTGCCAGGCTGGGCTCCTCGGCCATGGATCCAGCGGCGCGGGCAGGAGCACCCGGTAAAAATTGCCCAGGCTCCATCCCGACACCTGCTGAGCCTTTTGAAAATTCCAACTTGAGCTTTTTTTGCCCCGTCCTTTGACGGAGGAGGTAAAAATTCTGACAATTCTTTTAATTGTCAGATTTATTTATTTATTTATTTATTTCCACACCAAGAAGAAGTTAATACATATTACTTGAGCTGTTCCCGTGACTTTGCCCTCTGCCCGTTATTTATGTAGTGCCAGGTGAGGACACCAGCTGGGAAACACAGTGCAGCAAGAAGAAAGGCTGGAGTCTCTCCTGGCTGGTGCACGGCCCTGATCCTGGGGATATGTTGGTTATTTATCACAGGGGCTGTGGGGATATGTTGGTTATTTATCACAGGGGCTGTGGGGATATGTTGGTTATTTATCACAGGGGCTGTTCCTGAGCCGTGGGGAACAGCCACATCCTCTGTGATGCTGTCACTGAGCACAGCAGGAGCTGCAGCCCCGAGGGGCCCTGGCTGGCTCTGGGCTCTGCCCACTCCTCCAGCTCATTCACTGGGTATCAAACCTTGTGAATAAACTGGAGGGGCAAGGACAGCTCCCTCTCAGGGTCTGACAGACGAGTATTCATCTTCAAAAGCAATTTAAGAAGAGCTGCTTTAAGTGCGGCCATGGAGAGGTGGTCTGAGGAGAAAGGCAGCTGACAACCTGTGGAGAAGAAGAGATGTTATCTGAGGAATAAGTGATGAAACTGAACTTCTTGGGAACAGGGAGGAAGGCTCCACCATCCAGAGACCTGTTGGTTTAGGTGCAAGGCAGAGGCTTTGGGCACTGTGTGAACCACTGGAGTTTTTTAAAACTGGAGTTTTGCTCAGAGTTGGGCTCCAGTGATGGCAGGAAAATCAATGGTCAGAGCATGGGTTCCCTGAGCAAGCAAGGATACTGCTGTAATTAGCTGGAGCACAATGCCAGGTGTTTTCTGACCCTGTTTCATGGGGTTTCATGCCTCAAATGGTGGTGGCAGCTGCTGCCAGGAGAGCTCTTAGTGCTGGTCATGGCTCCAGGATTTGTTAGAGAACTAACAGGGGAACTAACTTACTGATGCCTTAAGGGAAGGTCAGCTAGAAGAGGGGAAAGGAGGGGAGAGTTGTAGAAGATGAGGACAGAGGATTTTTTGCTTTCATTGTTTGTGTTTCCTTTTCCTGTTTATCTCTGTGTGTTGTGTTTCAGGTGTGTGAATTGGGGTTATCAGCAGGAGTTCGTCCTGAGAAGACTCCAGGTGAGGAATGAAGGAATTTCCCTTCCTGCTGTGTTTGAGGACTGGGGCCAGTGTCAGGCAAGAATAATGTTTTCAAAAGATACCCAGATGAGATAAATGCAATTCAAAGGTGATTCTGTGTCTTGTTTAGGAACTGCTGCCTTAGTGGGCTGGGAGAGATGATTTAAAAGGCAAAAGCAGTTGGGATGAGCCACGTGCATGCAGGCTGTGTTCAGGCATTGAGCAGCCATTGGCTGAGCCCTGGGTCAGTGTGTCCTGACTTCATGTACAGGTCCCACACAGCCCTTGCTGACTGGGATTGAATCAAAATTTAAAACATTTTCCTTCACTGAAGTACAGACCTGGACAGGACCTCGAGAGGTCACCTGTTCTTATCTCCTGGTTCAAAGGCAGAGTTGTATATACCCACACCCATCCCAGGGCAGTGCTTGTCTGATCTGCTCTTCTGAATCACCAGCAGCAGGGATTCCACAGTCTCTCTATTCCAGTGGCTGGCAGTCTGTGAAGTTGGAAATGTTCTCCTGTCCTAAAATTCAAAATAACATTCTGTGTTTCAGCTGAATGAAAACAAAATAATTATTTTTTTAATTTATATACCTCTCCCTTTAGTGTGTCACCAGGTGATAGTTGCCTCTTGTGGATTGAGTTGATTCTCAAATTTACCAACTATTACTTTGCTGGAATTTGCCACATTTACCATCCTTCTGGACTGGGTCACATCTGTAGATTGTAACAGTCTCCTCCCAGCCTGAGAAATGCAGAGATATCTCCTGCTTTGGAGATAATTCCTAGGGGTAAACTCAGCACACAAACTCAGTCAGACCCAAATTTTAGTGGTACAGAGAACTGTGGCTCTCAGTGAACAGTGCTGATCCAGGGAATGCACACTGGGATCATCCAGGCCAGGAAAACTGAGTGGGGCACTAATCACAGCTGAGTGTGATGGCATCTCAGACTAATTGGATTTCCCTTTGGGGACTTCCTGAGGCTTACTCTAGCAGTTCTGGCAGGAGAGTTCTCCCTCGTTGTAAAAAGCCATTACTCATTCATAGGACAAATTGACAACTCCATTAGCAGAAGATAAAGGGAGGAAGGAAGGATGGTCTCATGGCTGAGAAGCCTGGGACCCAGGAGATCAATATTTAACTCTGCCACAAACTACCTGGGAGACTGTTTTAAGTTGTATGAGGCTTAGTGTAACCAGCCACTAAAGCCACACTTAAATTTGTACACATAACTTGTTCCTCTGCCTTCAACAGCTCTGCTTCTGTGTGGTTCAAGTTGCTGGGTTTGTACAGCATCTAAAACAACAAGGCTGTGACCACAGAGACAATATAAGTAAAAGTAAGTAGTAATCACCTTGCATGTGTGATCAGCTTCAGGAAGAAATTTATTCTTGCTTATTAAGCTTTTCCCTTATTGTTTTATGAACATGGGTCGTATTTTGTCTGCTCCTCATCCACAAATGGCCTAATACCAGGAGTTGAGTGCTGTTTTTGTAGGCAGGTGACAAACACCCAAATTAAACACAGCTTTCATTTTCCTTTTTGTTATTGCTCCAGTAGATCAAGAGGATCTTCCAAACTCCATGAGGGAGTCTGTCATTTTTCGATAACAGAAAGCAAATGCCAGAAAAGATGATGCAAAAAATTGCTCTGTATTTTCCCCCTTGCAGTAACCAGTTTTCCTCAGAGCAGTAGAGGAGAAGGGTGCACTGACAATGTCTGCAGAGTTGGATTTCTCCCCACCTGAGATCCCTGAGCCCACGTTCATGGAGAATGTGCTGCGCTATGGACTCTTCTTTGGAGCCATTTTCCAGCTGATCTGTGTGCTTGCCATCATCCTGCCTGTGTCCAAGTCCCACAAGGCAGTGAGTAGTGCTCTTTAATATTGATATAAATGGGCAGAGTCAGGGAAAATGGGATGGGAGGGAATGTTGAGTGGCTAATGGAGACACAGCTGCCCCTGGGATTGGTGACAGTTTCATTGTTCAGTCTCCTTCCTTCCCTCTGGCTTTCCCTCCACCAGCTTCTATCTTGTGATTTACCACCAGATAGGAAAGTCAGGAATAAATATCTGAGCCAGGATCTCAGTGAAAAAAGCAACCTGAAGCACTGACAAGGTGCTAAATGCATGTGCAGTTCCTGGCTGCAAGAGAAGGCTTTGTCCCAACCCATATTGTTGTCATCCTGCTGCTGTTTTCCTTCATTCATTGCCAGGCAGGACATCCCCTGGCAGGACCTGCCTTCAGGAAGGGACTCTGGGCTTGAGTTTGTGTGATTTCTGGAAGCAAGGTGCAGATGAGATTTCTAGTATCTCCTAAAGGTGAGGAAAGCAGTTTTCTGGACTGGCATCCCTTTCACTGCCCAAGGGTCCTTTGGTGTAGTTGGCACTGGAGAAGTTGAAAGGTGAAGTTGAGGTGAAGCTGAAGTTGAGGTGAGCTGTTCCTCTAGACTGAGGGATGTCCTGCATCTTCCTGGCTTTTCTCATTAAAGAGAAAAATGTCTTTGGTGCTGGGGACAGGTATTTCAGGGCTGCAAGGTGATCAGGATGCAGGTTTGGTGCTTTGATACAGATGTTCATGGTATATTTTCAGTAGCAACTCAGCCCGGAGAGTTTTGTTTTCAGACTTTTTATTTCCATGTTTGCTCCCTCCTGTGCAGAGGAAGACTGGAAATTTTCAACCTCTTGGGGGAAGGGCAAGTTCATGATCCAATTTTTCCACCTTTAACTGCTGGTGTGATGTGATGCTGTCCTGCCATGGGTCATGCTCCCTCCTGCTTGTCCTGCCACAGGAACAGGCAGTTGTTGGACACCATGCAGTGGCATTGCAAGTCTTAGAATCTTACAATCATTCAGGTTGGAAAAGACCTTCAAGACCAACCTTTGCACTGTTACTCTGGAGCCACCAGCACCTGTCTGTCAGAGTCTATCATTTCCCCAGTAAATTTTTGAGAAATACCAAGTAACCCCATTTTTGAAAGTTGGAAAGAGTGAGAGCTTTGGTCTGGAGTGGGAAACTGGAGTCCAGCCCCCAGTTAAAATAAGGCTCAAGGACCTTTTACTGCTTACATCTGTAGTATGCCTTGATGTTTGCATAGTCTAATGTTTATTTTCTCCATATATAAACCGTTCTCTTGATGTGCTGTCCATATGACCTGTAAACAAGACCATAAACACCACAGGCTGCCCCTCCAGATCCTGAGAATGATGTTTGAGTCTAGGTAGGATATTGGGGAACTTTGCTGCCTGGGAGCCTCAAACTTTAAAGTTTGGACATTAGAAGGCAGCAGTGTTCACATTATGGCAGCAGCTTTCTGCATCCCTGAGTAACAACCAGCTCCCTGTGCACTGATCACAGCTTTGGAAAGCCAGCCAAGTCTCCTTCCTTGGAAAGCCACACAGATGTGAGCTGTAATAGCCCAGGAACTTGAGAGACTTTGAACCAAGCTCTTTGATTAAAAGGACACTGTCAGATGCTGCCTCCCCCTCCATTATCTGGAGTTCTGGCTGGGAAGCTTGGAACTCGCACGTCTTGCTCAGCCATTTTTTGTGTGTCCTTTTCCAGTTGGCACACTCAGGCTGAGAGAGCCCAAGATGCTAAAGCAATATTTATACTCAAATGCATTTAATGAAAGGAGGCAGTCTGGATGTGTGTGCTTTCTCAGAGGAGACTGGCACTGTTCCCTTGTGTTTTCACAAGATAACTAGGTTTTATTTCCCATGGCTGCAATATTATCTCTCATCTTCTCTGAAGGAAACAAGCATCACATCTCAGTATTTTGTTAGTCCAGGTGAAGAAAGCTTTGCCTGCAATTCCCTCCTCGGATTTTAGAGGCTCTCAACTTTATATTCTTAATGCTGCTTTGGGTAATTTTTTTTTTGTCTTGCACATGATAGTGATTAATGTTTGGCAGAAATGCCTGCTGCCTGTTTCCATGTATCCTGGTGATTATATGTTATCTTTTCCTAATTCAAATAGTTTTCATTTAGTGTTGATTTTCTTCTTGCCTTCAAAGTTTTTCTTCTCCAAAGCCTGTTTTAGCTATTTAAGGTTTTAATGGCATCTCTGGTAACAAGCTGTTTCTGTGCAGAAACTCACACTCATCAAAAAGCACATGCAGAAGGAGCAGAGATGCTGCTGCTTGAGTCTCATTAAATGTGGCCTCAGTTTGACATCAGTGTGTTCCAACAGAGATACTCAGCACTTGTTTCCTCTGGTTTATACTTGAATCCCCAATGCAACCTGTTAGCAAATGGTAAAAAAATAGTTACTGACTGTTTCTTAATTGATTCTTGTAGGACTCTGACAGTTTTGAGCCTAAGAATTCAGAGCCAGTGAAGAAGCCAAAGGCAACTGCTCCACAGATAAGCAAGAAACCTAAGAAGGAAACCAAAAAGAAACGATAGAGGTGTGACTGATGAGCCTGCCAAGACCAAACAACCACCTATAATTGTGCTTCCTCAGAGACAACATCAAAGGCAACTAACTCTCTTAATGGTTTTCTGGCATTGCCATCTTTTACTTTTCAGGGGCAAGGGAGAAGAATCTTAGAAGAGTGGAAGGGTTGGGGTTCTGCCATAGATTTCTTACAAGCAAAGAGAACTTCACATATCCAGGACTTCATTTGACTTGATTAATGTGTCA
This sequence comes from Agelaius phoeniceus, assembly GCF_051311805.1. Lineage (NCBI taxonomy): Eukaryota > Metazoa > Chordata > Aves > Passeriformes > Icteridae > Agelaius > Agelaius phoeniceus. The sequence continues at coordinate 6,992,951 of NC_135281.1, forward strand.
GTCACCATTAAAGTGACTTCTTCCAGTTCTGGTGGGTAGAGAGGGCTGTTGGCCTGGCTCCTCCCTGCTGGCTGGGATTTGTAGTGAAGTCCCTGTGGAAAGTGGAGCATGAGTTTGCTGCTTTGGATACCGGTTTGTGTTGTGCTTTTTGAAGGCAGAGGGATCAAATGGATCAAGAATGCCACACTACACAGCTTTGTATTCATCTCTGTTGTCATCTAGTCTGAAATACATAGCTGCATTTTATGGCTTAATCATAATGCCTTTGTCATATTCTTTAATTCTTTAGGTAATAACTCACCAGATTCCAGACTGCTGGAGATGAAAGCTTTCATTTCCCCAGCGTCGCTGTTTCCCCACCCATGCACTCTTCCTTTCCATTCCCACCTTTGAAAGCAGGTACATTTCAGGGAACTGAGACTGTGCTGGGGATTGCAATGACTACAGGAATCAGGAAACAATTGGACTCTGGAAGGTGCAGAATTTAATGCCTATGCTAGGGGAGTTGTTCTTGGAGACTTGGGAAGACCAGGTGCTGGAGAGGAGCTGCTGAGGTGGGAGCCTGGTGCTCTGGTGGTGCATCAGCCTGCTCTGCCTCTCTGTGCCATAAAAAGGGATAAACCCTCCTGCCAGCTGGCTGAGCCCTGACCATGGCTCTCTTTCAGCACAGCTGGGCATCATTGCACTTGCAAATCCCCTCCCTGCCTTCCCTGCCACGGTCTGCTCCATCTCTCCTGGCTGAATTCCTCCTGAGGGTGAACACCTTCTCAGCCTGAGGAGATGAGGTATTTTAAGATCCAAGGGGTGGCAGGCCAGCTGTGTACCCTGGCTGCATGGCAGGAGACACAGACACTGTGTTCCTTCAGGCTCTGGCTCTCCAGGCCCAGGGACAATCCAGGGCTGGATTTAAATATGGCTAGACAGGACTGGAAGGAGATAGGTGGTGACGTAGCCACGGAGTCTCTGCAGAGCAGCTCAGGCTTCCTGATGCCAGCTCACATCTTGGTTTGTTTGATCAGGAGTGAGTCAATGGGAGGAGAACCTGCTCTCTGAGGCGCACCCAGGGTTCAGAGCAGCTTTGAAGGAAGGGTTCTCCCTGGCAGGGCTGCAAGTCTGTGATCCTCTTTGCATACACAGACTCCCATCCTCGAGTCACAAATGCCTGGTGAGCCCAGGTGTGTGTTTGTAACAGCAGGTGAGCAGCACATTCACAGAAACCATCAGTGCTGAGAGCAGCCCTGTCCTCTGCTCACTCTTGCTGTTTTTGGGGGTGACAGATGGATCCCAGAACCAGTGTGGCTCTGACTTCCCTGCTCCAGGCTCTCTGATGCTCTTTGCCAGAATGCTGGCACCAAGTTGCACTTCTTAAAATCCAGCTTGGAGTTCTGCTTTAAATTCTGCTTTTTAAATAATTTTTTTTTTGAGCTACATGAAGGCAGTACTAGGAGGACAGAACAAAGCATAGGAGACACAAGCACTCTAAAGTTGCTTTAAGTTCTCAGTACAAAGAAATATTACAAAAAGTTCCCACGCAGATAACAAAGAACAGTGTTGTGCCATGAGTTTCCATGATGGACCTGTGCTCTGTCTCTGATCTGCAGGGCAAAGGAAAGCCCTGAGTAGGAACTGCAGATCACTCTTTCCATTTTAATACATGAGAATGGTTTTATGTAAATCCCAGCTTTCTGCAGGTTACCTAAAGCAGGGAGTTAATGCTTTAATGGAATCACAGGACACAGGTTATCCAAAATACAGAGTCACTTCTGCAGCTCAGAACCAGTTAGCAGTGGGCACTGTGTGGCTGTTACTGAAACAGCAGCTGCTGCATCAATGTCCACACCCAGCTGTTTGCAGGCTGCTCACTCATTGCTCAGTAGAAATCATGGATGTTGGGGTTTGGGTTTTGTTGGGGGGAAGAGGGATGAAGAGAAATTCCCCACTCTGTTCCTGACACCTTTATACCTATTTGAATGCTCTTGTTTGCTGAACTTAGAGTATGTAGAGATTACCAATAACCCATGTATTTTAGTTTATCCTGAAATGTGTAATAAATGCCATCAGAATCTTTGTTATAAAAGAAATCTGTGTTTAAAGTTGTGCTGTCTGTTCCCTCACATTTCACTGTGAAAGCTGCCAGAACTCCCAGACTATAGGAACACAGGGACATAAATAACCTATTCATTAAAATGATCCATTAAGGGAAATCCTTTCAGATCCTTTAATCTGTGAGAAATTGGTTAGTTAATACTGTCAGGCATGTGTGCATCTGTATCTATGTTTGACTTGGAAGTAGCAAACTATTTCCTAACACTGCTTCACCTTCCTGGAAGGAGGGAGAAAGCCAGCCAGTGACTAAATCAATTTGCCCCCATGAAGGTATCCCCAGTAAAGGCATTGATTGTTACCAATGCAAGCAGGGGATTAGGTGGGGATTCAGTAGGCTGGTAAAAGGGATTCTCAGGAGCTCAGGTTTGCATGGCTGGAGCATGGGGCTGTCTGGTGGCTCTTCTTGGCTGCAGTGAGACCAATGTGGCAGCCAAGCTCTGGCAAGTGTGTGTTGGTTCTTGGTAGCCAAACTCTGGCAAGTGTCTGCTGGTTCTCTCACCAGAAAACCAAAGCAGAGAAGGACTAGTGTGGCGACTCCTTTAATTCCCAAGCACTTTTCTCCAGGCTGTTTTGTAATTAACATCCCAAAGGGAGCTGAAGACCTCATTAAGTCAATTTTATTGAAGGGGAGGTTTTCAAAGGTCTGTCTCCAGGTACCTGCCAGTAGGCAGCACCTCTGCAGCCACACCTTGCTGTGCCACCCAAAGCCAGGAGCTGGCTGAGGATTTCCTCTGCTGGTGTGTGTCACAGGGTTCCTGTCCCTCAGCAGGACGTGCCCCAGCTCTGAAGAAACGTGGCTGAGAGCTCTTTCCCCAGTTTCTGATCACATTGAAGCAGCTCAGCCTCTCTGGCCATGCTCCTCTCCAGAGCTGTGGCCATGGCTGTCCCCTGGAGCTGTCCCAGGCTCACAATGCATCCTTGTGCTTCCCCCAGAGCCAGCAGCACAATCCCTTGAGACAGACTAATAAGTAGCTCGTGACTGGAGTTCCAGTTCACATAGTTCAATTAAATCCCTGTTAATCTTGTTCAGACCTAATTTACTTTCATTCTCATACACACTCCTCTCTCAGCAGAGGGATTCTGCTGAGGTTCCCTGCTGACAGGGCTGGAGAGCAGCCCCAGGCCCTCAGACACTGATGTTTGCAGAGCAGCCCCCTTGTCGAGTCAATAAACTCAGATTTTTTCCCAGCCTGTCACAGAGAATGAAAACACTCCTTCAGTGCCTGGCTTTGGGGAGGGTCAGGCTATCTGGCAATGCTGGAGGAGACCATAAGGAAGCTGTAGGAAGGGAGGACCTGCTCTGTATCTGTTTGCCAGGGCACTGCTCAACCTTTCCCCTCTCTGTGTGTGTGTGTTAATTTTTGGGTGCTGGACTTCCCTCCTGGGAGCATCTCTTCCACATTGATACTTCTTTCAGGCAGAAGTTGTGTTGTTCACAGCCTGTGGCCTGAAGGGATTGAGATGACTGTATTGATTTAGTTGTTTGTTCATTAATCTCATGAGGCATCAGAGACTGACTGCATTGAGAAAATGGGATGATGAATGGAGAGTGCTGGCATTGCTGTGTGTTTGATGATTAGCCTGATTGCTGGCCTTGGCACTGAGAAGGATCTGACCCTCCTCTTCCTCATGCAGCCATGGGGGATGATTTGTTTGGGAAGCATTCATTCCCTTTCTCCCTGGCCACAGCTGTGGGCTGTAATCAGTGTTTGCACTCCTCCTCCAGCTGACAGTCACTGCAGGTCCAAGGTCCAGCTCTTCTCTGGCACTTTGTGCCTTTTGAGTGGTGGTTTGTGGGGGTGTTTTCTGGCTGTTGGTGCCCAGGCCACTGGGCAGTAGCTGCTCCAAGTGTCTCGTGCTTGGAGCTGGCAACTGCAGGGCAATGAAATCAGCTTCCTGCCTCTCCCTTGAAATTCAGCTGATGTTCCCATTTCATGGTGCTTCTTCCCAATTTGTGACTTTTCTGTCACCATAAATCACTCCTCTTGTTGCTTCCAGCCTGCAGACTCATGTCCAGTGCAGTAATTCTGTCCTTGCAGACACATTTTACCTGCCAGTGACAGTGAGCATTACCTGCTGTTATCAAGGACTGATACAAAGAAGGAGCAGGTGCAGGAGCACCCAGGATGGAGGAAGGTGTCCCTTTGTAATTTTTGGCAATGATGTTTTCAGCCAGCAGAATGTAACAGCCAGGGAAGGAATTCCCCTTGCCTTGGGAGCCCTGGGTACCCCTGGAGAGCTGTGCCAAGCCATGAGGAGCCAAACCCATCCCACACCACACTTCTGAGCTGGTGATGAGTGAGTGCTGTGGTGCTGCATGTGCCCCACACCACCCCTCAGAGCCTGCTCCTCACGGGCACACACAGGATTTGTCTTGTGCAAACCCAAACCTCTTGCAGTGCCCACTTCCCTCCTCACAGCTCCCCTGGTTTCATTTACTGCCTGCAGGCCCCTGTGTGGCTGTGATGCCCCCTGCACTCTGCTTGCCATCCCTGGGAAACCACGGGCCAGGTGAGGACTCAGTGATGCAGAGCAGGGGGTTGGAGCTCAGAGGCTGATGGGCTCCTCCATGGTTCCAGTCCAGCCTTTCTGGCTGCTGGGTACAAGGTAAACCTGCTTTGGTCACATTTTAAAGCATCTGTTGCCTGGTTGATGTCTCTCATTGTATGAAAGGAGCTCAGCTCCCAAATGGGGAGCTGTGGGTAGAAGGGCTCTCACTTCTCCCTATCTCCAGCTCCAGGCAAGGAGCTGTGTCTTTAGCATCATGCTCTGCTGGAAGTCCTGTTTGCACAGCATTCCTTTTGTGTGAAACCTGCACAAGGGACAGCTCCATGTCTCTGCCAGAGGCTGTCCCAGCCTCTGAGCTGCCCCCCCTGTGTCGAGTTCAGCCAGTCCCAGTGCATGGACTGGGGCCATAGAAGGCATCAGCAGTGGCCTGAGACATCTCATATCTTGCCCAAGCTAAACCCAGGTGTCCCTGGCTCCAAGGCTTGTTCCTGCTGCCTTCCCTTTGGCTGCTCTTGATGGCAAAAGCCATCCCAAGCTTATAAATTCACCTTGCCATGAGCCAAAGTCCAGAGTACAGCAGACACCATCGAGCTCTGCAGGCAAAGCCGCTTGTGCAGCTCCAGGAATCAGCTCCAGACGTTTCCTGCTGTTATTTGTGCCTCAGCTCTGGCTGCACAGGCAGGATCCCTGCTGGAGCTTGTGGGGTGACATCCCTGTGGCTCCCTGAGGGCAGCTCTTGCCCAATGCTCTAGCCAAAGGGCCAGGCTGCAGCTGCAGGGCTGTGTGCAGGAGAGGCTCCTCATGGCTGTGCTTCCATGCAGCAGCTCCTTGTGGTGCTGTGGTGGCTCCTTTGGTGAAGCAGATATCCCCCAGTGTCAGGTCTGGACAGGAGGAGCAGATTTTGAGAAAGGGTACAAGCAGTTCTCATCCCTACCTCCCCCCTCACTTGACTTGTTTTAAACTGAGCTGGGATCCAAGCATCACATGGTTGAAGTTTTTCAGATTCAGACTGTGGCCTCCTTTGCCCATCCCTCGCTCCAAGGACCAAGGCTGGATGATTAAGGGGAAACACCCTCGTGTCTGCTCCAGCTCTGCCTGCTCAGGCTGCAGGCAGGCCAGCCAGCAGCTGGGTGCTGGCAGGGAGGGAACATCCCAGCCCTGGGGCAGGGTCTGCTGGATGTGGCTACCAGAGCTCTGCACCAACCAGCCATCCTCTACTGCTCTGCTCCCAAACCAAGCCAGAAGCAGGGCTATAAATCTCAGCTGCAGGAGCTTCCCTGAGTTTTTCTGAATCACTCTTTTCTATGGATACTAAGACTGGCCAAAAAGCAGAATTTCCATGCTGGGAGATGCCAACATCTTGTGTGTGGCTTTCATGCTGAGCTGAGGCAAGAAGCAAAACGTGTCAGATTTTTGCCCAAACGAGCTGTATTCCAAGATACTTAATTCAGATTGTATCAAAGCATATTTTATCAGTCAGAACCCTGACAGGAAATGTTGTGCCTTTATTGACCATGCAGATAATTTCAGCCCACAGCTGTTGAACTCAGTGCCTCCTTATTAAATATTTGCATGTCACCGAGTCAGTGGCTTCCCCGCAGCCCTTTCCCCCAGGGAATTTTGCAATGACACTTCCTGGCAGGGGCTAAGGGCCCCTTTTGCATAGCAGATTGTCACCACGCTGAGGGACACAACAGGTCCTGAGCCCTCCTGGTAATTTCTTCTCAGGTGCCCCTTTTATCCTATAAGCTGCAGAATGCTGGCGATCGCTGCTCCTGCAGCCCCGATGCTCAGTGTGGGAGAGAATGGCCAGAATGAGCATTTCTAGCATGAAATATTGCCAAATGGCTCGTGCTGCAGGGTTATTCTGGTCAATCCCCCTTAGTAAATCAGCTCCTGAGCTTGAAACTGCAGCTTCCCTAACAGGGCTGATGGTGCTGATCATTTCCCATCTCACACTCACTATTTACAGGGCTGTAAAGCTCAGTGATCATAAAATCTCAGGGCAAGAGCCATGGCTGCCTCTCTCTCTCTCTCTCTCTCTCTGTCCAGCATCTCAAACATAACCATTATATTATTAATAGTAATAATTCCTGCAACTGTATTCGCAATTTGCAGTGAACAAAGTGCAGCCTCAGGAGCAGAATCCAATAGACAAAACTTATTCACGTGTGCCAAGGGGATGCTGAAAAATAAAGCTGGCTGGAGATGAATAGATGTTTTGTTGTAAATCCACAGTTACTTTGGGGAGGTCAGGGCTCAGATCAAACACTGGACCCAACAAGCACCCTCTTACCTCACAGGAGGATTTTGGGAGCCCTGTGGAGCAGTTTGATCTGCACACCTGGAGGGGAAGGAGCCACGTACTTACTTACTTACTCATGAGCATGACAGCATCTGCCCACAGTAACTCTCATTCTTCTTGTTGCTGATGAAACTCGTGTAAAGGTCAGCAAGAAAACACAGAAATACCTGAGCGTGTCTTCATTTCTTTTTAAAGTATCTTTTCAAGCCGTCCTGTAATAACCAAGCCACTGGAAATGCTCAGTGCTACTTTTGTTCAAATTGAAAGTATCTGGTTTTCAGTTTCTGTAACCCTCTTCCTCTCTCTGGGGTGGGTTTTATCAGCTCTATTTAAAAGTGAAGAATCATATCAAGAAAATGAGTTTCGGACAAGAGACCGAAATCTCTGGTTGGGTGAAAAAAGCAGCAATTTGCATTAGACTGCTTAAAGATAAATATTTGAAGAGAGGCAGGAGGCAAAGGGAAGTGGGTGGCCAGGGGCCGTCAGGCTCCAGACCTCATGTCTGAGCCAGGAGCGTCCTGAGGTGAGCTGGGTTGTTTAAATGGTCTTAAATCGCACTATCACCAGCACTGCGTGTTTAATGTCAGCCCTGTGAGGGCACATTCCAGCATTTGAGACCAAAAGATAAGAGTCTGGCTTTAGACTGTGTCTGTTTGTAATTTTATATTTGCACATTGGCATCATCTTAGAGGAAGAAGAAGAAGTTGTGTCGTGGACTTGGTCTGGCTGTTGAAAGGCTCAGTGCTGTGGGCGTTTGCCTTCCAGCCATGGGCCGGCACCGCCAGAGATGGGAACTCCGATTGGGAGGACAGCCTGCAGAAAAGAAGTTGATTGCAAAAGAGAAAAACAAAATACAAATATTTATAAGTCATAATTGCATCTTAGATTTGGGTCTGCATCCAGTAGAGGCTGAGTCATCCTCACCAGCTCACCCGGGGCTGGAGCCAGGTCCCCACTTCCCTGGGGTGTTCTCCCCTCCGGCAGAGCTCCGAGCTGCAGTGGGTGCTCCTGGGACAGGGAGGGACAGGGGAGCGTCCCTGTGTCCCTGTGCAGCACAGCAGGGAGGAGGTGTGGGGCTGCCCAGGCATTGCTGTGACCCCCTCTTTCCCCTGTGTTACATCCGTGGGTGAGCAGAGCAGTACTCCACACCACCGGGTTAACCCCTTCATCCCACATCGCATGAAAAATCCCTCCCTCCACAGCTGAATAGCAGAGAGGGTGGGCTAAGAAATAACACCCCCAAGCCTGCGGTTGGAGCAGACAGGGCCGACCCCCCAGACCACGCACGCCACGGGTGTCCGGGGAGCCCGGCCGGCCTGGGAGGGAGCCCAAGGCGAAAGCGTCTCCTGCGCGGCCGGAGGGACCTTATCAGCGCCAGCTCCTCCCAGGGAAGGGCCCCTCACAATGTGCTGGCCACGGCCGATGGATCGGCGCGTGCATGACTCCCTGTTCCTGGTGACTCATGGATTCGCTGGCCTTCGCCAGTGTCATGGGAAATACTTCTTTAATAACTCAAAAGGCGGGGGGGGGGGGGAGTGGGAAACAGAAAGAAAAACTCCACCACATAGTTCTTTCAAAGTTGTTAACTTCCCAGATTGTTTCTGAAATGTCAGATCTTGCTCAGAGGAAGGAGGGTTTTTGAAAAGCCCCCGCGGAGTGGCTGCAGCGTTGGTCGGAGGGGTGGGCAGGGACGGCAGAGGTGCTGCTGGCTGTGGAAATGCAAGGGTCACTGCAGCTGGCCGGCAGCCGAGCGTGCCGCATAAAAGAGCTAAATGTGGGTTTAAGGAGTGGACTGCTTCACCCCCTTTCTTCCTGGAGGATAACGTGACAGGGAACACTTCAATGGATCGCCAGTGGGGGAGGTGGGAGGGCTGCCAGCGCCGCTGAGCTGGTCGGGCAGCCCCGACGGGCTGGGTGCAGGCACCGGGGCACCCGGCAGAGCCTGAGCCCGTGTGTGCACCCCGGTGCCAGGGCAGAGCTGGGCATTTCCCACCTCCCGCTGCTGATGCTGAAAGGGGAGGCTGCTGAGGAGCAAGGGGAACGATGGGTGGAACTGTTCCCGTGTGCCCACCTTCCTGAGTGGAACTCAGGGACACACACACCTGAGCGGGGGATGCTGCCAGCTGGGGACTGGGACCCCCAGAACACCCGCAGCTCCACTCTGCCTTGTTTTGGATCCGACACCGGCTTCAGGGGCGAGCAGGGGTGGGACATGTTCACCCCTAAACGGAATGGGTGCCCCAGCGGAGCTCAGACACCGCTGAGTGCCTGTGCTGCCTCCAAAGGGCCCCACAAAGTTCCCCGGGGAGGCACAGGACGTGGTTTATCTTTCTCTGCTTTCCATCTGAAGTTTTGCCTCCTTCCGACTTCAGGGAAGGGGGAACGTGGATTGCAGTCCTCTGGGAAGGCGAGGTGTCCCTCCTGGGGATGAGGAGGAACAGAACCTGACAAAACAGCATTTCCCCCGCAATTCGCCGTGTGTTAGAGCTGTTGAATAAAGCGAACCGCAACCCAGCCAGGAGGTTTCAGCCTCCTGAAAATCACTTTTGTGTTACCAGCTCCGGCTTCCAGGTACCACACCAAGCCAGCCCGCCGGGGCGAGCAGCGCTGGGCTCGGGTGGGAGCACCCCCAGCCCCTCACCCGCGGGGCGACGCGCCCTGAGGACCGCGGCCGCCGCTCCCACGCGTGTCCCCGGCGCAGCCAAGGCGCTTCCCCCGCCGCGGGCCGGGACGCGCCGGCAGCGCCGGCGGCGGGGGCGGCCCCTGGCCCGTGCGCGCCCCGCGGAGCCCGGCTGCCCGGAGCCTTCTCCCTGGAAAAAAAAAAAAGCCACGGAGGGAGGGGAGGGGCTGCTGCTGCCTTTTCCCCCATCCTCCGTTTCCGGTTTGCTGCCATATTACTCTTTTTTTTTTTTTTAATTTTTTTTTTTTTTATTTTCCCCTCCCCGTGGTGCTCCCCCCCGCCCCGCAGAAGGGGTGAGCGGGGGCGGGCGAGGCACCAGCGCGCCGGGGCCGCGGCGCTGCGCGATGCTGCTGCCGGCGGCGCAGCCCTGAGCCCGGCCCGGTGCGGGGCGGTGCGGGCACCGAGCGCGGCGGCGGCGGCGGGGGGCGGCGGCCGCGCCCCCGGCGCGGAGACAAAGCCGGGGCCGAGCGCTGGAGGCGAGCGGCGGGGGCGGCCCCGCTCCGCGGACAGGCGGGAGGTGAGTGCCGGGGCTGCCCCGCTGTGGGGCAGGCGGGGGTCCCACGGTCCGGCAGCGGGCTCCGGCGGGGGGTGCCCGGGCTCCGGCAGTGCGTCCGGAGGGGGATGTCCAGGCTCGGGGCATGGGTTCTGGCGGGGGATGTCCAGGCTCCGGCCGTGGGCTCCGGCGGGGGATATCCGCAGTGGGGACCAGCGGGGCGGCGGGGGGATGCCCGCAGTGGGATGCCCGCAGAGGAGTCCAGCGGGTCGGCGGGGTAATGCCCGCGGTGGCCCGAGCTGCTTGTGGGTCCGATCGGGGATGCTGGCAGCTCGGCAAGGAGGCGATGGCTCCAGCCGAGCGTGCCCAGGCTGCCGTGGGGCAGCTGTGGGTCCGGCAGCGTGCGATACCCTGGCTGCGGGTCCCCACAAGGATGCTGGCGCTCGGGCGCCGGGTGTCGGTGGGGCGGCGGTGGGTCCAGCGGGATGCACATGGTCTGGTGGGGCAGCCGTGGGGCCGGCTGGGGGTGTCACTGCCCGGCGGGGCAGAGCTGGGGGCGCGGGGGCTCCGGCGGGGCGGCCCCGCCTGCCTGCAACTCCCCTTTGTTGTGCTCAGGGGCTGTGGGGGACCCCCGGGAGCGCAGGGCGGGGACAGCCGGGCTGTATGTAGGCCAGGACATGAAATATTCATCGCCCCCCTGCTTTGATGTCTCGTGATCCGCTTCCCTTGTTGTGTTTGTTCACCGGTGATTCTGGGGCCAGTGTCCAGCCCTGGTGGACCGGGCAAGTCGTGCCCCTCGCCGTGCCCGCCTGGCTCAGCTGCTGGGGGGGCTGCAGAGCCCCGGCTTCTCCCATTTAAGACTTCATCCAGTCGGGAAGTTCCCCGTCGCAGCCTGGGCGATCCAAGCCCCGTGTGTGGCTGCGAGTGGTGGCAGTGGCGTGTCCCCACTGTCACAGCCCCCGGTGCCATGGAAGAGCATCGTGGGCTTTGCCCTGAGCCACACTGGGGTCAGGATGAGGTTTTATCCCGCTCACTGCCCAGACAGGCTGTGCTGCATCCTGGGGCCACTTGGGATGGACACGGGAGGCAGCCTGCAGGGCTGAGGCTGCTGCACAGGGCTGTGTGCATGGGGACAGGTGTGGCAGAGCGCTGGCATCTTGTGGCACTGATCCTGGCATGGTCCTCTCAGCATCATGTCAGGGAGCTGTGCAGGCTCGTGTGAGACCTGCTGGACTGAGTGGGGATCTGCTCCACCTCCCTGTGTTTTGCTGGCCCTGCACAGTGCACTCCTCCCTGGTCCTTCCTCACCCCAGTGGCTGCTGTGGTGTGCCAGGGCTCAGCCCTGGCCTCGGTGCCAGGAAGTGACTGTGGTCCTGGTCCCAGTCCCAGAGATGTTGAGCAGCAGTAAAGGCTGTAGGTGGCCGGGAGCAGGTTGTGCTGCCCTGTGTGTGCCATGGCCTGTCCTCCTGGCTCCCCAGAAGTGATGCAATGGAAGGGACATGATGTGACATGCAGCCAGGGGTCCCTCAAGACAGGGCCATTAGGAGCTGGGGACAGTGGAGGGTGCAGAGCACAGGGCTCCCTGAGGTGAGCTCCTGCCTGTGCAGGGACAGGGACAGGACAGCACATATCCAGCAGCGCTCTGTGAAACTGAACGAAGGTGGTAACAAAAGACTTGATTTTTCTTTCTCCTGCCTGGCTGGTGCTCCCAGAGGAGGAGGTGCTGGGGATCTTTGTTGCTCTCCTCTCAGCCGAGGAGATACCCACTGCCAGCATGACCAGTGCAAGAACCGAGTGGTGACAAACATCCCAATATCCAGCCATTAGTGGTGGGAATCCTTTTGTCCCTGCCAGACTTGGAGACGCCCCTCAGAACCCAGGGGCTCAACATGTGCCCGGGCCCCCTGTGCAGCAGGTGTTGGTCAGACAGTCACAGGGCTGCCCAGGAAGGCATGAGGAAGGGGATGTGGAGGATGACATCAGCAATCTTGCACTTTAAAGCAATGTCCTTTCTGTCATTTTCACTGTTGGGCTGCCCCTGACACCTTTGCCATAGAGTTTGATCCTGTGCTAAGCCATCAGCTTCAGCTGGCTCCAGATCCACCCAGAGCAAAACTGTGGCACTCAGTGTCTGAGCCGAGGCTTGTGTCTCTGTAATCATTAGCCAGTTATTGCTTATATATCAGGGAGGAACATCTTGGCTTAGGAGATCGAGGGTCAATTCTCACTTCCAAGCTTTGACCTGGGAGCAGCAGGGCAGATGCTCCTCTAAACACCTCCCAGCTTCACCAAAACAGCCCAAGACAGGGTTATTTATGGGCTACACAGCAGCAGCAGGGAAGGGAAGTCCAATGTTCCCTGTCTCGATCGTTAGTGGCCTTGCAGTGCTCCCTGTGTGATGGAGATGCCCTAATGATAGCTCTGCCCTTTAATGACTTTGTGCCAGAGTGATGGAAAATCAGGGAGGTTCCATGGGGAGGCAGAAAGGGCCATCCCAGCCCCTGGCTGGGGAGCAGGGGATGAGACGAGGAGAGCGCTGCGGTGACCAAGCAGTGTGGAGGCTCTGCTGCAAAGACAAGAGGGTCCTTTTCTGCCTTGGTGGCACAGAGGGGACATCAGCAATCCTGAGAGCTCCTGCAAAGCAGCATCATTTCACTGAACTCACTGAGGCAAGCAGGGGATGGACCATGGGGCTCCCACGCCTTCAGAATCCCATCTGCCTCTCCCTGTTACTGCTGTGGGATCCTGCCTGGCCTTTGAAGTCATCACAGAGCTAAACTCTTATTTAATGACACCTGAAGGACTTGGTCCACAACCTCTCATTTAAACAACCAGCAAATGCCTGTAAGATCTTGAAAGAGAAGAGGTAGGAGGGAACAAGCAGCCTGCACCTCCTCCCAGCATGTCTGAGCAGGGGGGGACCCACGAGCATCCCTGGGACAAAGCACTGGACTCCTGGCATGGCTGTGGGAAATTGGAAAGCCTATCTGAAGTGCTATTGTTTCCTGTGCTGTCTATTTTGCAGCTCGGTTTCCAACTTGTTTCTTTATCTCTTGGAACAATTTCCCATCTGAGCTCACTTCCGCATCTCGCCCCGGAGCCCGCCTGGAGATGTGTCCAGCATGCATCCCATCAGAAACAGCCTTGTCAGACAGCAGCACACCCCTGCACCTCCCTGCAGAGGGGAGCCCTTGAACCCCATGCCTGGAGAGCAGCTCGGACCTGTGGATGGAAATAATCATCCATGCATAGCTGTTCCTGGGACAGGAGCGTGGATTGTCACTGTTTCCAGTCCAAGCCGCTCTTCCCGACTGCCCGTAGCTGTGGGTGGTGCAGTCCAGCTCCCGAGGGCTCGTGTCTTGCTGAAGTTTCCACCCATCAGCAGAAAACACCCCGTGTCACGGGGCTGTTTTAAAGCCTTTGGTTCCTCTTCGCTTAAATGGGCAGCAAAGTGGGAGATAGTCCAGTACATCACAGAATTGTGGGCTGGTTTGGGCTGTAAGGGACCTTAAAGCTCATCTAGTTCCCGTTCCCCTGATCATCTAGTTCCAGACTTGCCCAGAGTGTGCTTAGGAGGGCACCCAGGCCCCCAGCTCGGTGCCAGGTTGGCACAGTGACCTTGGCACTGGCTGTGTTGGGAACCAGCGCACATGGCTCTGCACACGCGCGCTTCGCAAAGAAAACCCTGAAACAGATTTCAGGAACAAATGTGGTTTGAACCTGGGCCAGGAACCAGGACCTGCAAATCTGCATGTTGCACTGACTTCCCTGCAGGCTATGGATCTGCTGGCTGCTCTCACTGGGGAGCAGGGAGGGGTTTTCAAGGGCTGGGGGCTGGCCAGGCTGCCGGGGGCATCGGCCGCTGGGCAGGGTGGGACTGGTCATTGAGGTTAACTCAGCCCTTAAACAAATCTGCCCAACTCCATGTAGTCTCAGTGGAGATGCAGCATCTGAAACATCCATAGGATGGCATGTGGGATTGGTGAGCTTGTCTGGAGAAATGTGGAGAAAGAACTGCCTGGATGTTTAAGGCAAAAAAATAAGAAATGGGGCCCGTGCATAGCAAGCTTGCCCTCACCTCACAGCTGTGGGCCCCATGCTAGGAGGACACTGGGATGGCTTTGGGGTCTGCAGCCAAGAGGGACATGTGTGACTTGGGCTGTGCTGTGGTTCTTTCCCTGAGCTTCAAGACTCAAAGGCTGGCCCTGAGTTTCCCAGCCCATGCTTGACCTGTTGGGGTCTCACTCCTGTGACTGTGAGGTTTCAGCTGGGCCTGAGCCCCCTGGGCTGAGAATGGATGGCTGGATGGCTGGATGGATGGAAACCTGACTGCATGCTGTGTAAGTAGCTTCCACCCAGTGCAGCTGCTCCCACTGTTCCTGACTGTGCTTGGCAACCTTGGCCACCAAAACCCTGGGCAATGAGGGTAAAAGCCCATGGCTGCATTGGCCCCTCTACCATGGCAGAGGTTAACAAGTCCAGCTACTGTCCTGAGCAATGTGTCCCCTCCCACACCACACACCAGCTTGGGGGCAGCATGAGAGGGTCAGGTCAGTGCTAAATTGATCCTAAAATTATCTCGCCTCGGGGCACCCTTTTGCAGTAATTTGGGGTTGGAGGCATAGCATTGTGTCTGGGTTCACTTCTCCACTTGCTTTCCCGCTGCATTCCTCAGTTTCCCCTAGGAACACCTGAGGAGAAGCTGTTCTTGGAGTTGGTGAGGTTTTACACAGAGTGTGTGCCTCAGTTTCCCCTTCTCCCAGCCCCACTGCACTGCCCTACCCCATGCACACACCATGGGCAAAGCCTCCCCTTAGACAGGGCAGACAGAATCTGATCTCTGTGAAGCACAAGCACCTTCCTCATCCTCAGCTGCAGCAGGGTCAGGCAGTTCTCTCCCTGGGCTTCCCATGTCCCCGGGTTGAAGCATGTGCTTGCTG
Organism: Agelaius phoeniceus; assembly: GCF_051311805.1. NCBI lineage: Eukaryota > Metazoa > Chordata > Aves > Passeriformes > Icteridae > Agelaius > Agelaius phoeniceus. The sequence goes on from NC_135281.1 coordinate 7,007,983, forward strand.
ACTTATGCAAAAAAACTACACAGAAAGGCTCTTGGAGCCACTCCCTGCTCAGATGGGCCCTTTCCTTCCCCTGCCCATGGGGCAAGTTCTGGTGGGGCCCTGCTGTGCTGAGAAAGGGATTTGGAATCCTTGGAGCAGCAGGAGGGAGCTTCCAGTCAGCAGCCTGGTGCACCAGGCAGGGAGGGTGACGTGGGATCAGGAAGGGTGCAGATGTAGCTGCAAAGTCACTGTGACCAGGATGAGTTCCATGCTCCAATGCCATGAGCTCAGAAGGCTCAGGCTGCTGGGAGCAGGGCAAGGAGGGCAGCTGCCTGCCCACCTGGCTGCCTGCACAGGTGCAGGTGTGTGTGGGGGTGTGCACGTGTGTGTGCACGCTCACCTGAGCCCTCTGGGTGATTTGGGGTGGGCACAGCTCTCGTACAGGGGGGCTCTGCTGAAGGCACTGTGAGCCACAGGTGATGGGAAGCAGAGGAGACGCCCAGTGTCCCTTTGTCCCTGCATCCCTTCAGTCTGTCCCTGACTGAGGATGAGCAGCACAAGCAGGGGCTTGGGAGGGTGCAAGGTTCACGTGTCACTGGTCACATCCACCTCACCCATAGTCCATCTCTGCTCCCCACCACAACTGCAGAGCAGTGCCAGAGGTGTGCAGAGCCCAGCTCTGCTCCAGGAGCGACAGGGATAAAAGACACCAGCTCAGCATTTTTCTTTGTTTTTCATCTGCTCAGGTTGTTGATAGTGAGCACCATCAGGGGCTGAACCTCCCAGCTGGATCCTCTCTGATGTGAGCATCCCACTCACCCTGGGAGCAGCTGGCAATCCAACACAGCATTTTGGGCTTGGAAAAGCTTTTTGGGGCTGGCTGATCTGGGTCCTGGCCCCTCAGGACCCTCCCTGGTTGTTCCTCTGATGCATCCTGAGCGATGCTTTGTTTTGGTGGTGCAGATGGGAGTGTCTGTGGGGACCAGCATCTCTCAGGGCTCTGTTGCCAGTGATGTCCTTGGTGTTCCAAGGCCAGAGCCACAGTCCATACTGTGATCACTCATATGGGACCTGCTCCCGGTCCCATCCATGCCCATGGAGGTGAAAGAAGGAGTTGGGTGTGCACTGCTGGAGGCTGACCCTGCTCATCCAGCCCTGACCTGCAGCCACACATAGCACGTGTACATTAGGGCTGGTGGCCCCATGGTTCCCCAGAGCACGAGGCTTGTGCTGGGCAAATGCCCCAAAGTCCCAAAGTAACCCAGGAAAATGATCAGAATAAATTTGATAAATTTGCACTGTGGGATCCTGATTATTTATTTGAAAATGTTCAGGGGTCTGCAAAGTGGGAAATGGTTGAAATCTGTGACAGAAGAGCCTTGGCCTCTGCTGGGCTTGTCCTTCATCCCCTCCCATTGCAGTGAAGCCCAGCAGGTGTCCTGCCAAGTCTCCAACTGGGAGAGGGGCAATTCCCAGCCCCATGGGTGCACATACCCACAAACCCTCCCAGCATTTTTCCTTTTTTTCCCCAAGAGTGTTTCGGTTCCTGTTCCATGTCAGGAGGGCTGTGGGAGGTTTCCTGCCACGGGGGTCCTACAGGACCCCTCAGCAGGGCTGGTGGGGCTCTGGCTCTGGTCCTGGAGGGCCAGCAGAGCCCTGGGAGCTCCTTGCCTGGCTGGACTGGATGGGCTGGTTTCTCTGAAAGTGGAAATGTTTTAGCAGTGACGCCAGCGTGGCCAGGGGTGGTTGTAACTTGCTCAGATGTGGAGCTTTTCTGCCTCCTGCGTTCCTTGCCCCCTTCCTCCCCCTGCCCTGGAGATTTGCTGCCTGCCTGCACTGATGTCTTGCCCAGGTCAGAATGGGTGTGTCAGCCCTACAGCCACTGTTTTATCCGGATCTGAGACACCTGTGAGTCACAGCAGCCTCCTGCTGCCACCTGCCCCTTCCCCAGGAGCTGGGCAGGGCACGGGGTGGGCTGGGTGCTGCCACAGCCATCCCCTGACAGCCCCCGGGGTGGATGTGCACTTCCAGAAAGCAGAAGGAAAGCACATTTCCTGGAGCCTGAGGCTGCCTGTGCTGCTGGGAGAGGCGCTGCAGAAATGGGGAACAGAAATCACCCCTCCTCCTCCAAGGGCTAGCTCGTGTCACCAGGTCTCCATCACCCCCTCCAGTGGGATCAGTCCCTTGTCCCGGTTCTTTGCCTGGAGGAGGATGGGAACAGCAGGGCTGGGATGGGCCATGGGAAACTGGAGAGTTAAGTGGCTGGCAGTGGGAGCTCAGAGGTGCCAGCATGCCCAGGGGCCAGTGTTAAAAGGGCACATTTTGAGGAGTGCTGAGCCACAGGGCTGTTTTGGGGAAGCATTGCCCCGTGGCTCCAGGCAGTCCTGGTAGCCAAGAGCTCCAGCTCCCAGTGCCATTCCAGCTTGACATCAGAGTTTCCCTGCCTAGCATTGTGTCTTCCCAGCCCCACGGGCACTCCTGCCCTTGGAAGCATTTCCTTTCAGTTTCCTTCTCCCGGACTTGGCAGGAGGAGAGCGGTGCCCTCATCACCTGCCTGGGAGAAGCCAGCTCAGGTTAATGCAGGCCAAGGGCTTTGTGTGCCTTGGAAAGCATTTGCTGGAGCTGGTTGGGCAATTCCTGGCTTTGGCTGGTGTCCTGATGGGAATGCTGGAAGTGCAGACTTGAGTCAGGCTGGGAGGTACTGGGAGGCATCCCTGCTCTGACCCAGAGCACAGTCAGGCTGCACAGCACCCAGCCAGCTCTGAGCATCTCCTGCTGGGGATCCCACCACCCCTCCAGTCCCTGTGCCTGTGCTGGACCACTCTCAGGGTGAGAAAGCTTTGTGTTCCCTTCTGTAGTTGCTGGATGCCCCTACAGTGCAGAAAGGATGCACCCACACACTGACAGATACAAAGATGGTCCCTGTCGGTCCCCAGGCCTGCTGCAGCACAGTGACAAGGATGTGACAAGGTGTGGCAATGGCCACCTTCCCTTCTCACATCTCTCAGTGGAGAAAAGGCTTAAAACTGAGTGCTCAGCTCAGCACCAGCAAGCACAACTTGCAGCACATTCTGCTTCCTGCATCCAGCTGCTTGCATGGTTTCAGGGAGATAAGGCTTGTGGCTTTATGCAGGATGGTGCTTGGGGGTGCCCAGTGTCAGGATGCCCCTGCCTTTGTCTGGTTTTGGGCTGCTGTGGGGGCAGGGGGGGCACAGCCTGCAGCTCTCTGTGCCACTGAGCCACTGCCCATCACCCCAGCAAGCCAAAATCTGCCCGTGGAGGGGCTGACCCTGTGATGGCTGGGAGAGCTCAAGCTCCCTACATGCTCACAGTGTGCTTGCTTGGAGTTTCCCAGTTTCTTGGCCACATGAACATGCAGAATGTGCTTGTGTGCTTCTCAGGGTTTGTTTTGGTCTTTTCAACTCCCTGTTTTGACATGTCTTTTTGGAGGCGTTTTGCATTGCTCCCGACCGTGCTCTCCCCCATGCTTAGGGGGAGTGAATTTGGATGGTTGATCTAATTATCCTTTCCCCTCTTATGAAGCACTGGCCTCTGCTGTCTTGGGCTGAGGAGCTTTAATTAAGATGGTCTTAATTTTAACGGGAGTTGACAGGGCCAGAGAGGAGGAGTTGGGATTCATATCTGTGGGGAGTGTGTTGGAACTTATATCTGTGCTGGGCCCCTGCACAGCAGCTGCACTGCCCTCCCTACTCCAGCCATTCTTTCATCTGGAAGAGCTCTCCATCAGCTGGGGGAGCCAGGGGAAGGCTGGCCTGCCTTGGCTCAGATGCCTTCATCATGCTGTTACTGGGTGAAGCAGAGATCAGGACTGGGGACACCTGCCTGTGGCTGCTCCTGGTTGGAGCTGAGGGATGAGTGAGCATCCCTGCATTGTTCCTCCTGTTTTAGGAATCAGTGCAGGTGAGAAATGAATGTCCTTGTGGAGGAGAAGGGCTGCAGGCACAAGCCAGACATGTCCTCACTGCGTCAGCCGGGCAGGGACAGGGTCTGCAGCACCACACCCCACTTTGGGGCTGGGGCAGCAGCTCCCCCTTTTCACAGCTCCTGGGACTCATTGCAGTCAGCCTGGTCCCAGCCTGGCAGAGACAAGCCTGTGTTCCCTGTCCTGTACTGAGCAAAGCCTGATGGCAGGGACAGGGGACAGGAATTGTCACTGGCTGGACACAGTGACTGTGTATTCAGGTGGCAGAGGGGATGGTGGGCTGGGCCAGGGCAGCCAGGCTGTCCCCAAGGCACGGGGGCTGTGCTGCTGCTCGCTGGCCCCCAGCTGAGATGCTTGCCGTGGGAAAGGGCAAAACCAGGAGCATCCCCTGGGACAGAGGGGGAAACTGTTCTGTGAGCATATCCGGGGCTGTGCATGCACTGAAATGTGGGGAGGGAGCAGAGAGCAAAGCAGGGAAGGGGACAGGGTGCCACCTTAAGATGATTACAAGACTCCTCGATGATTAAAAGACCACCTCGATGCCATGGTAATGGCAGCACTGACCAAGCTGGGATTTCACCCTCAGCACTGACCCCGCTCTCTGGGGGCCACGCTGGCAGGGGCAGCACTGCTGCCACTTCGTGCCCCCCAAGCAGCAGTACGGGAAGGGTGGCAAAGGGCCCTTCGGTTGCCTCCAGCCTGGGACCTCTGGTTTAATGCCCCCCTTGCGGGCGGCTTCCATTGATCCTGCACGGATCTGCCCCGGCTGGAAGGGGCCTGGTTGTGTGCCAAGGGGATGGAGGGGCTGGGTGTGTTCGGGACCTCTGCTCTGTGCCTCTCCCTGTCCCCGGTGCCGGCTGCCATGGGCTGGGTGCCGCCAGGCTGCTTTGTCTCGCCCGCCGTCCCGCACGCTTCATTTTTCAGTCTGGTGTGAGACAGTTGCCGTGATTAATCTCACCGCGGCTCTGCGAGCTGAGGACACGGCTCAGCTCGTCTCCCTCCATCAGGGGCTGGGTGCTGATGCTCCCAGCCCCTGCCCCCTGTCCCCAGCACCCCCACCCTGCTGCGGGCAGTGCTGCTCAGCACCCCCGGCTCTGGAGCAGCTCCAAGGACAGCGCCTTTATTGCCGGAGATGTTTGTTTCCCTCCCCAAAGCTCGGGTGTCTGGTGCTGGGCCCCAGCTTGTCGCGGCATTTCCCAAGGTTTCTGCCTCTGCCGTGTTTTGTCTGCTCCCAATCAGTGTCTTTTGTTAGTGTCTTTGCGAAGGCGATAAGATCGCTTCCCCTGCGCTGTCAGCCTGCCCGTACCACGGCCATTGTATCCTTGAGCGATCCAGGAAAGCAGGAAAGCAGCCGGAGCGGGACTCGCCGCGGAGCTGCCGCTTCCCCTCGCTGCCAGAGCATCTCTCCTCGGGGAGGTAGGGCAGAGGATGGAGCCTTTTCCTGCCACCCAGCTTGCCAGTGAATTTTCTGGGGGGAGACAGCCCGGAGCGTGGGTGTTGGGCGGTCCAGGTGGCATTTCCAGCGCCGGCAGCGGGGGACGGGGATGCCGCTGCCTCGCGTACCGTGATCTGATCCGAGCTGAGCTGTGCAGCCGAGTGTGCTTCATTTTTAATTGCTTTTGGAGAGGGTAGGACTGGGCTGGCCTCTCCTTGCTGCGGCCTCTGCCCCGGTCAAGTTGCTCAGCCCTGGCACCCTCCCCTCTGTCGAGGGAGGAATGGAGGCAGGGAAGACCCCAAATGCAGAGCCAGCAGCACAGGGGATGGGTGGGGATGGCAGTGCTGGTGTTCTCTGAGCCTGGCTGTGGCTGTGCCAGTGATGTGCTGGTGAGGATGGCAGCCCCACTGCCAAGCCAGCAGCAGGGCAGTGCCAGGTTGTGCCAGATGTGCCAGGGAGTGCCAGGCCGCTGCCACAGCAGCCACTTTCAGCCACCAAACAGGCAAATCTCTCAGCATGAGGTTGCTAGTGCGTCCATTCACCCAGGGACCGGCTCTTCCCCATCAGCAGACCTGGTACCTTGTGGCTCTGGCACATGGCTGACCCCAGGCTGAGGATATTTGGATTTTCCTCGTGGCTTTTTTGGGGGTAAATCATTGTTGTGGCCCGTGTCACAGCGTGCCCAGGGGGCAGGGACACGGGCACCACGTGTGTACACGGCACAGCTTTATTTGTATGTGCTGCAGCCTGGAGTTGGGGCTGCAGCTTCCCCCCTGCATCCCGCTGTGCAATCATTGCCAGCCAGTATTTGTCAAGTACAAATTACAAACCATTCAACGTCTTAAAGAGCTGTCAGTCAGCTCCCACTCATTATCCTAATCAAATGCACTAAAAATAGTGACAAAACTTATTAGTAGGGGGAAGGGGAGGCCATGAAAACAAACCTGCGGTGGGGCATGGCCCCTGCATGCAGACACTGGGATATTCCCTTTATATGAGGTGTGAAATCCGGGATGTTGCCCTTGGATCAGGTGTGAAACCGAGGCTCCAGCTGGGACAGGAGCCTGGTGGGATACTGCTTGGGGCCTTGAAGTAGGGTCTGAATCCCCTCTGTGCAGGAGCAGGAGCCCCTCGGGGGTGGCTGAAGCCTCTGCCCAGCGCTGGGTGAGCAGGGCTGGTTGGAGAGAGGATTTCCTTTCTGTAGGAGAAGGAGCAGTTCCTGCAGGAGCTGGCTCTGGGAAAGAGTGGCAAAGCCAGGTGAGGGGCTGCCCTGGCTCTGTGGGGCCATGTCCTGCTCTGCTTTCCACCTGCAGCTCTGCCCCGAGCTGCTGCTGCTGACTGGGGTCCCCCCATCACGCAGGCTTGTGACAGAAAACCGTCCTTTTTGAAAAATTTAGCTAAAACACGCTTTTCTGGATGAGCCAGGGCTTGAGCAGCACAGGTTGCTCCCATACCTTGTGCTCGTTTGTGCCGTAGCTTTTGTCTCAGCTGTTGGAGCAGATGACTCATCCCGGGGGACGAGGTCTCTGCTTGGTGGCCGACCATGCCCTGCCACAGGTCGTGGCTGTCCAGAGATGGAGCAGCAGGGCTGGAAATGCTGGTGTGTCTGGAGGAACTGGCTTTGCTTTTCCCCTGAAAAATCCCTTGCTGGGCTGGGGGTGCCTCTGCTCCCCTTCCACTCTGGGACATGGCTTGGGGTGGCTCCAGCCGCCTGCTTTCCCATCCCCAGTGGGGTTGATGAAGTGGAGCAGAGAATCATCCCCTCTTCACAGCAGAGATCAGAGTGAGCGGTGTGAGCTCACCAGAGGGATGGCGAGGAGGAGGAGGAGGAGGATGAAGGCAGCCCTGGGCACTGAACCGCGGCGTGGCGGGAGAGGGTGTCAGGGCTGCCGCGGTGCTGACGCTCCCTCTCCTCGCAGGCTGCAGCGGGAGCTGAGCTGAGTTCTCCGGCAGCGCCTCCCCACCCCGCGGCCAGGCTGTAGCCGAAAGCACCGGTAAGACATCCCCGATGGCCTGGGCACCGGGCACTGGGCAGCTTCACCTTCTGGGGGGCTCACAGCAGCGGCACTGCGTGCTGTGCCACAGCCACAGCATCCTGGAGCATCCCAGGCGGGCTGGGGCTGGCTGCAGGTGCGGAAGGCACGGCCCTCCACAGTGCTCCCGGTGGAGCTAATGCCTCGCAGCCCATGCCGGTGCTGGTTCTGAGGGCTCCCAGCTTACTCCGGTGCTGGTTCTGAGGCCTCTTATCTCATGCTGGTGGTGGTTCTGAGGGCTCCCTGCAGTTCACTCCAGTGATGGTTCTGAAGCCCTGCAGCACATGCTGGTGATGGTTCTGAGGCCCCTCAGCCCATTCTGGTGCTGGTTCTGAGGCCTCTCAGCCCATGCCAGTGCTGGTTCTGAGGCCTCGCAGCCCATGCCAGCGGTGGTTCTGAGGGCTCTCAGCCCATGCCAGCGGTGGTTCTGAGGGCTCTCAGCCCATGCCAGCGGTGGTTCCGAGGGCTCTCAGCCCATGCCAGCGGTGGTTCTGAGGGCTCTCAGCCCATTCCAGAGGTGGTTCTGAGGGCTCTCAGCCCATGCCAGTGGTGGTTCTGAGGGCTCTCAGCCCATGCCAGTGGTGGTTCTGAGGCCTTGCAGCCCATACCAGCGGTGGTTCCGCGGGCTCTCAGCCCATGCCAGTGCTGGTTCTGAGGGCTCTCAGCCCATGCCAGTGCTGGTTCTGAGGGCTCTCAGCCCATGCCAGCAGTGGTTCTGAGGGCTCTCAGCCCATGCCAGTGGTGGTTCTGAGGGCTCTCAGCCCATGCTGACGGTGGTTCTGAGGGCTCTCAGCCCATGCCAGCGGTGGTTCCGCGGGCTCTCAGCCCATGCCTGTGCTGGTTCTGAGGGCTCTCAGCCCATGCCAGCGGTGGTTCCGCGGGCTCTCAGCCCATGCCAGCGGTGCTTCGTGCCGTGCCGCTGGCGCTGCCCCCCAGGCGGAAGGCAGGGAGTTCCTGCAGGCTGCGACGTGCCCGGGGTGCTAATCCCTGCCGCTGCAGGAAAGCTTCAAGCTGAGCACAGGCAGCGCTGGCCGTGCTCCAGCCCCCTGCACAAGCCCTGGCAGGGGGACAGGGGCAGTTCTGCTGAAAGGTGAATGATGGGGAGCGATGCTGAGCCCCCCATGTCAGCGCTGTCAGCTGTGAAAAGCACGGCAGCAGGGCAGAATCCCACTGGGCATCAGCCAGGCTGCCCTGGCTGGGTGCTGGTGGTGCTGAGCCTCCCTGCAGCCTGCTGCGTGTGGAAATGCTGTATTTATTAGACATAAATTTATTAGACATATACACAGCATAGCTCCTGGCAATGGGTGTTTTTTGCAGTCTGGCTGCTGTCCCACAGCTCCCAGTGATGCTGCTGGGGTGTGCTGGGAGCCACCAACACTTCCTCCCCTGCCCTTTAACTCCAGGGGGGTTTTCATTGTCAGCTGTGCCAGAAGCAGGGGGGTCTCTCCCTGGTGCCTCCCGAGGACCTGAGTGCACAGCACATTCCTGCTGTCATTAATCACTCCTTTGCCAGGCTCTTGCACAACCCTGTGTTCTCCCAGGGGAATCTGCACCCTTTCCTTTCCTGCTGCCAAGGAGGTGTGGGAGCTGCAAGGGTTTTCTCAGGCCCCTCTCCTCCCTGGGGACAGGTGGAGAGCCACAGGGCTAAAGCCACATGGTCATGTAGGCTGAGTTACCTGGGACTCAGAGTGGGCATGGTGCAAGGCTGCCAGTGCCCCTGGGCACAGTTTGGGCTTGCCAGCCTGTATTTTGCACGGGCCAGATTGAAGGCAGAGTGTGTAGCTATTCAGATGCAAAGCAACAGGAGAGCTTGGAGTGGGGCTCTGCAGCCCCTTCCCCAGAGAGCTGTGGGCTCCTGCCTCCTCCTCCTCCATCTTTGGCTCTTGCAGCCAAAGCCCTGCCAGGGCATCGTGTCCCAGTGACCAGCACATCCAGCAGAGCCCTTGCCTGGGAGGGTCAGCACCCCAGTGCAGGGTGGGAGCTCTCCCTGCCCAGACTGCTGTGTGAGGAGGGATGGACTCACAGTTCATGGTGTTCCTGGCCAGGACATGGCTGGAAGTTGCACATCCTGTGCCCACAGGCTCACAGGTGTGAAGGTGAGGACCCCCTTGTTTTAGGGAAGTCCCTCTCCCCTCTCTGTGCTCTGCTTCTACCTAATCTCTGGGCATATTTACTATTTGATACCTCGATTTCCTCAGCACACTGATAAATAATTTTCTGACCCAGGCTCAGAAAATGTGCTTGGGGGACACTTGTGTCCCCAGAGTGCTGCTAAATCCACCACCCTGGCTGGGGTGTTTTCCTGCCTGGGGAAGTGCTGCTTCCAGGGGAAACTCTGAGCAGCTCTGCTCTTGCTCACTGTCCCGTGGGGAGTCACAAGCCACACGGTCACAGCCCTGCCATGCTCCCACTTTTCTCCCTGCACTGCCACTGGCATCCCGGGAGCCCCAGCGGGTGCCAGAGCCCCGGGCAGAGGTGAGCAAGGGGCTGGCTGGGGACAGGGAGGTGGGGGCTCCTTGTCATCACTCCTCAGGTCTTACTCTCCCCTACTGCAACAGGCTTTTAAAGTGCATTTATGGGACAAACTCCTTCTCCTTGGCTGCAGGATCTGCCTCTGGATTGCCAGAAGTGACCATTTGCAAATCCAAAGCTTTTATTTGACCTTTATTTGCTCTGAGACCCCCAAAGCCTGGCACAGGTATGGGTGGACTGAGTCCTGTGGCAGATAGAGGCATGGTCCCTCCTCATCACCTGCATCCACAGGAGGAAGGACAGCTCTGCTGCCCACTCTGCTGGAGTGGCTGCTGGAGTCATACCCAGCACAAAAAACCCCAGTTTATTACATTTCCCAGACCATGGCAGGATCTGAGCCTGCCGGCACGGGTCACACAAGGACACTGCTGGTCCTCTGTGCAGTGTGGGAGCTGGAAAGCAGTAGATGGAAATTGTGTCTTTTGGGAAATGAGCCCTGATCATCAGTCAAAGCCTTGCTGTGGGAGGGGAGCTGAGGGGGACAGGGAGCAGCTTGTGCCTGGCACCCCTCAGCTTTCCCACAGCAAGAGCCAAGGCTTTGCCCCAGTGACACTGGGGCTGTGCAGGCTGCTGGGGCTGCACATGGCTCTGGGGGGCTCAGCCCGAGCTTCTCTCCAAAGCTGGGCTCAAAACCCTCTGCTGGATGAGGCTGAGCCCTCCCAAAGCCTCACTGCATCCAGGTCTGCACCCTGTGGGCAGCAGCTGCCTCCTCTGCTGCTTCCCTGCTTGTTTTCTTATCAGAGATACTCTCCTCCCTGCTTGTCTCCACCTCCCTTTTCCCTCCTGCCATGCGTGATCTAGCCTAAATATTTCCTGCCATAGCTTCAGGACACTGCTGGGTATCCTGCCATCTTTAGAGACTGCAAATAATTCCCTGCCTTCATTTATGTCATTACCTTGAAGGTATTTATAGAGTGTGGTCTTGAGTGGAAAGGAAGGCTATATATAAACTATTTCACTATATATAAAAGCGAGATCCCTTGGTCCTTAGCTGCAAACTGCCTGAAACTGCTCCTGATTTAAACTTTTATCCTGTTGGCTGCATGCTTTGGACTTCAAAGGTCCATCTTCAGTACTAAATCCCCTTCCTGGTAGAAACTCATGTGTAGGAGGAAACACGTGAGGACTGAGCTGTGTCCCATGGCAGGTGCCTGGCCCCAGAGCTGCCACAGTCTCAGCACAGGTCCAGATTCCACGCTCAGCATCTTTACTCTGCACTCCCACAGCTCAGCATGCTTCCCTCTGCTCCCAAACCATGTCCTGGCAGTTTCACTGCCTGCTGCAGCCACACAGGAGGTGTCTCCATGTTAATGAGGGGCAATGGTATCCCAGGGCAAGGGCAGCATGGCCAGACTGCCCAGCAGCTGCTGCTTGAACTGACTCCAGAGGTTGTTTCGTTTCCTGGTGGGCAGGCATCTGTCACTCGAGCCCTGGGAAACAACTTCTTCTTCTTCTTAACAATAATAATTACAATAATAATAATAATGATGATGATGATAATAATAATAATAGAAGCCCTCTGTGTGTCCTGCAGCCCGGGACCATGGGGAGCAGCAAGAGCAAGCCCAAAGACCCCAGCCAGCGGCGGCGCAGCCTGGAGCCCACGGAGAACCCCCACCATGGGGGTTTCCCAGCCTCGCAGACACCCAGCAAGGCGGCTGCCCCCGACGCCCACCGCACCCCCAGCCGCTCCTTCGGCACCATGGCTGCTGAATCCAAGCTCTTTGGGGGCTTCAACACCTCGGACACCGTCACCTCGCCGCAGCGCGCCGGGGCGCTGGCTGGTCCGTGGGGCTGGGCTCGCCAGGGTGGGGTCCGGGTGGGTTTGTGAAATGTGGGGCCCCTCGAGCCAGCTCAGCTACCTTAGAAGGCATAAAATCAGCAGGGTGGCTTCTGTGGTAGTGTTGGAAACAAAAAGGTTTTAATAAAAGGCAAAATAACAAAACTCTTTACTGAGAAAAACCGAGCCAGGTGCGCGACATCTTTGCCCCTGCTAAAACACCTCACAGAAGCCATTATTTTCTTTGTTCTCTTCTTTTTCTAGTAAATTGCTTAGGTGGGACTTTTTGGCTTCTGTCCAATTAGCTGTCATTAAGTTTGAGGTGAACTCCCCAAGGTCCCATGAGATGTCTTTTCACCTAATCGAGGAGTGAAAGTTCTGGGCTTATTTCCTTTTTAAGGGGACAAAGGATATTTTTGTCACTCCGTCAATAGGGGGCACATTCCTATAGGTTGTGTCCAGCTTCTTGGGGTTTGGGGTTTTTGAGGGACTCTGGGCTTAGGGGAGAAGCAGCTCTGTGTTATCAGCCAGTGGGAGGCTGGTGGGAGGGAGTGTCCCTGTGGCTGTGCCCCTCCTGAGTGCTCTTTGTCGCAGGGGGAGTCACCACCTTCGTAGCCCTCTACGACTACGAGTCCCGCACGGAAACAGACCTGTCCTTCAAGAAAGGAGAGCGCCTGCAAATCGTCAACAACACGTGAGTGTCCCTGCAGCCAAGCCCACGGGGTGAGCTGTCACTTCTGCCCCTCCTGTGGAACCCCAGCCCAGCCTGGCAGGACCAGCTGTCCCAGGGATGGGTGCTCAGAGGGATGTGCCAAAATGCACACGGACACGTTGACTTGTCCAAGGACACTGACACTGAAAGCAGTCATTTGCCTGCTTCCTCATCCTCCTGACCCTGCTGCTGGTCACTGTGGCCTCACAGCCTTGTCACCAAGCCATGTCCTCTCTTTGCTGGCCATTCTGTGCCACCACAGAGCCATTCTGTGCCCTCCAACACAATCCTGACCAGTCCTGTCCCCATCCATGCTCAGCTGCCTCTTGTTAGCCTGGACACCTCCCTCAGCTTCATGGGTGCTTTTCCCTGTGCTTGCATGCTGTCTCTGGTCTCAGCTTCTCTCTTGACTCTTCTTTCTCTCCTTCCATGCTGTCGTTTAGGAGAAAAGTGGATGTCAGGTGTGTATTGCACATTCTTACTGTTATTATAAATGACCTAAATGATCAAAGCCTGTCTGCTGCCCACTTGAGGGCAGGTTGGATGGAGCAGGGCTGGGAGGAGATGGTTTCCAGATGGTTTTGTGGTTGGTTGCATTTGTCCTCTTTGAGTGACCAGAACAGAGCAGGGAGTCCCTTCCCATGCTGGGAAAATGTTCCATCCAGAGCTGTGTCTGCACCTGGGAGCTTGGAACCCATCCCCTTTCCTTGTCCATGTGTGGCTCCCCTCTGCACTCTCTTTCCAGCTGGCTCTTCACTCCCCCCTGCCCTTTGCATTTTTCTTTTGCATTATTTAATTTTACTTTTATATTTATGAGTGGCTCTCAAGTGGTGATTCAAGTATTTCCTCAGGGGTCTGACCCCCTGGTTTGCTCCCCATCCTGGATACCACAGCACATCCATCACGTGCAGGGCAGCATGGCCAGCTGGAAGATGCTCCTAAAAATGATCCTGTATTAACCCCATGTGTGCTCTGTCGTGTCAGGAGGCACAGACAGTCCAGAGCCTGGCTGGCAGAGCCAATGTCCCCAATGTCCCCAGCTATGGAGCTGCCACAGGGTCCTGAGGGTCTGCAGCTCCTGCTCCCCCTCCACTGCTGCCTTCCAACCTGGGCACCCAAAACAGCAAAGTCAAAGGGTGGAAAGACAAGGGAACGTCCCAGGAGTGAGATTTCTCCTGCAGTGCTTGGGCAGTGTGGCACAAACATGTTTTCAATCTGATCCTTGTTCTCGTTGTTCCAGTGCTGTTTATTAATGATTTGTTTCATCTATGAAGTCTGGGATGTGCAGCATTTCAACATTGCAGGAAAAGCCTGAATTTGGGAGTTTTGGTGCTTCCTACTTTCAGTCTCAGCAGTGTGTGAGCCCCATGCTTGAGTTCTGCTCTCTGGCTGTTGCAAAGTGAGCTTTGCCCGTGGGGGTCCAGATCAGGCCCATATATGAGGGATTTTTCTTTTCACCTTTTATCAGTTCTGGGGTTTCCACACTTTTTTCCCCCTTTACTGCTATTTGTCCAAGGCTCAGTCACAGGGAAGGCTCAGTCTGTGATGGGCTCTGCATCACCCTGGGGAGCAAAAGGGCTTTTTATTGGTGACACAGTCCTTTGGTGGAAGATACAGGATGTGGCTGCCAACCTTCCCAGTGCCTTTGTGGGTGAGATGTCCACAGGGAGAGAGGTGGTGGAGGAAGTTGGGAGTTTGTTCAGTGCTCAGGGGTGAATCACTCTTCTCAATGACCTCCCAGAGATGCTCACACAGTCTGGGAACAGCTCAGGCTGCTGCACTCTGGGGACAGCCACACACAGATGTGTGATGTCCCCTTCCTCTGGCCTGCCTGGCAGGACAGGGAGTGCCCTGGAGCTGCAGGGAGAGCACTTGGGTTCAGTCCAGGAAGGGCTGGCAGGTGCTGGGCACAGTGGCCAGGGTGGCTTTGCAGGGTAGCAGCAGGTTTTGGCTGCTCTGACAGGGCTGGGGTTGCTCAGGGTGAGATGAGAAGCCTCCACATCACTCACCTCCCTGCTCTGGGTCATCCTACCAATCCAGCCAGTGCAGAAAGGCTCTTGTGCTACCATTTCCAGTGGGAAGAAGTCTCCTCCCAGCCAGCAGGCAGCCAGCTGGGATGTGGTGGGATATTTTGGGTAAGATTGTGCAGGGAATTGTTGAAATGCTTTGTTTTGATGATGATGATGATGATTATTTTTTTCCCCACTGAGACATTTTTGGAATAGTTTGTTTTGCTGAATTCCCAGCTTGTAGCCGTGCAGCCCAAGCTGGAATAAAGCCACAAGTCAAAAGCTGGGCATTTTTCAAGCAGATGTTTACTATGGTCCTGTGGGAAAGGAGCCCAACCAGCCTCCTGTCCCCTTCAGAGCCACCTCAGTAAAGGTGACTTGGGCAACAGCCCTGGCTGAGGGGCACAAGCTGCCTGCCACAAGATGTGCTGGGGCTGGAAGAAGCTAAAATGTCATCCAGGGCTGCTGTGAGGCTGTTCCAGGGGCAGAGCCCAGCTCTGTGAGTAGGAAGAGAAGCCTGGAAGGTCCCCACCATCCCCACCAAGTGACACCATCACAGGGAGCTGGGGGCATGTCTGGGTTATCCCAGTGCTTTGAAGCATCACTGGTTTAGCTGGGAAAAGCACGGATCACAAGCAGCTGGTGAGTCTGAAGCAAGGATGGAGGTTTACACGTCTGCAGGGTCAGGGATGGGTCTGGATGTGGTCTGGTGATCCTTGTAGTGGTGGCTGAGGTTATTGGTGTTTTTCTGTAGCTTGTTTGTGGAGGTTATCCTGCCAAGTTCTTGTATCCTTACGGGGCTGTTCCCACGAATCTGCACTTTTCCCGTAGCCTCGTCTCCCTTGTGGTCAGGATGAATTCAGAGGCTGTCTTTGATGGGCAAGAAGATGCAGGTGGTGGGAGGAAAAGCCCTGCTGTCCACAGGAAGGGGAAGCCACCTCCTGCCGTGCTCTTGTTGTTCTCTATTTGTTGTCCTTTCCAGCCCCGTCCGGAGCAGGAGCCGGTGGGAAGGAGGGCAGAGCACCCTCCAGCTCCTGGGGACATGCCTGGGGCCACTGTGCCCGGGGCAGGAGGGCTGGCTGGGGCTCAGCTGCAGGTTTTTAGGGACAAGGAGCCTCGCTCGTGGCTGTGCAGGCACAGCCCTTGCTGGGGCAGCAGGAGGCTCAGGGTTGGGCTGCAGCCTTGCAGGGGCTGTGAATGGGACACCCGGGCTGGACAGATCCCGCTGCATCCAGGCTGGACACCACAGACCACAAACCTCAGCCCTGTCCTGCTGCTTTTCTGCAGCCTGTGTTTAACTAACTCCCTTGGGTTTTCCTGGTTCCTTTTTCAATTGCTGCCATCATTCTGTTGCTTCTCCACGTTTCCTGTCCCTCCCCTTGCCTGCTGCTCCCTGCTGCCAGGACCCCGAGTGCCCCCAGCCTCCAGCCAGATACCCTTCCCATTCAGGTGGCTCTAAAGGTGTTTTGGCTTGCTGGCTGCCCTGCCTGATTCGGGTTTAAAGCATTCCATATGTGGATGGATGGCCCCAGGAGCGAGAGCTCACCCAAACAGAGCCAGGGGCAGGGGCTGGCAGCAGGAGCTCTCCTGGCTGGGCTCTGGCTGTGGGGCTGGGGGCTCTGGGGCTGCACCTTTTCCCAGTGGGGCTCTGTGCTGGCTCATCCTGCCCCAATGCCTGTGGGCGGGTGAGGGGCTGGCTGGGGGGCTCCTGGCTCCACACTGAGTGTGTTTTGGTTCTCTTGCAGGGAAGGTGACTGGTGGCTGGCTCATTCCCTCACTACAGGACAGACGGGCTACATCCCCAGTAACTATGTCGCGCCCTCAGACTCCATCCAGGCTGAAGAGTAATTGCCATCTTTTAGACAGTTTATAGACAAGTGATAGCAAACACACCCTGAGCACTCCCCCCCCACCCCTGCCCTGCTCCTGGGAGAAGCCTCCAAGCCCTCAGGGTTTTTCCTTTTTGTTAGTTTTCCCCTGTGAGTGTGCAAACCAGCCTCTCTTTAAGGCCATAGTGCAGTGCTGCAGCGTGCTTGCATGGTGGAGGGGTGAGTGGTGGCATAGCAGGGCTGTGGATGCTTTTGCTCTGGTTTTTGTGGAGAGCCTGGAGAAGAGAAGACTCCAGGGAGATCTCATTGCAGCCTTCCAGAACTTAAAGGGGATTCTAAAAAAGAGTGAGGTGTTTTACACAGGCAGAGAGGCCTGTGAAAGGATAAGGGGGAATGTTTTTAAACTAGAAGAGGGGAGATTTAGATTAGATGTTAGGTAAAAACTCTTTACCCATTGGATGGTGAGACACTGGCACAGGCTGCCCAGTGTGGCTGCCCCATCCCTGGCAGTGTTCAAGGCCAGTTTGGATGGGGCTTTGAGTAACCTGGTCTAGTTGAAGGTGTGGCAGGAAGATTCCAGCCCCTCTGGCAGGGAGGCGATGCCCAGCCCAGGCTGTATGGGGATGTGACACACACCGAGGTGCCCGAGCCCAGACACAGCCCCTGCTCTCCCAAACCTGCAGTGGGAGGTTCAGGGCTGAGCCCCCTGCTTGGGCAGGCAGTGGAGGGGGGTAGTGCCAGGGGCTGAGCCCCTGCCTTTGTCCTGCAGGTGGTATTTTGGGAAGATCACTCGCCGGGAGTCCGAGCGGCTGCTGCTCAACCCTGAAAACCCCCGAGGAACCTTCCTGGTCCGGGAAAGCGAGACCACGAAAGGTGAGCAGGGCTGGGGGGGTTGCTGGCCTGGAGGAGACCCTCTCTGGGGGGTGTGGTGGTACCCTGACTCCCCTCAGTCTCTGCTGCTGGTCTCCAGGGAGCCAATGCTGACGTGGCCATCACATCACCAGTGACATGCCTGTGCCAAAGGCACTGTTACACCACTGAGCCCATGGGCTGGAGGGATGTGGCCACTTCTCTCCCACCTCTGCCCACCCAGTGAATGCCCTTCTCAGAGGTGGTTCAGCTTATGGCAGGGTGGAAGCCAGGGGTCTCACCAACTCTGGCAAGACCACCAGGCAGGATGGTCTCTTTTCCTGTTTTGTTGTTTTGTTGTTGGTTAATTTGGCTGGGATTTT
Source organism: Agelaius phoeniceus (assembly GCF_051311805.1). Classification (NCBI taxonomy): domain Eukaryota; kingdom Metazoa; phylum Chordata; class Aves; order Passeriformes; family Icteridae; genus Agelaius; species Agelaius phoeniceus. Next base: position 7,025,467 of record NC_135281.1, read on the forward strand.
GTACACCCCCAACTAGATTTTTTTTTGTTTTCTCCTGGTCCCTGTATAGTGACAAAGTCTTGAACACATGCTGCCTGGGCAGCCAGGCTAAGGGAATGATGAACTTTAGTCCTTTCAAGTCTGACACTTCCGAAAGTGCGAGTTGTGATCTTTGAGGTTTGACTGCCTGAGGATGTTTCTTACCTGATTTAGTTTGGCTCCAAATGCACCTTTGGGAAAAGCTCCTTGATGTTCCTTTCTGGTTTTATGCCTTGAACTTATCACTATTTGTTTTATTCTGATGGAAGCAGCTTCTTCAAGCAGCAGCATAAATCTTGCCCTCTGCTATCTGTGGCCCCAGCAACACCACATTGTCCTCATGTGGGCAGAGCAGAGCCAGGCTCCTGAAGCAATGCCTGTGGTGGGACTTGTGCAGGAGGGAACTGGGCCCACCAGCCCCTTAGCTCCTCTCTGAGACACTGAGGAGCTGTTGGTCAGCAGCTCCCCCCAGCCTGGCTCTGCCTGCTCCACTCCCCTTGTTAGCACATCCCATAGGATAGCTGCTGGTAGAGCTGCTGTACAAGCAGAGGGCAGCTGGAGGTTGTGAGGGTGTGGCATGGCTGTAGCTGGGGGATGTGTGCCATTCCTCCCTGGCACCTGGTGCCAGCTGGTGCAGCCAGGAGCTGCTCCCCATCCTGTGCTTTTGGGTGAAGGCAGCACCTCCATGCCCAGCCCTGTAGTGGGACCCCATGGGAAGCACCCACCCATGGCACATCCCCTGCAGCCCCTCTGTTGTGCCCACAGGTGCCTACTGCCTCTCTGTGTCTGACTTTGACAACGCCAAGGGGCTCAATGTGAAGCACTACAAGATCCGCAAGCTGGACAGCGGCGGCTTCTACATCACCTCCCGCACCCAGTTCAACAGCCTGCAGCAGCTGGTGGCCTACTACTCCAGTGGGTAGCCATGTGGGTCCCCCTGGGCTCTGGGGGGCACCCTGGGTGCTGTCCCTGCCCTTGCTGCAGGGTGGGTGCTGCTGGGAAGTCACTGCTGCACCGGGGGACACCAAAGCAGCTGTGTGGAACTGTGGTGAAAAGCTGTGTTCAGGGCAGAGGGTGAGGGTTTGGGTCCCCAGGGTGTTTACAGGAAAGCTGTGGGGTAAAGACATCGCATGCCTAAGTACCCAGGTGTCACCCTGCTGCTGTCCCTTCCCGTGCCAGAACATGCTGATGGCCTGTGCCACCGTCTCACCAACATCTGCCCCACGTCCAAGCCCCAGACCCAAGGCCTTGCCAAGGATGCCTGGGAAATCCCCCGGGAGTCGCTGCGGCTGGAGGTCAAGCTGGGACAGGGCTGCTTCGGAGAGGTGTGGATGGGTAAGGACCATTCCCACCCTGCTGTCCCCTCCCTGTCACCACCTGCATCCTGTCCCCAGCCACTGGCAGATGCCTGGAACTGGTGGTGGGGTGGGGGAGCACAGGAGGAACACAGCCCCCTGCCCTGTACGTGTGTCCTGAGTAGCGTGTCCTGTGCCACAGGGACCTGGAATGGCACCACCCGGGTGGCCATCAAGACACTGAAGCCTGGCACCATGTCCCCAGAGGCCTTCCTGCAGGAGGCCCAGGTGATGAAGAAGCTCCGACACGAGAAGCTGGTTCAGCTCTACGCTGTGGTGTCAGAGGAGCCCATTTACATTGTCACTGAGTACATGAGCAAGGGTGAGCAGGGGAGGGACACTGGGGGGACAGCTGAAGGGCCCTGCTCCTCTGGACTGGTCTCACCATGGTCTTCCTCACAGGGAGCCTCCTGGACTTCCTGAAGGGTGAGATGGGCAAGTACCTGCGGCTGCCCCAGCTCGTGGATATGGCTGCTCAGGTGGGTTTGCACATCCCTGGGCCTCCCTCATTCCTTGTGGGGACACTGGCTGCCTGAGCCCCTCACTGGGCTGTGGTGGCTGTCACTAGTCAGGCAGTGGGGTGCTCTGCAGCCTCACTTGGGTGGATGCCACTGTTGGGTCTCAGCCCAGAGCAGGGTGGCACTCCTGAACCATCATTTTGCCTGCTCCTGTTGCTGCCAGCTCTCCCTGGCCAGCAAACCCAAGTCTGCATGGCATTCCTTGAGCAGCTGGTGTTCCCCACACCTCAGCTGGGTCCCACTGCAGGCCTGTTCCCCGCAGTGGTGGCAGGCTCTCCCCCGGGGACCCTCGTGTCATCCTGTCAGCCACAGTGCCCCATGTGCTGCTCCCCACAGATTGCATCTGGCATGGCCTACGTGGAGAGGATGAACTATGTCCACCGGGACCTACGGGCAGCCAACATCCTGGTGGGGGAGAACCTGGTGTGCAAAGTGGCTGATTTTGGCTTGGCACGACTCATCGAGGACAACGAGTACACGGCTCGGCAAGGTGCGTGCCCCGGGCTGCTGGCCAGAGCAATGGCCACTGGTCCCACGGTGTGTTTGCCTGGAGCCAGCAGAGGGGCCCTGGAGGCACCCCCTCACTCTGCCTCTCCATCCAGGTGCAAAGTTCCCCATCAAGTGGACGGCCCCCGAAGCAGCTCTGTACGGCAGGTTTACCATCAAGTCCGACGTCTGGTCCTTTGGCATCCTCTTGACCGAGCTGACCACCAAGGGCAGAGTGCCATACCCAGGTGAGGGCTGGCACTTGCTGGCAGAGGCCCTATCCCCACTGTGGTGCCCAACACCAGCTGTCCATGCCCAGTGCTTGCCCCTGAGCTGCCTCTTCCCAGGTTGGATCCTGCCCCACTGGGGTGAGCAGATATTGGCCAGGATGCAGCATCCCAGCCACCCTATCCTGCTCTAGTCCCTGAGCAAGGTGACAGGGACAAGTGCTGCTATACCAGGAGTCCCTCTCTCCTTGGGTCACTGGGATTACCCCTAAGGCGGGTCCTGGCACAGCACCCTTGGTGTCCCTCAGGGGCAGGCAGGGTGCAGGCCTGGCTCTGCTCAGGGGCAGGCAGGATGCAGGCCTGGCTCTGCTCAGGGATAGGGCGGGTGCAGGCCTGGCTCTGCTCAGGGGCAGGCAGGGTGCAGGCCTGGCTCTGACCAGTGCCATGTCTCCTCTGGCTGCACACAGGGATGGTGAACAGGGAGGTGCTGGACCAGGTGGAGCGGGGGTACCGCATGCCCTGCCCGCCCGAGTGCCCCGAGTCCCTGCACGACCTCATGTGCCAGTGCTGGCGGAAGGACCCGGAGGAGAGACCCACCTTCGAGTACCTGCAGGCTTTCCTGGAGGACTACTTCACCTCAACAGAGCCCCAGTACCAGCCTGGAGAGAACCTATAGACACGGGGCTCCTCCTGGCACCAGGGACACTGCTGTCCCCAGCGCGGGGCGCCGAGGGTTGGCCTCCCCAGCGAGGGGCTGTGTTTGTGGAGCAGCCCTGGAGCAGGACAGGGCACTGTGTCCAGATGCAGCCAGGGGAGCCCCTGGGTTCCCCCACCGCTCATTAAGACTTGTGGCCCGTGTTTAACGAAGCGGCGCTGTTCTGCTGGCGAGAGGAGCCTGTGGGCACCAAGAGAGCCAGCTCAGGAGGGCAAGCAGAGCATCTCCTGCCAAGAGACTTGGGTTTTGGGAGACTTTCCCCCTCACAGCTCTAGGGTGAGTCAGGAGGATTTGAGGGACAGCATCACCCCACCTCAGACACATGGTCCCAGTCTCCTGCAACCCCTTTCTAAATCAGCACAAATTTCCCTGCCCCTTGACCCTCCCCACCACCTCCCTCTTGGCTCCCGCTCTCCTGAGGGTGCTGGCAGAGATGTTTTACCACAGGGATGTCACAATTCCAGGCTGGCTTGAATGGGATGATGTGCCAGGGTGATGGTGGCATGGGATGACAGCAGAACTCTGGTGGTCCCCCTGGCCTCACCATGACCTTAAGGGCTGGTAGGTTCTGGGACTGTGAAATGTGACAGCTCCAGGCTCTGGTGAGCAGCACTGTCCCATTGGAGCACCCAAGCACACGATCAAATCTTCCAGCTATGTCTGTTCCCCCAAGGGACACATCCTGCCTCTCTGGGGAGCAGGACTGGGGATACCAGCAGAGCCCTCACCCTGCTGTGCTTTGCCCCTCCACCTGCTCCAGGTCTTCCAGCCAGACCCTTGGGAAGTACCCCCCAGCCACCCTCCCCAGCTCTGCCACCAGCTTTCCCACCAGCAGAGTCCCCTGGGCTGGCCCTGCCACCAAATCCAGCGCCACTGTGGTGCTTGGGTGCATGGCCCACGTCGTGTTCTGGGTGTGGGAATGTTTTGGAGGAAGTACTCGACTTTCACAGATGGTTTTGTCCACCTGGTATGTTTTTAGCTGCCTTCCTTCTACCCACTGTGTCTCAGCTTCCCGGCAGCAGTCCCCATGCAGCATCCCCAGCCACATCCCCCATCTGGAAGTGCTGTGCCACATTTGCATCCTCATCTCCCCTCTGCTCGCTACCAAAGGCCTCAGCCATGTCTCAGCTGTGGGTATTCCTGCCCAGCTTTGTCCCACACTCACCCTGTGGGGCTGATCCCTGTGTAGGCAAGGCAAGGCTCATCCCCTGCCCTCTCCCACCCAGCACCTGCTTGTACATAACCCTTGAGTGGTCCCTGCACCGTCCCAGACCTTGACTTCATTGCATGTGTCAGTTTTCCCTGTCCTGTGGCTGTACCCTGCTGGAAAGCCTTCACCATGGTGGTTCACAAAGCCTCACTCCTTCACCTCCTGGGTCCCAGAGACGCTTGCTCAGAGAGACCTGGGGGTCTTCAGATGCTTTCCTGGAGCACAAAGGGTTGGGGAACTGGGGGATGCTGTGGGGCAGGGGTGCTGGAGGGAGGGACCTGGAGAGGGGAGCCAGTGGCTGTGTCCTCAATCCTCAGGCTTTCTGTGCCTCCCCAGCACCTTTTGGGATTGTGTTTGCCTCTGGCACAGCCTCCTGGCAGGCAGCAGACCCAACCCACCCCTCACCAGCCCCTGCCATGGTGCCAGTGTCCTACAAAAGCGGGGTGGGAGCCAAGCATGGGCAGGAGGTGGCCAAAGCCCGTGCCCCAGGTCTCCATCAGAGCAGGACCCAGGCAAGCCACTGCCACTCACTCACTCACTCACTCACTCACTCCCACAGTGCCCTGGTGTGGTTTGACCCAGCCACTTATTTATGAACCAAGTACATGGTTGTTTGGTGGCTCCTTTTTTAATAGTAAAGCTTTTAAAATCAGTTTGAACAGGCTCTTCAGCAGTATGGAGAGGACATGCTAGCTGGATAATGAATTTTTTTTAATGATTTTGGGAGTTGGAGCCTTTTCTCCCCCCCTTCCTTTCCTAGCAGGTTTGCTGTGTTAGCATTTCTGCTTTTGGGCAGGGACTCCCCAAACCTCAGTGTTCTGGGTCTTCCCATGTTTGCAGCCTTTTGGGATGGGCAGCTGCCACAGATACCCTGTCCCATGGTGGCTGTTCCAAGGGGTGGCTTGTGCCATAGCTCTGCCTGAATTACACAAATCCCTATCCCTGGGAGAAACCTTTTGCAGCTGTAACATGTGGAAGGCAGGTTTGGTCTGGAAGCTGGGAAGAGAGAAGGCAAGCACACGTGTTAAGGTCTGGCCTTTGGTTGTCTGGCACGTGCAGGGCCTTGGGTGCAGCAGGGCAGGGAGGCCAGTGCAGCCTCTGGCTCTGCCCAGGAGGCAGCAGGTGCCCAGCATGGCTGAATTCCCTCAGGCTTTCAGCAGGATCTGGTGAAGGAGATGTGCTGGGGACACTTCAGGGCAGAGGGCAGTAAGAGAAGCCCTTCTCCATGAGGCTGTGTGTCCACATGTCCGTGTGTCCATCCATGTGTCTGTGCAGTGCTTGTGGTGGGACCAGGTGTCACCAGACTCAGCACCACAGCCAGCATGACCTGGGAATGCAGAGCTTCCCCTCCATCATTCTGTCTGCCAATTTACTTTTTAAGCCAATAAACTCCAGAGGGGAGCCTGCACCTAAGGATGCTCTTTGACTTCCTGGGGCCCATAAAACCCTACAAGTCATTCTCCTCTGCTGTTACCATTTTTTACACAGTCTTTTGTAAGATCTCCAACTGACTATGCAGAGAATGTGTGGATCTGTGTCTCTCTCCCCAGCTCCCCTCACTTCCTCACTTGCCTTTTTTGGTGTCTCAGTAAAATATTTAGCTTTTTTTTTTTCTTTTTTTTTGGATAATAATATAACTTTGGAAAAAAACCTGAAAAGGTCCAGCTTTTTGGGTGGTGGGGGGGTGGAGATGCTTTGAAACTCTAACGTTGATGTAAATACTTTGCTATTTGATAATTAAATACAAACAGACCTCACAAAACAGAAGTGTAACTTTTGTATGAGGAGATGGTTGCTGGGGCAGGCCAGGGTGTTGCTGTCAGCCTGACCTCTGGGAAGGTGCAGGGAACTGAGGTGATTTGTGTGCAGGGGATGAGGGGACTGGATTCAGTACTTCCAAGCCCTGCCTATGGCACTGTGCTTCCTCCTCTCCCTGTGTTGTCCTCAGCCTCAGTGGCAGCTGAAGCATTTTAAGAGGGCATTGGGGTGGGGCTATGGCTGCCCCTGAGCAGCTCTAGTGAGGAGAAAGGGGTCCTGTGCTGTGCAGTTTGTGTTGGCAATGGGGTCTAAAATGGTGAGGATGAGTTGTTGTTTGACTTGAGCATCCCCTTCACTTACCCAAAGCTCAGTGGTAGCACTCCCCAAGAACGTGGATCCTGGCTCCCACAGGATAAATGCTTTTGAGTACACAGGGTCAGCCCTGAACTGCAAATCCCGAGTTGTGCTGAGGGCTGGGGTCTCTCCCACAGCCTAATGCAGCAGAAGGTCTCCTGGGGCAGGAGCAGGGTGCTGTAGTAAAGGGTTGCTTCACAGCAGGACTGTCCCCCTGTGTCAGGCTCTCAGGTTTTGCTGGCAGTGCCACCAGAGCTCCCACAGTGCCTGTTACTCACTGGTAACAAGGGGTGGACAGGAGGCTGCCAGCACGTGCTCCCTCAGAGGACACAGCCTGCTGTCACTTGGATCTCATCCCCTCCAGCAGCAGGTCTGGGTGGCACCTGAGCCATCTGTCCTTCCCTGCCCTGCTACCAGAGGATTTGCCTTTGCTGGAAGAGTAGCAAAGCCCTCTTGCCAAGGGGTAATCTTCAGGCTCTGGGGGGAGGGCTGAAGTCCTTACCTGACTGTAGCTTACCTCCCACAGCTGGGAAACCACCTGGTGGCAGAGAAAAGCTGCAGGGCAGGGCTACCTGTGACCCTAAGTGATGTTTGTGTCTGCCTGGCTCAGGAGATTGGCTGGACCAGCCTGAGTGACAGCATGAGGGGACAAGGCTGATGCTATTGTCAGTGGGACTGTGCCTCCAGACTTGGCTGCCTCCCTGAGCCACTGGTGGGTGCTTCCAGCCCTAATGGCTCCTCCATGGGATCAGCCTCTTTCCTCTGGCAGCTGCTGTTTGTAAGGCCATGCTGTGGGTTTGTCTCAGGGTGAGCAGGAAGAGAATCCATGCAGGAGGCACTGATCACCCAGCAAGATCCATGGCTGAGAGGCAGATGCTGGGAGAGCAGCCTGACTCCTACCTGCACCCTGAGCACTGCTGGGGAGCTCAGCTGCCAAGTATCAGACCCTAAGATGATGCACTAAGACAGATATCAGCCAGATCTAAAGCTTAAAGAAAAAGGTAACCTTGTGGTATTCCAGCTGCTCATCCTGGGGGTGCTCCCTCTCCCTGAGAAGGGTTGAGGAGGAGTATGAAAAGCCCCTGGGCCCTAAGGGTCTACGAGTCCAAGGACTGCCTGAGCCAAGCTGCATCTCTGTTTCTTAGGACTGGAACCTGGGCTGGCTTTTGTTTTGTTTTGTTTTTTTTTTCCTTTATTGACCCTGCTGTGTCACTGATCTGTTATGTGACCTAGAAAAGAAAATGATCTCTCCCTCATACGGAAAGACAAAGGAACAGCTTAAGGCTCCAGCTCCTGTATCCAGGGAGCATCAGGCAGATGGACACTCTGTAATTCAGCAAGGTGATGACACTCAGTCTGTGCCAAAGTGTCAAGTGACACTTGTGGGCAGTGCCCAGGCTCAGTGGGGCCAGCACAGCAGTGGTTGTGTTCTAAATCCCACTGCTTTGAGCCACTGGTGCAGCTGTCCAGCTGTGTGTCCCCACACAGAGCCCCCAAGGTGCCCCAGGATGCCCAGGGACAGAGCCACCGCAGTGTTCTGGCAGAGGAGGGCAGGACATCTCGTGTGAGCATTTCCCATGGAGCTGCCAAACGCCTGGCTGAGCACTCTGGCTGTGTCTGTCCAGGCTCAGCCCCATCTGTGGTGCACGGGCAGGGCAGCTGTGATGCTGCTTTCCAGAAGCCATCGGGTTTGACCTGTTCTGCAGTCACAGGCTGGTTTTTCACAGTCTCTTTATGGAGAAGGATGAAGCAGGCATTAGCATGGGATGTGAGACTTGGTTGGGTTCCTCCTTCTGCCCGAGGCTTTCTGTCTGACCATGACGAAGTTGCTTTACTTTTCTATCTTTACAATGAAGATGGTATCTCAGGCCCTAAGGGAGGGTAAGAGAGTGTGCTGGAGAGTGCTGTGTGCACATCAAAGAGTGCTCCTTCTCTGCAGTAGGGGTGGGAAGCTTCTTACCCCATTGAAAGCTGTCCTGCAGCCTCCCTCTTTTGAAGTGCTTTTTTTTGAGCTGGCTTTCATACAAGGCAGGAGCCTGCAGCTGTACCTTGTCTTGAACCCCACATACAAAGCCAGGCCTTGCTCTCATCCAAAGCACAGTCTGGCTTGGTGGCTACCATTTATTTAAATTGCTGTGAAGTGCAACTCGGCTAGTGAGCAACAGAAGTGTTCTCTTGACAGAACACAGTGCATTAGCTTAAATACATTAAAACTTACAAGTTGCTCAGAGCACAGCTGTGCCACAGCTTGCAATGGGTGCCCTCCCCTCTCCTTTCCATTTGTTATTTATGCCTGAGTTGATGTGACAGCTACTGGGACTTCCCTCAGCCTGACAGGTGACAGAGCTGTCACATCTATTTTTGATGTGGCACATGCTTTTCTTTAATCATGTAAACAATAAATATGTCCTGAACTCTTTCTAACTTGGACCTCGTCTTCAGAGAAGGGATAAAGCCAAGCCTGTTTCAGCTCCACACCCTTTAACACTCTCAGGTGCTTCTGGGTGCTGTTGGACCCCATAGTCTGCATGGCCAAGGCTGGGGAAGGGCTCACAGCAGCACGTGTGTCCCCCTGGATGGCTGGTGGCAGCTGGGCTGCCCTGAGCAGAGGAACAGGCTGGGGTGATGTGGTGTCATGGCATGGGCTTACACCACGTGGGCACCCAGCAGACACTTTTACTGTTGCTGGGGATTAGTGGCTTCCAGGACACAGCTCAGGGGTTTAATTTCCTAAGCAGCAAGAAAAAGGGGAATCTGTCATGTAAGTGCAGAGACACACAGGACACAGAAGTGCTTCTGGTTGTGAGATGAGGCTGTTTAGGAATTGCCAGTCTGGCTCCCAGTCAGCCCAAACAGTCAAGAGGAGTCAGTACTGGGAGCTACAGGGCAAACAGGCTCTGCCTCTTGCTGGGGACTGCTGGGGGTTGCTGTGCTGGGAACAGGAACGATGCAGGGACACGTGATTGCTGGGCTAAGGCATCCACAATGAGCAGCCAATGCATCATGCTGGGCAGGAGGCCATAGACCAAAGTTTATAAAGCTTTATTAAACATTTTGAACAGCTGTGCAATGAACAAACAATACTCTGGAAGTTTCACAACCTCATAGCTTGAACTGCCTCAGGACAGCAACAGCCACTTCTGCTGCTCTCCACCAGAAGACTGAAGGAAAGACAAACAGATGGCAAAGGGGAGGGAAAGTTTAGAGGTAAGTGTTTTGTGCCAACCTCTAAGGCTTCTCACAAACCAACCTCTGCCCCAGGCTGTAGGCCTGACCACCATCACCTTGGATTCTTGCCATCCTTCTGCCAGGGAAGCTGGAGACACCAGGCATTTTTCCAGCCTCTGCCCTTCTCTAGTCAGTAGCACCAGCACCTTCTGTCACCTCTGGCCCAAAACCATTATCTCTGAAAATGGTTGAAGCATTTACTGCTTCAAGCCATGCCTCCACCTCATGGATCCTCTCCTGCCCTGCCCACACCCAGCCTTTAGGGCTAGCATGAGTTCTGTAGGGTAAAGTTCACAGTGGCTTCCAAAACCCTGTGTCTTGCAGCATGCTGGTTCTTTCTCCCAATGGTCAATACCTTGGTAAAACCAGGACATGGAAGAGGAGGGGAAGAGAGAGTCTCTACTGCCTGTCAGGCTTTATAAAAGCAGCAGCATAAGTGAGGCTTTCAGGCTGGGATCTCGGAGCAAAGAGTTCAGAAAGCACTTGGGCAGTGCACACATCTCTTTGGCAGGCTGAGCAGGAGGAGATGACTCAACTGCCTCTGGCTCCAGCAGCTTTTGGCCAAGTCCATTTGTGAGCTGTTGCACTCGCCCTTGATCAGCAAGGTGGGAAGGCTGGCTCCCCACAAAGAGAGACTGAGAGAATCTTGCAGCTATTCAAGCAGGATCAGTGGGCCAAGAGCCCTGAGTTAGGCCATCATGGCCTAATGCAGACATTTGTGTGTCACAACTCCAGCACTCCCAGCTGGGCAGGGCCAGCAGCTCAGGCTTCCAGCAGTTCTCAGTTGAGAGGGCTGGTGTCTGCTCCCGGTGATACGGGAAAGAAAAAGAAAGACTTCTGCTCCTAAAAAAGCAGGTGGTACTGCCAGAGTTCACACAGTAAACGAGTCGATTTCACAGGCAGAGTGGGAAGAATTTGCCACTCCAGTCCACGCACAGTTACAGGAAATAGGTTGTCCTTACTCCAGTCCCACACCCAACACCCCCCTCCTCCCCAGCCCCACCCCTTTTTTAAAAAGCAAAACAAGAGCCCTCAGCAGACTGGAAGATTATGATTTTCTAGGTGCCCACTATGCTGGGATCGTGAGCTGATTCTGGTAACTGGGATCCTGTGCAATGATACAAGAAGCAGTTCCCCCAGCAGCTGTAGCAGATGAGGAATAGAGCTGCCAGGAAGACCAAGGCACAAATTGTGCAAGGTTTCCGTTCCAGGAGAAAACTGAGCAGGTAGAATCCCATGAACATCGAGTGACTGAACCACAAGGCTGGGTTGAGGGGCTTGGGTATGAGCAGGACAGGTAGCAACCACTGAAGGCAGTACATGGTGGGTGGCTGGCTGGGGCCTCGCTGGCAGTAGCAGTCAGATGTGCTCCAGAACAGGCTCCAGCAACTCCTCCGGAGGGCAGGCTGCTCTGTAGGGAGGAGGAAATGTCAGACTCTCAGAAAATGAAGGGAAAAAAATCAACTGACATTCTTCTAAAGCTTCATTTACTCCCAAACATCATATGCTGATGGTTGAACTCCCAGTACTAAATTCTGGTGTGTCTTGGAGCTGGTGGAAAGCTCCCTGCTTTCTGAACCACTCAGCTGGGGACAGGATCAGCTAATGCTGGTATAGAAATGCATCCTGTGTGCTCTGTTACTCAGGCCTTTATCCAGGCTAACAAGTGAGACCCTTTTAGCACAGTGCAGGTACAGAAAGGGAGAGGTGGAAATGGGAAACAAGCTGTCACAGCCTTCCCTACACACATTGATCCAAGACAGTCCAAAGGCTTGAGTGATGATATAAAGAAATGCAATTGAAGGGTAATCATTATTTGGTGCTACAGAGAAGTGTTAAGGAAGCATTAGTGTAAGGAATTGTTCTGCACACAAACAATAAAGTGTTCCAGCAGGACAGCACCAGACCCAGCTACACATCAAGGTACCCAGGAAAGCCCTAGCAGTGTCCAGGCTGCAAAACAAAGGGGAGGACAGTCACAGCTTAAAGATTTATAATCCTTGCCAAACAGCTAAAGTCAGATAAGATGAAGTATGTGAATAGATCAAACGGGAGGACAGGCTCAGAATGGCAATTTCCATTAAGTGCTGTAAACACAGGATTTCCTCACTTGGATTATTATAAAACCCTTTGGAAACTGGGCTTTAAGGGCTTTCCTAGGCAGGGATGGCAGCATGCTGCAAGTCCAGAAAACCTGCTCCTACCTTCAGCAACCCCCTCAATGACATTAAGTGTGTGCTTTTGTTTTTTCCTTTGAAGCACTACAAACCCCTTCAAGAATTTCAAATGGCTTTAGAAACAATAAATGCCTCACCCCCACCAAGAGCTGGTGGGGACAGCTCCTTGCAGAAAGCCTTGTGTCTGCAATTACTCAGTGAAGCAGTGCTCCCTCAGAAGGATGAAGGGCTCAGCCGAGCCTGTCAGGATTACAGCTGGGGGGTGGGAAGGTTAGTAGGATGAAGGAGTGAGAATGTAAACAAACAGCACATTCCACTGGCTCCTGTTGGCAGGAGAAGGGATTTCCTGCCAAAGGGAGGGAGAATGAGGGATTGCAGAGAAAAGCCAAGAGAAAACCACAGGAGGTTCTCTTCCAAAAGAGCTCTGAGGTCAGACTTGTCTCGCAGGTAGCAATGGGCTCTGCTGTCAGCAGCAGGAAATGCTGCCATCCTGAGCAGCACCATCTATTGTACTTTAATGTTAGTAAGAAAATGCAGGCCAACATCTCCAGCAGCACAAACATTATGTGGGGAAAGTACATTGTGCTGGTGCTCCTGCAAGGGAGTGTTCTCCAGCAGAGAGAGCAGCTGGAGTTCCATTAGTAAAACTAAGCTGCAGCTCAGTAGCCAAAGAGTAAGGAAAAAGTTATTTTATGCTGCAATACAGATAAAGCCAAGTCACAGGAATAAAGCTCCCAATGTTAGTCCTGTTTTAGGGAGGTCACTCACTTGCACCTTTAAGGGCAAGTCTAGTCCCAAGCCTTTTCCCCCATCTGTAAGGTGCAATTAGCTATTACTCATTTCATAACAAAACATGCTCTCTGCTTGCCTTTGTGAATTGCTCAGATGTCTCTGGAGTAAACAATACCACAGAAGTACTACAGAACTTTTTGCCAAGGGGAAGAATGGAGAGAAAAAAAAATCTAAGAACAAATATTTGAACAGGAAGGTAATTAAACCCCATCACCAAAGTTTTCAGTTCAGACTGCATTGAATGCAGCAAAGTTGTACTAAATCAATGATCTGCAGCTGCTTTAATCCTCCTGAATTGTTCCCTTCTTGAAGTTTCCTGCATTTTTTTCTCACAAGTGCTCCAAACACCAAGCATTAAAAATCAGTGCCTAAACACCACCTTATGTTTTTGCCAGATCCAGCCCTAAGTTGCATCAGCTTGACTTCTGTGGCAATTTGTGTCAGCTGTTCTCAAAACTTTAGTTTAAAGTGCCTACTTTGCTTTGGGTTTTCTGTCTCTAGAGTAAAATAATGGGTAGAGAAAGTGTCTGTTAAGTAGCAAAAGGCTGAAACAAAGAACTAGAATTTTTCAGAACTAATGTCACAAATCTCTCAGCTTTAACAGGGTCATATCTCACTATTGAGCCTTTAGCCCCAAACTTTACAACTACAGTTAGAAAATAATTATAATTTGTGTTGTAGCTACACTTTGTACTTCATGGTTTGGCCTCCTCACTCCTACAATGCTCTTAACAATAACACTCTAAATACTGAGTTGATTTTAAGTGTCTAAGCTTTACTTAAGCAGTTCCTACAAACACAAAGCCACCTCACAACAAGTTACTCATTTTTAAATATTAGTACTTCCTGCAAGAACCAGCTGCTTGTAGCAATCAATGCAAACACTGCAGAATAAAGAACCATTTAATAGCAGTTATTCTTACTATGAAGTTTCAATGCCAATGCCTTTCAACCTGCAAACCTCTTGGATTTCTGCCAAATGCAGCCATTCAAACAGCTGCTCTTTGTATCTGTAGCCAGTTTGCTTTTATTCTCAGGAGTCCCTTCACTACCAACCAGTTAAAGGCTGAGGACCCTCTGCTGTATCCCACAGCTGATCCTGTACTAAAAGTAAGACCAAGTACTTACTACAGGAGCTGCTACAGTTCTGTCTCCCTCAAGGGACTTTCCACCAGTAAGATATGTGCTCTTCACTAGAGATTCTCTGTACAGCTGGCACTGAGACTGAGTTCTCTTTACACTCTATTGATCCAAGAGAAACAGCACCTCCTGCTATCAGCTCTTTACTGAGCAGGGAACATTCTCCTTCGTGCCCAGGACAGCAAGATCCTTCTGGAAGCCACAACAACATTTGGTTTTGCCTGGTTTCTCAAGCAAGGTGAAATTTGCAAATTAAAGATTCCTACTTTGTTGTCTTTGTCCCCTTCTCACAACCCAAGCCAAAGATTACCATGTTCCAGAGCAAATAATAAGCTGTCACCCAACAGGACTGGTTTCACAACTGCATCCTGTTTTCCCTCAGCCAGCTGCTCTTGCTCTCCCCTGCCTGACTCACCTCTTGCCTCAGCCAGCCCCGTGTCCCACTATCCCCAAACCTGCCCCTGTGCTGCTCCTCATGTCACCTGATTTGGTGGCCACTCATGTTTACCTGACAGCTCCTTCCCACTTCCTCCTTTCATCCCTCCACAGCTCTTGGAGCCACTTGAACTCACTTCAGACCCCTCAGCAGCAGAGCTGGTGATGCTCCCACCGTGTCCCAGTTTGATCTCCACGTGCTGCCAGAGCCTCCTCTGCCAGTTCCTGCAGGCAGAGGAGCAGCCAGGGGAGGTTCCCTGCACACCTCCTTAATAAGCAAGCACCAGCACTTTTCCACATGCTTATTAGCTGGCTTCCATTGCACTGCCAGCCCTCCCTGCTGTCATCTTCCCTCCCAAAAACATTCAGGTCCTACTGGTGTGTGTTTGTGTGGAGGATTTTGGAATTCCAGAGCAAAGGCAGCAGCAGACCTTTCCCAAGCAGAAACAAAATCTCAATTATGACAGGTCTAGGGTGAGTAGCACACAGCACTGCTTTGCAATGGATCAGTCACGTTTTGGAATAAATCCATCTGAGGAGCTAGCAAGCTGTTCCTTCATATTCTACAGACTAACTCAGCAATCAACACACTGAGAGGTGTTCCTACACCACAGGTTTGGCACATCACTATGTCAATACCAAGTCTGTACCTTTCTCAAGAACATTTGAATTTTTTAACAGTCCATTTACCCTGCAAGGGGAGAATAATCAGCCAGCCTTCCCTAAGCACTTCAAGGGTAAGCTTGTTCAGCCCTTACAAAGGCAGCCTTTAAGCCAGTGCTGTCCACACAGAACTCCCCAAGCAGATGCTGCAGAAAGAGTCTCCCAGGCTGAGAGCTGAAAGGTCTGCAATAAAACACTGAGTAACCTTTTTATTGGGGCGTGCTGGTATCATCCTCCCCCTTTCCCAAAAGCTGAAGTCTCTGCTTGTGATGAAAAGCCACACTGGTTAGATAAAAGTCTTTTAAGTCATCCAGTGCACATAAACTGAAGAGGAAGGCTCAGGGATGTGTTTCTTACCTACAATGCTCACCTGTCTGCTTAAAATTGTTTTACTCAAAACCCTGTCACAAATACTAACTGATGTGAGTGGGCAGTGCTTTACACTGCCAGCGTGTGCTCAAAACCAACTCAAATATCACACAGCACCCAAAACAGCTGCTGAAAAATACACAACAGCTAAACCCCTGGGACAAAAAGAGAGCTGAAGAACTATCAAGTGACAAGTTTGAAGAGTTCAGCTAAAAAAAGCAACAGCAGACCAGCTCCCCAGATGCCAACCTTCTGTCGTAAACCCAAGAACCATAACTGCTCAAACTTTAAGACCTATTTGCAGCAGGGATTAACTTCTCTGGGTTTTTTTTTAGTCTTGCCACTATTATTTCAATTTTTTAAATAGCTTTATCTGCTGGTATGACTCAGCTGGAAAGAGTGAGTCTATACTTTTTGGCAAAGGCCTTACCCTAGTCTTGGATCATGCCTTGGACACTTTGAGTGGAGTCAGAAATGGTGCAATATAATTCACAACAGCTTCCAAAAAGAGCAACAAATCCTTTAGTAACCAAGCCTTGGGGTTAGTATTCTGATTTCTCAAGCTAGACACAAGCCAAAGCAACCCACTTGGTGAAAAGTGGAGGCTCTCTGTTGGGCCACTCTTGTCACCACTTCCAAAGCTGCCCTCTGAGCTTCATTCCTGATGGGGATGGATGAGCTTTTGTCCAGAGGCAGCACCCACTCCATCTGCAATGCCCTCACAGCACCAGGGTGAATCCTTCTCCACCCATGAGCAGGAAGGCAGAGGAGACATCCAAACTAAAACTAATTGTTTTTCTCAGAGAGCTTAGAATGGGCCTGGAAATCATCAGGAATCAGAGGAGCAGAAGCTCTTAAGTCAGTCAGCTCTGTGCTGGGAAGAGATGCCAGCAGTCACAGCTGTCATCTGAAGTATTACTACTTCCAGTTGTACCAATTCAGAGGTCCTCATTCCCACCTTCTGCCTTTGTCTAACTGCCACAGATCACAGCTTCCAGGCCCATTCCAAGTTCCCTGAGAAAAGCAGTTTTAATTTAGACCTCTTCTCTACCTTCTGTGCCTTCAGCAGGCTTCAGAGGTCCAAAGAGAGCCTGATAAGGGAGAGTTTTCGGCATCTCAGATTAGGAAAGGCAAAAATGCTGTTTGGGCAGCTATGAAGAGTTATGACCTCCTGCAGTTTGAGAAGACAAAGGTTACTGCACTATGACAGTATGACAGTACTTGCAAGGTCCATTGAAATGTTTCGGTACCAAGGAAGTATGAGAGAGTTCAGCATGCTGTGGGCTGCATTTAAGAGCTTGTTTTTCCTCTTCTCTTGCACTTGCATGTCTGGGATATCATGAGCAATGTTCCTATGACAGAACAGCTTGTAAACTCACTTTGTAGCTGGCTCAAAGCACGTATGGGTGCTCGGGGAGGGCACCTGGCTGAACACAACAGTCTGTATTCACAGATTATCATAGAATAACCCGGGTTGGAAGGAAACCACAGGGCCCACCCCGTCCAGCTGCCTGGACAAAAGCGTGTCAGAGCATTGTGCTGCCCTGGGGAGAAACGGACCCGGCTTTCCTTTCAGAAGGCGCTAACGAGAGCCAGAGAGGTTCGCGGCCGAGAGCAGCAGGAAGGGAGGGAGGGCACACACAGCGCTGTTATTTCCATGCTGGCACCGAGCTCGGGGTCGGTTGAAGCCTTTCCCATCCCGGCGCACTCAGGGCTACGAGCGCGGGGCTCCTCGGCGGGGGCAAACCTTCCCCCTTTCCCCCAGCCGACCCCCGGAGCTCGCAGCGCTGCCCCGCTCCGCCAGCCCCGCCGCTGGGCCCCGGCCCGTACTCACCGCCTCACGCCGCCATCCCGGGGCCGCCCTGAGGAAGGAGGGAGAGGCCTGCCAGGCCTCCCCAGGCGGCCGGGCGGCTGTCCCCGGGAGCGCTGCTGTCCCCGGGAGCGCTGCCGGCCGCGGGGCGCTGCTGCTGCCGCTGCTCGGCCGGCGGGGCGGGGGCGCGGGCAGCGGCCGCTCCTCAGGCGGGTCGGGGCAGCCCCGCGCGGCGGCTGCTGCGCCTGCGCCGACGGCGCTGCGCCTGCGCACGGCAGGGCGGCCGGCCCCGGCTGGGTTCGCGTTTTGTGAAAAGATTTTCGTGTTTGTGGGTGCTTGTAATGAGCCACGCTTGGGCTGTTCCGCCTGGGGAAGAGGAGGCTGAGGGGGAGAGCTCAGCGCTGCTTACAGCTTCCTCAGGAGGGGCAGCTCCGGTCCTCAGCGCTGCTTACAGCTTCCTCAGGAGGGGCAGCTCCGGTCTCTTGGCTCTCATGAGCAGTGACAGGAGCCGAGGGAATGGCCTGAAGCTGGGTCAGGGCAGGGTTAGGTTGGGTATTAGAAAAGGATTTTCACCCTGAGGGTGGTCGGGCACTGAACAGGCTCCCCAGGGCAGTGGTCACAGCCCTGAGCCTGTCTGAGTTCTAGAAGCGTTTGGACACCGCTCTTAGGCACAGGGTGGATTCCTGGGGTGTGCTGGGCAGGGCCAGGAGCTAGACTCGAGGATCCTGAGGGGTCCCTTCCAACTCAGAATATTGTGTGGTTATTATTCCATTGTGTTTGCACGCTCCATTGCACCTTGTACTGTGCTGCCTCAGAGCCAGGGAGAACAGCGAGGCTGGGCAGGGACCACTCCAGGCCATCCTTCCAGGCCATCCCTCCAGGCCCCTGCTCCACTGGGTCCCCTCGAGCACAGTGCTCTGGATCATCGTGTCCAGGGGCACAGGAATATCTCAGTGCCCTGCTCCACTGGGTCCCCTCGAGCACAGTGCTCTGGATCACCGTGTCCAGGGGCACAGGAATATCTCAGTGCAGCCTGTTCCACTCACTCATGCAGTAAAGTTCTTCATGTCCAGGTGGAACTTCCAGTGTTCCTGTTACCTCATCCCACTGTTCAGCACCCTGGCTCCAACCTCACAACACCCTCCCTGCAGCTGCTCATGGGCAGTGACAAGCTCCCCTCTCTGTCATCTCTCCTCCAGCCTAAACAGCCCCAGCTCCCTCAGATTTCCTTGTAAGACAGATGCCATCTTCACAGCCCTCCCCTGACTCACCCCGGGGAGCTCCATGTCTCTCCTGTACTGAGTAACCCAAGGAAAGAAGAAAAACAGCCCAAGAAAAACAAAACCCAAAACCCCAAAGACCAAGATTTGGCATTTTCACAACCATTTAAAACCCACCCAGCCACAGTTGCAGGGCCACCCACATTTCCCACAGTTTTCCACTTGGCTGGCCTGTGCATTTTTGATAGTTATGATAAGACCTGCTCTCCCACTGGCTCTACAAGCATGTATCCAGCCTGGGAGAGTTTCCCTCTGCTCTGCCATTATTCTGGCCTGACCTTTTTATGGGGTGTTGGAACCATAAATTCCTGGTTTATGGCACTGCATAGGAATGGCCCTAAAGCCTTTGGCTGATGCCAACTCTGATGGTTCATAGTAAAAATAACTACTAGATGCCAGCTATGATTCCCATGGCACTCAGGGGACTTTCAGGATCCCACCCCACACCAGCAGCAAGCAGGCTTCACTCAGGGAACTGGGCTGCTCTGAGCTGCTCCAGCACATGATGCTGGTTGCAGTCTGCAGGACTGATACTGGATCCAACTGATACAACTTGAGGTCTCCAAATCCTTTTGCAAACTGCAACGTGGACCCTCATGCCTAAGACTGCTGTGGGAGCTGTGTGCTCGCTTGGGTTTTTTTTTGGTTGTAGTTCCAGCTTTCTATAAAGAAATTCCATTTTGCACTTGCAGCCTGGCTGGCAGGGCTGTGAACTCCCAGCCCTGAGGCACCTTTTTCAGCAGGCAGGAACACAGAGGGATCATCCAAAACTTGTATTTCAGCAGGCTCTGCAGGCTGCATGGAGCCATCCAGTGGAGTGGATCTCTAAGGAGCTGCAGAGTAAAAAGCATCTCTGGCAGGGAAGGGAAAGGTAATCCCAGGCTAGTGGGAACAGCTTGTTCTGTGCAGGACAGGAGGCCATGGGGTTTTTATGGCCTTTCTGTTCAACAGAAGCTTTTAAAGGACCTCTGGCTGTGCTCTGCTTTGGTTCTGGAGAGTATTTCTTCCAGTGATTTCCCTGTCCTTTGTTTAGCTGGTTGTAAGCAGTGTCTGTTGCAATCACAAAAGCCACATCTGAGATGGAAAGGGTGTAGCCCTGAAAGCAGCACTGTCAGAGGCCAAGCAGCACCACCACTGACCTCCCACTGCTCTGGGTGAACCACAAGGTGGTAATCTGTGTTTTGAGAAAATAACTGAGGAGCACAGTGGTGCCAGTGCTCCTGCATTCCCAGCCCAGGGCTGGCTGCAGCTCAGCACTTGGGGTCTGCTGAGCCAAGGCTCCTCAAAGCCCCAGGGACACTGTGGGTGCACAGGAGAATCCTGTGCTGTGGCAGAGGGCTGAGCAGGTGGAGGGTTTCAAAATCCTGCAAAGAGAAGTTGTGAGCAAGAAAAGCTTTTTCCTGTAAAAGAAAATAAACCCTTGCTGTTGGTGAGGGGGCAGACATACCCTGTGCCCAATAATTAATTTGCAAACTGGCTCCAATGTGGCCAAGTCTGACAGGACACATGTGTGTGAAACAAGACAATTGTGAAAGGTGAGATGTTAGAGGAGATGAATTCCTCTCTTTTCAGCAGATCAAACCCCCTTGCCTGGTCCTGCCTGCATCAAATCCCAGCTGATCCAGGCAGTGTGCTACAGACTTGGCAGCTCACAGCCTTAGAGGGTCAACTCTGCCCATGAGCTGAGAAAGCAAAACCAACCAGGAGCAGCACAAATGTACAAAACACTCCAGTTTACTTCCAGCACCATTCCCAGCATGTAAGTTACACCTCTCCCAAACAGAAATCTTACTTTTCCCAGTCCCACAGCAGTGCAGTTCAGTAGTCAATGGGCTTAGAGCCATTTCCCATCTTAGCAATGGAAGTGATCTTTCAGCTTATTGGATCCCAAAGAGAATTCCTGCCAGCAAAACAGAACAAGCTGCTTCCAGCAAGACAAGAGGCAGCAGTGCTCTGCTGGCTGTCTCCCCACAGAGCCCTGCAGGCAGTGCTGGCTGCCCTGGCCCCTCTCAGAGTGGGGGCACCCCCCTGAATTTTCGGATGACGTTGGCCAGCCGCTTGGCCAGCCCGCCCCGGCTGGGCTCCTCCACGTGGAACGTTCTGGTCAGCAGGTTGTAGAAGGAGCCGTAGCACACAGCCACCACGGTGCAGGTGAGGCAGATGACGTTGTAGGGCATGCTGAAGTCTGGGGTTGGCAGGTTCACCAGCAGTGGCTCCGTGTACAGGCGCACAAAGTAGCTGGAGCCATCAGAGGAAGGAAACCTGGAGAGTGGAAGAAGGAAAGGCAGGGTCAGCCTGCACAGGACCAGTGCTTGGTGCTCACCAGAGAGGATGAGAGCAGCTACAGCCCACAGGTTGTGGCACAGCCCAGCTCCCCAGCACAAGCACACTCACAGTGAGGTGAAGAGAGGGCTCTGCTCCACATCCATGTCCTTCATTGCAGTGACACTGGGCACCAGGGCACTGAGCACAGATGAACTAAGGGCACAAAGAACACGCCAGTGTGAGTCCTGACAGCAAAGACATCTCCAGAGACCTGGGCAGTTAAGTCCTATGCAAAGCCCAGAAAGGGATGAGGAGCTGAGGAATGTCATTACCCAACATAAAAGCCATGATTGGGGTCAGGTGGGTACTCTGTCCACTTCAGTAAGGCCCTCTCAAACTGGATTGTGATCTTGGTGACGGAGTTGGCTGGCAGCTGGATCAGCATTTCCAAGAGGTGAGGCCGGCTCCGGTCCTGGGCTGGCTGGTAGTGGATGTAACCTAACCCCAAAGAGATTTCCACAATAGCCCCAGGGGAGCCTTGTCCAATCTCACATTGCCTGGACATCTCCCATGAGGCGGGTGCTCCTACTTCCAACGTCCTGAGAGAGGTTTTCTGGGCAAGTGAAGATGTACCCATAGCAAAAAGTATGTGTAAAAGCTAAATTTAGCTGGTCTTTAAAGCTACTGACCCATGACGGTCAGGTATTCATAAGGAAAGGTTTAAATGCAAAAGAAAACCCAATTATCAGTTTTAAATTGAGCTTCCTGTGCTACAAAAGTTAATTCATGTTGGTTTAAACCCTTATTGGATTATGAAACACTATCCATGTGCCTCTTATAAATAAAACTTACTTAATGTTCTTATCTGCTGTGAGCACTGAACTTGGGGCTAAGATAACATCCTAAAATGTTTTGTTTCACAATCCAGTTTCCCAGTGACCACTGGGGTCTGAGGGAGGGACTAAACCATCTTTGGAATGAGCTGCTCATGTCAAGGGAATGGGGTGGCATGTGCAGCTTGGAGGGTTCACTCACTGGGCTTGTTTTCCTTCCCTTTGGTGATGATGGTCAGGGTGTGCACGTAGAGGCGCAGGTACCAGGGCACAGTCTCCAGCAGGATCACGGGGAAGGCTCGGTAGGGGTGGGTGTTGTAGATGAGGGTGCAGATCTCCCCGGTCTGCAGCCCATACCCCCCCACGTAACGCTGAGCATGCAGGGTGGGAATGGGCATTTCCGCTGTGGAAGAGCAAGGACAGCAGAGGGGTGATTTTCAGCCCTGGAGTCCTGGCAGTGGTGCAGATGAAGTGAAGTTCTGCTCACTCACAGCTGTCTTGGGGCCGCTTCCACTTCAGCTGCACATTGAGGCTGCGAGATGTGTTGAAGAGGGAGGGGCTCAGCAGGTCATAGACAGCATAGGTTCTCCTGTCTCCCTGGACAATAGCTTCATGTACTGATGTTGGAGGGGGGGACACTTCCAGCAGCTCCTTTTCCTGAGGAGAGCAAATGGACCATGAAAGGAAAAAGTGCCCCTTGAAGAAACAGGCAGCACTGGGCAAAGTCCCCCCCAGGTAGCCCTGAGCTTTGCCACCCAACAGCCAGCTCTGTGCTCTTGCTAACACCACCAAGCTCATCCCCTCAGCCCTCCTCAGAGCAAGGAAATCACCTCCCTTTCTTAGCCCCTGAGAGGCCAGGCCATGCAGAGGATGGAGGTGAGGATGTTTCACAGCCACATGAAGTGGCTGAACTGAGGGAGCAGGGCATGCTTTCTGGCCCATGAGCTTACCTTGTTCTTGGGGGAAATGTCAACGTAGACTTTGCTCTGCGATGCCAGAGGACACGTGTCAGTCAGTGTGCGAGAGAACATCTTAAACAGGGACCAGTCTGTGGGAAGCAAGGTCAGCTGGCAGGTCAAGTGCTGCAGGCTGGGAGCACTCCAGCACAGCCACCACGCTTACCTTTCTTTCCTTGGCCACTGGAAAAGAAGTCAAAGACCACAGTGAGGGTCTGTCTGAGCTCCCAGGACACAGCCAGGCAGGAGGCATCCTGGACAAAAGAAAAGCAGCTCTGATCACACCTTCTGGATGGGGAGGACACCAGGATGGAGCTGGACCTCCACCAGGATTGCAAGATTTCCATTGGGGTTACCAGAGAAACAGGATGACAGCTGTGTTAGACACAGTGAACCCATCACAGGGTAGCTGGGCAAACCAGTGTGATACTTTGCAATGAGACAAGGGGGCTTTGGATTTTCTCTTGGGGTGCTCAGGGAGGGAACTGAGCCAGCACTTACCCTGCAGATGGGGCGGATGTGGACTGCCTGGGAATGGTAACTGCTGTGGAACAGGCGCTCAGCCTTCAGCAGCACAGCCAGCCCAGCCTGCAGGGAACAGAGGAGAACTTAGCCCTGCCCTGTCCTCTGCTCCCACTGAGGGAACTTCCCAGTGCATGCTCCCAGATTGCTGCTGGGAGCCCAGCTCCATCTGGAGTGGCCCAACTGGGCACAAGGACTTGTCCTTACCTTTGAGCCACATGGCAGCAGCTTCTTCCAGGGGGTGAGGTTCTCTGTGCAGACGACTTCCCGGGGCAGGACAGCATAACGCAGGAGATGGTGATCTGTCCCTGGGCAGGGAGAGGGAGGAGAGCAGGCTGGGATTGCTACAGGCATGAGCACAGCAGCAGTGTTCCACCCCCAGTGTACCCCACATCCCACCACCCTCTCAGTATGCCTGAAATGCTGTGAGCTCCACCAGAAGTAGACCCCACTCTGTTCAGAGTGATTGGAAAGAATGATAAGGATACATCCTAGCAGATCTTTTTTGTGAGTGCCTTAAATCCTGTAGTCCTCACTGTTTCATAAAACACTTTTCATAGAGACAGATAAGGGCCTGGGAGCACCCGCCATGTATTACTTGTGAGTTTTCTCTGTTTAAAATCAAGCGTTGTTTGTAGGGAGAGGAAATCCTTCCCAGGAAAGGTTAACAGATGCTGTTGTACACACCCAGACCCAGAGTCATTGCAGGACCTGCACCTGGAATGCTGGCATTGGCACAGGACAGAACTAAAGTGAGAGGCAAGAGTGAGAGAGCAGAGCCAGGCTCACCATTGGCTAAACCCAGGGGTTTGAAGGATGCTGTTGGAATCACTGTGTTGGTCGAGTCAATGAAGTTGAGAGAAGCACAGAATATTCCCGAAAGGATGTTACTCAGTTCCTTCCAGGCTTTGTCAACACTGTGTGAGAACAGACACCAGAGATTACTCAGCAGCTCAAATCCTTGAAAAAACAAGTGTTAAGTCAGTAACATTCAGAAAATACAGCGGGGTGACCACATTGGGTTACCAAAGCTGCATGGAGTGTGCAGAGAGACTGCTGGGCTGGCATTCTCCAGCTCTCTTGGTATTTTATTCTGACACATCAGATCTGAGGGACACACAGCAGGGCCTCACAGGCATCAGACAGCCAAGGGACATGGTGATGGGCACAGCTGGTATGTGAGGAGAGAGACCAGGGGAGCAGGGAGCACACAGGAGGTGATGTGTGTGAATGGGGAAGGGGCTGTGAGGCCCAAAGCAATGCCTTGGTGCAGCTCCAAAGGCTGACCCAACCAGCAGACAAGGGATGGGACACCTGCAGGGAGGAGAGAGCTCTGTGAGTCCCCACAGGGCTGCTTCAGCTTGAGCAGGGCTGGTGTGCTAAGGGAGATGGTGACAGGTATTGGATGGGACTCAAAGGAAGTGAGTCATGGATGAGAGACCAACATACAGCCCCACTGTATTAGCGCAGCAAGGGTCCTGCAATCCCCTCTGAACCCTCATCCCCCATGCTGTTTTCCCCCAATGACACACACACCCACTGCTTGGTTAGATCAGTGTTATTTCTCTCTGTGCCATCATTAAGTGCTTGTCATCACAGAGCCCACAGGGGAATTACTTGGGCATTTAATGAACAAGGGTTTGCCCTCAGCACCACATCCTGTCCTGTGAACAGATGGGGTATGTTCTGTGGGTTTTTTAAAGCTACTCCTGGGCTCTTCTTTCCAGCAGACATTTTTCAACCCAGGAGGCCCGCTCACACACCATGGCTGCCTCAGGAGTAACAAACAGCTCCTAGGAGCAGTGGCCACAGAGGGGACCCAGAGGGTCCATGGCTGGGGTACCTACTCGGTGACCGTGGGCTGGAACCAGACCCAGAGCTCAGCGCCAGCGGGTGCCTGGAGGGGCGGCTGCCCCCAGTAGCGGGTGCGCCAGAAGCCCTGGGTGAGCGCGAGGTGGAGCTCCCGCACGCCCAGCGCTGCCACCAGCCGCCCCAGCGCCTTCGGGAAGAGCCTGTAGTGAGAGACTGTGGGCAGCGTCAGTCCCTGCCCCTCTCATCCCCTTCCCGACATCACACCAGGGCCTGCCCCAGCGTGACATCACCGACACTGCCTCTGCTTGCGCCATCACACACAGCCTGATTGCGTCACGGCCCCGAGCCCCCCCGTGTGATGTCACCGCTCCGTCCCCACAGCCTCTGCCCTGTCCCTGCTCACCTCACCCCGCCTCTGACGTCACTCCCACCCTTGACGTCATAGCTCGATGCAAACCATCACGTTGCGCGGTCCCTCCGCGATACCCCCGCCCATGCGCACCGTCTCAACCAATAGCAGCGCGGTCCGCCCCCGGACCAGCCAATAGCGGCGCGGTCCGCCCCGGCCGGGCCCGCCCTACCTGCGCCCCGCTGCAGGTCCGCGTCCCAGCGCGTGCGGAACTGGAAGGTGGCGGCCACATCGCCGGTGGGCAGCGGGCTCAGCAGCAGCTCCTCCCGCAGCGCGTCCCGCCGCTCCCGCCCCGCGTCCGCCCGCCCGGGCCCGGGCCCTGCCGCCGCCAGCAGCAGCAGCAGCAGCGCCGCCGCCGCCATCCCACCGCCCGCCCCGCCGCCCGCCCTGCCCCGCTTCCGCTTCCGCCCGCGCCGGCAATGGCGGCGCTTCCGGGGGTGCCATGGAGACGCTGTGAGCGCTGGGCTGTCCCGGCCTGGCACCGGAGCCGCTGCGCGGAGCGAGCCCGGAGCCCCCGCGGGGAGAAGCGCCAGCCCGGCTGTGCCTGCGCCTGCCCCAGCCCAGGGGCGAGCGCCAGCGCTCTCACAGAGCCGCAGAACGTTTGCGTCGGAAAGGACCCAGAGGGGTCATCGTGGTTAACTCTGGTGCTGTGAGAGGGCATCGAGCGGCTCTCCGAGCGCTCCCTCCGCCACTCCGGAATCGGTGCTGAGGGGAAGCCCTGGCGCCGTCTCAGCTTGGGCGTCTCCCCGTGGGGTGCCCCAGGACGCTGCGAGGACTGTCCCTGTCCCCAGGTGACTTCCACTTCTCAGCCATTCCCGCGGCTCTCCCTCGCTCCTTCCCGCAGAGCAGCGCCCATCTCCGGGTGCGGAGCCATCCGGGAGCGCCCCGCTCCCACACCCGCCAGCCCGGGGCCGCCCCCGGGCAAGGGAACGGCAGCCACAGCAAGGCAGCGCCGGCGGTGACGGTCCGATGGCGCTCACAGCATCTCCTGTTCTCCCCGTGATGGTCTGAGTGTGGTGATGATTTGTTCCAGTAGGAAATAAGCATAAAAATTATAGCAACGTGTGGTTGCCACTTAGCACCTGTCGTACCTTGTTGATTACCCACTTACTTGCTCAGATCTAAGGTCCTCATGCAACGTTAACTTGGAACTGACAATGTGATTCAGTATTTGTGAGGAATAAGGAGTTACTTTATATCTCTTTTTCCCCCTCTTGCTAATTAATGGCATCACATAAAACCAGAAAGTCAGCATGCCCAGAAAAAAAAAATAAAGGTAATATTTACATAATATTGTTGGTTTTGTTATTTGATTTTTTTTTACACTGGGCAACTCCTTGCAACAGGATACTGGTAGGTAATAAAGGTTTAGATGCATTTTGGAAGTGATCAGCCAAATTAAAGGTAAAAACATCCATCCAGAGCTATTAAGTACCCTATACCTAGGTAGAGAAGTCCCTGTGCTACAGCCTGAACAGTCATGAAGCCTGCCTCTTTTTTCTTTATCAATTCCCCAGCTTAAGGCAGCACATGCAACACATTTCTGCTGCACTTGGATATGGGGTACTCCAGCTGGTCCCACAAAGTGTTGGTTGAACCCAGGAAGAGTGCAGTAATGTCTCAGCACCCCCTGGGAAGCAGCCAGGAAGAGGAGAGCGTCCCCTGCTTATCTGCCAGGCTCCTTTCCCCGTGGTGACCACGGCTGTGCTGATGCAGGGGCAGGGACAGCGCTTTCCTGGCCTGCAGCCACTGATGGTGGCAAGGGGCCTGTGGCCAGCTTTGTGCCCAGCTTTGGACCAAGTGGGCTGTAAAGTGGCCTCATGTTGGTGGTGCTTCCTCCATCCTGTGGAGCAGCACAGTGGGAGCAGCTGCTGCTGTTCTCTGCTCAGCCCATCTGCATGGGAAGTGCCCACTGTGCTCATGGCTGGTGGCTGCAGGTCATGAGCACCCCAGCCCTGCTCAGGCCAGCTGCCTCTTTCTTGCTCCCCATGGTGCCCTTCTCTGCCAAGGCCTGGGCACAGGAGCCAGCCCTGGGCTGTGCAACAGGACATGTCATTTGCTTCTGCATAGCACAGTGAGCACACTGGCTCTGCACTGCTCTCCCTCCTGCAGTTCCCTCTGAGCCCTCAGCCCCCAGTGACACACACACACCCACTGCTTGGTTAGATCCGTGTTATTTCTCTCTGTGCCATCGTTAAGTGCTTGTCTGGACAGAACCTTTGTCAGTAGGGCAGGGGGAATGGGATCCTAAGGGATGGCTTTCTGCAGGTGGTGGGGCTGTGGGATGCTGAGCATGTTGGAGGGTGGGGGGGATTGAAGCAGGGAGTGTTAGCAGCAAAGCCTGAAGAGTTAATTTTGGGAGCTTACAGTACCCCTTTCCTTCTCCTTTAGCTGCCAGGAGAACACATGGAGGGAGAGGAGAGGAAAACCATCTCTCCCCTGTGGCAGGGCAGCAGTCCAGGACGGGGTTCACTGAGCACCAGCAGCTTTCCTTCTGGGCTGGCCAGTCCGTAGGGAGGAGGCTGGGAGCAGGGCAGAGCTGCCTGCTAGCTTCTCACCACCTGCTCTTTGGGACTGTCCTCCTGCAGGTCCTCCTCATCCGACTGCACCACGGGGGTCTCGGCCCCCTCCTCGCTGGTGTCCAGGCTGTTCAAATCCGTGGAGGCAGAGGAGGTGGAGGAAATGCGAGATTTGCTCTCAGCTGCGTTGGGCACTTGCAGGGTGATCTCCTCTGGGCACTGGCTGGCATCTGCCCCTGGGGAAGAGAGGAGTATGAGAATGAAAAAGGCTCTTGGAGGTTTATTGCTGCCTGAGCTTCATGGATGGCCCCTCCAATTCTCACTCCTCAGTGGGCTGTGCATTCCTGACCGCTCCCCACGTGGCTGCTGCAGCCATTCCCCACCTCACACCCCCGGCTTGGCTCAGGGCAGTTGCTGCACATTCCATCCCCGTTTTTGGCAGTGGAGCCTCTTCCATCTTGCCTGAAACACGGCTCAGAGCCACGCTGTGTGAGGCTGCTGGCTGCAGCAGGCGAGGAGACCTTTGGTTTGACCTCACTACAGTGTGTGAGTGGGGAGGAATGTGCTGGCACCCTTTGCTTTCCCTGCAGACCCCAGCCCAGCCCCTGGGGTGTGGCTGGGAGGTGGGGAGGCTCTGCAGCCTCCCTGCTCAGCACAATGGGTTCTGCAGCATGGAGGGGACCTTGGGAGTTGTGACAAGGCACTGGCTGCTCCAGAGAAGCTTCAGGACAAGGGAATTTGACTCACACACTCTGGGAAGTGCCTGGGCTCTTGTGTCTTTTACAGCACAAGGAATTTACAGGGGTCTGGATGTCTGGGCTGGGGAGGTGGATAGTGATGTGAAACAGCCCAGCCCTCCAACTTCACAGAGCCAGCACCAATATCTGCCTTTGGGTGGGTGTGGATCTGCCCCAGGGCTGAGAATCAGTCAGTGTGGGCACTGGGGGCAGGAAGGGCTTCCAGCCTGGCCCACAAAGGGCTTGGGACTGCACATACCTGGCAGAGACCCAGCAATGCTGCTCTCCTCTGTCCCACAGCCCAGAAACACATCCACAGTGTCCTGGTCTGACAGGTCCAGCACATCCATCTGCTCCAGCATGTCCACGTTCACCTCCATGGAGGAAATGCTGCCTAAGGGGGCTGCAGAGACAGAGGCCAGTGAAAAGGTAAGTGATAGTGCCAGGCAAAGGGCACCATCAGCTCTGGGCAGGCAGGACCCTGAGGTGGGAGACCAGCCTTGCCACAAGGAACTGAATTCTACTTGCTGGTAAGAGGTCCCAGGAAAATCATGTTTCCTTAAAACATCCCTCTGGAAGCCCCTGCTGTATCACTGCAGTCCTTGTCCCTGCTCCAAAATGCAGCCTGCCCAGAGCCAGACTCTACAGGGCACAGCCTGGGTACCCATGTGCCTTCAGTGGAGGGCTGTGAGTGACCCACAGCACACCCACACACAGTCACTGTGGTCCCACCTTGGTTCAGGTCATGCATGTCCTGTTTAGGCTGGGGATGTCCCAGCAATCTCCAACCCCTGTGTCACTGTCCCCTGTGTCACTGTCCCCTGTGTCACACCCCCAGCCCCCTGCTGGTGCCCACAGCACGTACGTCTCCGGTGCTCAATCTGCAGGTGGGACATGGGGAAGAAGAAATCCACATCGTGCTGGAAAACCTCCTCAAAGAACTTCTGCCTGTCCCGCAGTTTCAGCTGCTGCTGCTGCATCTGCTCTGCATCCAGGTTCCGCTGGGCCTGCTCCATCTCAGCTGGGGAGAGAAGGTGAGGAGAGTTGGAGCAGGCAGGGCTGTCTGAGCCCTCCTGCCTGTCCCAGCTCACTGCACGGCTGTGCTGGATGGTTGGTGGTTCTCTTCTGCTCTGCTTTACCAGCACACATTGATTTAGTCACCGTGGATGCATGTGACACACCAGAGCAGCAGCATCACCAGCACTTGCTGTGCTGGAGCCTCAGATCCCTCCCCTGAGGTGCAGGGCAGCCGGGAATGGGGAGCTCATGTGCGGTGCTCACAGCTGCTGAAGGGAATTCTCGAGGGGGAAGGGGAACTGGGGTGAGATCAGCCGCGGTTTGCACACTTTCAAGTTTCAGTTTCCCTGCTACCGAACAGAGGGCTGTCTGTGAATGCTAACGAGCAGGGGAACTCCCAGGGTCAAGAGCTGGCCTTAGTGCTCCAGGCTTTCTGGGCTGAAGGATGTATAAGGAATGAAAAGAACTGGCAACCGTGTCACCCCTGCCCTGCCTGTCACACCCCCGCCACCACCGTCACTATAATTGCAGCCGCACCCACGCTCCAGGCTCACATCCCTGCTCACAGCCAGCTTGGCTTCTGCCTGCACAAACATTTTCATTCCTGTAATTCCTCCAGCAGTTCACTGCCGGTGCTTGTGTCCCCAGCTCACGGGAGGGAGTGATGGGAGCCCTTGGGCTGTTGTTGAAGGAGTTTGTTGCTGCATCCCCTGTCTTGATAACTTCCTTTTGGGCTGGGTACCCAAAATAACAAGGACTCAAGTGGCACAGAGAGGCTGTGGCTGGTGGCCCCAGCTGTTCCCAGGCTGGTGTTTGACCTCAACCATTCCACATTTCCTTTCTGCTGCACTTGGCCCAACCGGCACAAGGAAAATGTGATCATTGGAGCAGGCAGTGTAATAACCAAGGAAACCAAACAAACATCCTGTGCTCTGCCTGAGCACAACCCAAACCCTCTGCTCCTCCAGCCTGGGGAGGAGGGAACAGAGGGAGCAGCATCCCCACCCTGTCTGGCAGGAACAGGGGCAAGGACAGCAGGGAACTGGCTAAGAGCAGCACAGAGCAGCACAGGAACCACGCTGGAGAAAGATGCTGAGCCTGGTGAGATGTCATGGAGATCAATGTTACATTTTCCTGAGAGCTCTTCCAGGGCTTCTCTGCATCTTGTTTCTGGGGCATCCTTCAGTGAAACCCATCATCTGCAGGTGCTGCCCAGAGGGCTGGGCTGTGCTGGCAGCACCACGTGGGGATGCACCGTGACTCAGGGCAACTCACCACGCACTCTGGAAGAGGCTCTGGTCCTCTTCTGGCTGCTCAGCGTCTTCCTGCAATGCCTTGGGCAGCAATCCAGGCTGCCTGAAGGGCTCTTTGCCTTGGTATGTCTGACCAAAGCACTGATGCTGAGGCTCAGTGCAGGGCCCGGGATGGTGGTGCCAGTGAACCTTTCCTGCTGGGAAAGCCGACTCACCAGGTGGCTGCAGCCCGATGCTGCTGGGTACAGCAAATACCTCCAGCCTCCCTGTGCTATCTGCAGAGCAGAATGAAGCCAGGGACAAGGAGGGGGGGTGATCAAGGCACTGATTATGGAGCTGTCTCCCTTCAGCAGCTGGCTGTCCCAGGCAGAGCTGTGCTCCCCAGCCCAGCTGTGCAGAATCCATGGCAAACTGCCGCAGTTCACCACACCGAGGAGAGCCCATCTCCAGCTGTACAGAGGCTGGGCTCAGGGCAGAGGCTGTGCTGGCTGCAGGATTCAGGGTGACAGGCCAGCTCTCCACGGGACATCTCGCCAAAGAGACCTCAGTGCAGAGGTAAGGACCAGAGTCCAAATCCTTCTGCAGTGCAAATACGAAATAAAGCAGAAAGCTCTTGTGCGCTGTCCTGAGTGCCATGAGCGCGGCTGCTCCGGGCTGTTCATGCTCTCCCTGCACGTGACCGATACTCGCAGTAAGTGTGCTCGGCGAGAGTGATGACGGCTGCTGGTGGCAGCATTCCTGTGGGCGCCAGGGTTTCTCTTGAGGGAGAAATTAGCAGGACCTGTTTATGAACTTGTTTTCGAGCTCTGGTCGGGGAGTTGGGCACGAGCACTGAGATCCCATTATGTAAGGAACGCCGGCAGCGGGAGGCAGCAGCTGGGGCTGTGCTTGGCCCTGCCTGACCCGTGACCGCGGTGAGAGCCAGGGATGGAGCCTTCCCCCCTCGCACGGCCCTTCCGAGCCCAGGGGGAGCGAACAGCCTTGCCAGTGTGGCTGCCCCTCGGCAACCCCGGCCGGGGAAATAAAGGAGCGCGGCGTTCCCTGCCGCGGCCCTTCCCATGTGACGGCCGGTCACACTCGGTGGCTGTCAGCCGCCGGGATTGTCTCATCCCGCTGGCATGTTCCCACCGCGGGACACGTTAGCACGCACAATGCGGCCCCTGTGCACCGTGGGGGATCTGTCGGTACCTGCTGGTGGCCTGGCTTTTATTACTATTGTCATGGTTATTACGAGAGCCCGCTGAGGCGAGGGGCTGGAGGCTGATCAGCATTCCGAGCCAGGCTCTGCCCCGCTGCCTGAGCCGCCCAGCGCGGCTGCGGCGGCTCCGAGCGCCCCGCTGCCTTCAGATCCTTCCGGCTCTCACGGCTCATTCAGCGCTGCTTGGACAGCAAGCGGGGCCGAACACTTCTGCAGAGTTTGGGCGGGCAGGACAGGGCAGGATTCCCCGCAGGGATTTCCTCTCACCTGCTGCTAGGCAGATGGCCACAGGGTGGGCTGCGGGCGAGGAGGATGGCCCCAGCGGTCCCTCTGCCCTGCCAGAGCACACCAAAGAGCCACCACCCCTCGCGTTGTGTGGGCTTGGGGCCACGCTGTGGTGGGGAAAGGCGTGGGAGGGCTGGGAGGCAAAGCTCTGTCAGCTCTCCCATCCACAACTTCGCCAAAGCAGGCTTGGGACAGGAGCAACTCCTGGATGCAGTTTGGATGGGGCAGGGGCCAGACGGGGCTGGAGGGTGCGGGGAGCACCAGCTCAGGGTGTACTCGGACCCAGCTGCCTTTCTGCTGGGAGACAATGCATTTTTCATCCCTCATGGCCATCGGGATCCCGGCACACCCCCTCTGTGCCGGTAAATAGGAGGGGTGTGTTTGGGTTGGGAGAAGGATTGTTAGTGAAGGCACAAGGCCAAGAGAAGATGGGAATGGCCTTTTCTTGAGGCCATAGCTCTGCAATATCTTGCAGAGATTTCGAGGGATTTAAAGAAGGTCCTGAAAAATAATATGGGCTGTGGAAAGGAGCAGCAGGTGCTGGCGAGGTGAGCAGAGTTTAAGTGGGAGACTGCTCCAACCATGGGTCAGTTCTTTGGTGAATGAAAGGGCTGGAGTAAGAGCCTTCCTGGAGCCCAAACCCCTGACTCTGCTTGTCCAGAGAAGCCCAGAATGCCCCACTGCCCCCAACTTGCCAGAATGCACCTTCCCCCCCCGCCCAGGTCTGCAAGGAGATGGGTGGGGGGCAGTGCAGCTCCTCAGCTGCCTCGGCATCTTCTGGGAGGCTGTGCAGAGATGGCAAACCTTTCCCTGCCACCTTGCCCCAGCACAACCCCTGCAGAACAAGGATAACTCCCCAGGGCTTTCAGCTCCTTCAGCCTTGGGAGAAGCAGCTGCCAGGGAGAGTTGGGAATGCCCAGAGAATCACGCAGGGTCAGACCATGCAGAGATGGGATGCTCAGACTCCAGCTGCCTGAGTGTTAATGCCCTGCACAGTTCTCCATGGGCACGTCTGACCTCGTGTTGCAGCACAGCAAAAAATAACCGTAGTTCTGATGAGAGGAAATGCACCGGGCGAGTGCGAGGGAGGCAGTGGTTTTGGCAGGGCTGCTCGCTGGGAAAAGCAGGGAGGAGAGGGAATGGAGAAATGGAGAGAGAGGACACGGCACCTCGTAACCCCTGTGTGTGCCGTGGTTTCATCGCCTGCACTCCTCCGAGCGATCTCCAAATCCCCTGCGTCTCAGCACTAAAAATATCCTTCCCTGCCGCCCGGAGCTCTTCCCCGGCAGAGGCTGTGTCATAAGACCCTGCTATTTGCGGGGCCCTGCTTCCTTTCACGCGAGGAGAAGCATGAGAACGGAGCAGCGCGGTGCCCGAGGCACGGCAGGCACAACCCGGGCACGGTGCCTGGCGGGCTGCTCCTCCACAAGCCCCGCTCCCCCGGCTGCCGCTCGCCACGGAGTTTGCTCTGCCCAGCATCCTCAGCCCTGCGGGTACGGGGGGGATCCGCTCCTTCCGGCAGCCACGGCGCTCTGAGGGCTGCCGAGCCCACTCCAAAACAAGCCCGCGACCCAACAGGTTCCCGAGCTCTGCCACTTCCCAAGCAGGTGTCCCTCCAATCCCCCGCTCCCCGAGCATCCCCGTCCCAGGCGCGGAGCTCCCCGCCCGAAAGCAGCGGGGCCGGCAGCAGGTTGGTGCAGCGAGGGGGCTGGAGGCTCCGGGGGCAGGTGGGGCACAGGGGCTTTGCCAGGGGCATCAGGTGGGCGCTGCGGGGAGGATGGACGGGATGTGGCACCCCAGCCCTGCCCGCCCGGTGCGGTGTCCGCTGCCATCCCGCCGAGCCCACCCCGCGGCCGGCACTTACCGGGCAGCCGCCGGCTGCGGCTCTGCGCCCCGGGCCCCGACATGCGGCTGCTGCCACCGAGCCGGGCCGGGCCGGGCCGGGGGGGGACGGGGATCAGTGCGGGCCCCCCCGCCGCCGCCGCCGCCGCCGCCGCTCTCCCCAGCCGCGCTGCGGGGCGGCGCTCGGCGCGGCACGGGGCGGTACCGGCGCGCCCATCGCCGCCGCACCGCGGCCGCGCCTCCCGCCCCGCCGGGGTCCCGCACCGCCGCTGCCGGGGATGGGGTCTGCCGTGCACAGGGACAATCAGAAGGTCCCGTGAAGGGTCCCTAGTACCCACGGAGAGCAGGGTCCCCGTGCGCGGTACCCGGGTCTCTGCTTTGCGGGACCCACGGCGTGTCCCCATGCAGGGTCCCTGGTCCTGCAGAGGGTCCCGCCCCAGGCAGAGATCAGTGCTGGGCTGCAGGGGCCCTGCCCCGGCAGGAGCTGTGCCCCGCGGGCAGGAGGTGGGCAGGGGGAGGCAGAGGGAGGCAGGGGCTCTGCCTGGGCAGGGAGAGCAGTTACCATTATTCATGCTCGCTTTTTCTTTGCTTATCTTCTCAAAATGCCCAGCTCACGCATTCCCGCGGCAGAGAGAACAGCATCATGTATTAATGGGCCCTCCCCGTGTCACTCCTGGCCTTGTGAGACCCTTATCCCCGGCAGACCCCACTCCGGGGTGCTTTCTCCCACGTTCAGCCCTGCACATCAGGGCTGATCCTTGGCATGGCCAAGGGCTTGGCCGCCGCCTCCTTCCTGTGTCTCAGCAGGGTGAGTCAGTGCCTCGCCGTGCCCAGCGCCAGCTCTGCCCGGAGCCCGGTCAGTGCCAAGCCGGAATGGGGGACATCCACTGTGCCCTTTGCTGTGGCTGGAAGGGAGTTTCCAGTGTCTGTGGCGTGCCCCGCCTGTCCCGTTCTCAGTGTGTTCCTCTCGCTGTCTGCATAACAAAAGATAACTGGGTATTGTTTGTGTCCCGGCTTTATTTTGGCTACTGTTGCTTTGCTGTCCCCCCTATTTCTCCTGGGACCTCCTGCTGCCGAAAACCGGCTTTGTGCTGGGTACCCGGAGCCTGCACCCTGGCGCTGGCTTCAGCTTTCACGGTGGTTTTGAATTTTATCCACGTAAATGTTTATCCCTGTCCATAAGCCCTGCCAGTCCTTCCTGCCTGATGTTGGCATGTTGTGGGGTGCCAGCACTGCGGTTTGGGGGGACCAGGCCGGTGTAGCACCAATGGGGGCTCGTGGTCTCTGAGCAGCTGCATCACCAAATCTCTGCCGGGTACCTGCCGGCGCTGGCTCGTTCACAGCCCCGTGTGGCCTCGGGGCAGCATCAGCCTGTGGGCACCGTCCCTGCTGCCCCCCTGGCCGGCCCTGCCGGCGGAGGGGCGAGGAGGCAGCGCCGGGGAATTAGCTCAGGTCTCTGCTATGTGACACGTCTGTGTCTTTTGGCACCAGGCACGGCTGCGAGGCGTGGAGGCTGTTTGTGCACTCACGAGTTTCCGGAGCGCCCCGAGGTCCCCAGAGCTCACTGCATCCCCAATCCCCGCTGCGGGGACGGCACATGTGGGTGCTGCCCGTGCAGAGTGACACGTTCCCAGATCCCTCGCTGTCGTGGCCCCTTCATCCTCCCCTTGCCGGGAGGGCGTTGGAAAAGCACTGATATCATCGGCACCGAGCCTGACTCATCCTGGCTCTTCAGCACAAGCCGTGCCGCTCAGCGGGGCACACATTTTATTCCAATTAAACCATTGCAGGCAAGCCAGCTCTACATAATGATTTTTTAAATTTTTTTTTTTACTCGTAGCAAAGCGTGCCTGCCCCGGGCCAAAAGGTGAGAGGGGACAGAAGTGACGCTGAAGTCAGTGGAGAGTCTCCACTTCTGGGACGGAGCCCTAAGAATAATTCTTGCCAGAAACCTGCAGGGTCTGTCTCGGCTGCCGCAGCATCCCTGCCTGCCTTGTGCCTCCAGAGCAGGCTCTCAGCACTGCCCTGTGCCAACAGCCCCCGCCCTTTCCCCAAATGCCCAGGTCACGAGCCCAGGCGGGAATGTCACCTCTTCTCCCCACGACACGGAGTCCAAAAGACCCCGGGGGGGCAGCATCAAAGTGCCCCTGTCATTGTGAGAAAAATGTAAGGTGACTTGTTCCTCCTGCCCTTCCTGCTCAGGTTTTTCCCGTTTATTAGAGGTTTGGGAGGTGAGTCAGGGAGCTGCGGGGTGAGGATGGAGCTGGGGAGGAATCGGCAGCTAAGGAAAGGCAAACCAGTTCCGGGCACAGGTGAATCACTTGCTGGTGAAAATACATCTTATTTTCTGGGAAGCATGCGTGGATGGGGTTGGGAGTGAGCTGCAGCTTGACTCCATCAGAAAATTGTGGAGTCAAGAAAAAAAACAAGGCAAGGCAAGGCTGCTTTTCCAGTAAATGAGGCGATACACTGCAAAGGAGCAGCCTGCAGCCGGCAAAGCTCCAGCAACCCGTGGTCCTGTGGCTCCCTTAAAAGGGGCGATTTTAGCCTGGGACAGCGGGGAGACAGAAAAGCCATAAACACCCTCAAAGGAATGTGGCTGCCGAGAAACGAGAATCTCCGCAGGCGAGGCGAGGTGGGGGGAGCCTGGATGGGGTTTGCACCAGCACTCGGTGCCTGGAGCCAGCCTGTTCCTTGGCCATGCCCTGTCCCGAGGGAACACCCCCTGTCGCAGTGCTAACAGTCCCTGTGTGGTGCTGGGAGAGGCTCCTGCCAAGCCCCGGGGGTGTCGTGTCCCCATGTCCTCGGGATCCATGCCATACAGACATTCCTGCTTGCCAGCTGCTGGCACGGGAGCAGGTAGAGCTGGGAGGTGCTGTGGGGACAGCAGGACACCAGCCTGGGCCAAAGAAGGAGCAGGCAGGGCTGGCAGAGGGTGCCTGTCCCAGGGGAATTTCCTCTTCATCATATCCCACTTTTTTGGGCAGCTGTGCTATTCTGCACAGACTTTGCTTTAGTGCCATGGAGCAGCCCTGTGTGTCTTGGGACATTGTGCAGCTTCTTGGGAAGAGCCCTTGGGGCTGGCTTGTCCCTGCAGGTAGCTGTGGGCATGTGGTGACACCTCTGGGCCAGGTTCTCCCCTGCGTGTCCCAGGCTGGTGGCAAATGCAATGTGCCTGACTGAAAGGAACACGCTGCTTGATTTTCTTCAAGGACTGATGAAGACGCAACACGTGGCACTCATCTGTAAATAAATGTTATAGTTCATTGTTTTTGTTGATCTTTCATAAAGAAATAGTCTTTGGTTTTCACACCCCAGCCCTTTTTGCATTAAATTTGGGTACCTGCAGTGGTTGCAGAGTTGTGGTTTCCAATTGCTCCAAGTTCTTGGGGCTGGAGGTGTCTGGGTGTGGTGGCACAGCTGCCCCGGGGGTGAGGGTACCCGGGCACAGAGGGGTCCCACTTATGAGGGTCCTGGTAGCAGTCGTGTCCATGGGCTGGTGCAAAGCAGTGTCCCCAAGAGCAAAGCTGTCACCAGCAAAGAGAGGGGTCTGACACCCCCAGCCTCCACAGCAATGCCACCAAAGCAGGCAGGAAACTTTCTGCTCCCCTTCCTGCTGGAGCCAAAGGGATTCCTGGAGCAAGAGCTGGAATCAAGCCACGACCATGCAAAATCCCAGCTGATGCCACAAAGACCACACAGCCTTGGGAATTGCTGAGCCAGGGTGTGGGCAGAAGGTTTTGGAGCTGTAGGTGCTGATGTTTAGTCCTTTGACCCTTCAAACGTTCTAGGTTTTGCTTCTAACCCTTCACTGTGCTCTCCTGCGCTGTTCAAGAGACTCAAGGAAGGAAGAGTTCCTTGCTCTGCCCGGAATCCTGCTGCTGGCAGCGGGCACTGTCCCATGACTGGTGTCACACCCGGAGTGGGCAGCAGAGGCGGCGGTGGGCAGGGGATGGGGGCCTTTGGGGTGAGGATGCTGGTGCGGGGGTGCCGTGTTCCCGGAGGTGGATGCAGAGTGTGGGCAGCGGTGGGTGCTGGCCGAGTCCCGGCCAGATGCGATGCGGGAGGTGCAGGGCTGCGGGATCCCGGGGCTGAGGGTGAGGGGCCGGGGGTGCTCCTGGACGCTCGATAGCCTCGGCCCAGCCCCCTCCTTAATTAGCCGCGGCCGGAGCCGCTCATTAGCGGCGGCTGGGGACGGGTGCCCTCCCCGCGGAGGCGGGAGGGAGGGGAGCGCTGCCGGCCCCGGTGGTGCGGGCACCGGCGCTGGCACCGGCAGCGGGGCTGGAGCCCGAGCCCGGCGGAGGGATGGGGCAGCGGCGGGGCCCGGCCGTGCTGCTCCTCGCCCTGGGTGAGGGGATGCGGCGGTCGGGGCGGGGGGACCGGGCGGTGTCCGGGGGGATGCGATGAGGGTTCCCTTCTTCCCTCCCTCTCTCCCTTCGTCCGGGCGGGTCCGCGCGGCTCCCCCCGCCGGTCGCTGTCCCCCGCCCCGGGCCGGGGGTGCCGGTGTCGGGATGGCAGCCCCGTGACCGGGCTCGGGTGGCCCCGTGTCCGCGGGGCTCTGGGCAGACCCTGACAACGCCGGGCACGGCCGGGGGGCGGCGGGGGCTCGAGGCTGTCCCGCGGGGAAGGGGCCGCTCCCCGGCCGGGCACCCCGGGGCGGGGGTGGGCTCTGTCCCCGGAGGTGCCGGTGCTCACCTCGGCCCCCGGTGCTGGCAGGGCACCTGGCCGGGCTGCTGGCAGCCGGACCCACCTGCGCCGATGCTTACCGGGGCCTCTCGGACTGCGTCCTCAAGCTGGGGGACAGCATGGCCGCGTACGAGGAGGAGGAGGTCATGGAGCTGCAGGGGCTGCGCAGGGTCTGCAGGTGAGTACGGTGCATGGCCAGCCTGGCTCCTGGCATTGTCCCTGTCTGAAGGCTCCTGCCCTCCCGAGTCCCGTCGTGCCTGCACACACACATGTGCTCCACACCTCACTCCGGTTTCACGTTGACCCAGCGAGCTTCTTTTCTCTGTCCGTCCATCCATCCACCTCCTAACTGTGTCCCACCGGAGTTTGTATCCCTGGTCCTTGGCAGCAGCTCCAGCCCCAGCACTGGTCCCATCAGACCCTGCATGCCCGCAGCCAGGAGGAGCCGAGAGGGACCCAGGAAAATCTCCCCTGCACCCCAGTTTTCAGGCAGTGCTCTGCCCCAGTGCCCAGCACTGCTGGGAGCAGCCCAAAAGAAGCTTTCTCCCTCCCTGTCTGGACCCTTCATCCTTCAGGCTTGGATTTCTCCCAGCCCTAGTTTGCCCGAGTTTGTAGCGATGCCCTGAGATGACGATATTAGCAGGATGTTAGCTTTAACAGAACTGAAGAGGAGCTGGGCAAGGAGGGGTGGTGTTGGGCAGTTTGGAGTAAGGCCCGCTTAAAAAGCAGACGAGAAGCAGCAAGGTGGATGTAAAATGTTCGCAGAGATAAATGGAGGCAGCTTTGCATCTCCCGAGTGAGCTGTGGGGAGTGAACAGGAGTTACAAGGAAATGCAGATAGCAATGAATGGAAAAGCCACGTGCCTGGGGGCGGTGGAAAGCTGGCAGAGCAAGGTGGAGGGCTGAGTGCCCTGGGGTCAGGCTTTCTGAGCTGCTGGGAGCCACCCTGCAGGCTGGGACATGCTCTGTGTCCCCCTTCTCCAGGAGACAGCCCGGATCAGGATGAACAGCCTCTCTGGGGCCTGCCTATGGGTGGGCTGAAATGGGAACTGCTCTGCTTTGGACAGAATTGATACTTTTTGGTTTGTTTGGGTTTTTTTTTTAAAGGAGGCTTCTTGGTATTAGAAAACACCCAACAGTCGGCCCAGCCCATGCTGCTGCTGGCTGCTGGAGGAGAGGTTCCTTTGCTGAAGGAGCTGGGTGTTTTTACACGAGAAATGCGTGAGCTGAGTTTTTCCTGCAGCCCAGAGGCACAGACCATCCCAGAACAGGTCCTGGGATCTTCCCTAGCAGGAAGCTGATGATGTCCCAGCTTCCTGCCAGGAAATATTTCTGAATTATTTGCCTTTGACACTCAGCCTTATCCACTGCTGCTTGCATTTCTGGAGCTGATCCCCTCTCCAGGAGGGTGGGTGAGGGATGGACAGGGAGCCTGGGGGGCTGGTGGTGTCTCAGCTCGGTGTGCAGCCTGCCTGCCTGAGCAGATGGGGGCTGTGGAGGGTGAAAGGCTGGGAATTGCCATCCCAGCTGAGAGCAGATCCAGGCCGGAGCTGCCATTCTCCTTCACCTTCCCAGCTTGTCTTGCCTGAAGACATGGGGTAGGTTTAACTCTTACCTGTCTGAGCTGCCTGCTGCTGCTGCAGGTTGGGAGTGAGCACTGGAGGTTGCCAGGGCTGGCACCAGCTTTTCTCATTATCTGGGGAGGTTTATTCTGCCACAGTGACTCGGTTTAATGAACTCCCTCACAGCTGGCGTTCTGACGTAAGCCCCAGCTCTGAGCAAGCAGAGTGCTCAGGTTTGCCTGTCTGCACAAAGTGTCATCTCCAGCACAGGGCACAGCACCGTGCTGTCCTTTACAGGTGCACAGTGTCCCCTCTCAGCCAGCTGGACTGCATCCCCTTCCTGACAGGTGACATGTGTGCCTGGAGTGTTGGCAGACACGGGGAAGGTGTCAGAGCAATTGCTCCTGTCCTCTAGACTCCTGTCTTCCAGCTTGCAGGGAGCTGGGCGAGGTGCCCAGCCCCAGCCCATTGGGACAGGACAGCAGAGCAGCTCCTGCTTTATACCTGCAGGACCACAGGTTATCTTTGCCTGTTTTCTCTTTTCCTTCTGGTAGTCTCCAAAAGCCTCTTTCCACTGAACAGCTTCTACTTGTGAAAGTAATACCCAGCAGATAAATGGAGATGATTCTAATGAGAACACAGTGACTAACTCCTCCTGCCCCTGCCCATACCTCAGGAAAGCTGAGACAGCCTGTGGGAGCTCTTGTCCTTCTCCATGCTTTGTGCTCCCATTTGCCCTTGACTCTGCTTGGAGAAAGTGATGAATGAGATGTGCTGGGCCTTTGTTTGCAGCCTGTGTGAGATACTCAGGGAAACATTTGTTGATGGAAAATAATGGATTTTATTGACTTCGAGAGAAAAGGGAGGGGGAAAAAAAAGGAATAAATAATTTCAGTGTTTTGAGATTTGGAGTTTTAGCCAAGATGCTCTGGGAGATGATGGAGGGGATGAATAGTCTGGGAAGCTTGCACAAAACACAAGGGTTGCTGCTGCTCAGAGGGCAGCAAGGCACTGCCTGGCATCCTGCACTGTGGGAGTGCAAAGGGACTGACAGTGTGGTGTCTCCCTGGCTGCAGGTATTGGGATGAATTCCACACCTGTGCCCTGACAGTGCTCTGGGAGTGCCAGAAGGAAGCAGCAGCTGTCTGGGAGATGCTGAGAAGGGAGTCCCGAAAAACCAAATTTCAAGGCAGCTTGTTCGACCTCTGCAGCCCCAGCATGGCACAAAGCTCTGCCTGGACCCACGTTCCCAACATTTCCATCCTCAGCATCCCCCTCATTGTCACTTGGCTGAACTTATAAACTGCAGCTCTGTGAGTATCCCAACAGAAGTGGTGGCAGGGTGTGGTGTGGCATCTTTCAGATCTGTTTTCCAAACCTTTGAGGAATGCACTGTGTGGAGCTCAGAAACTCCCAGCTCCATCCTGCACCTGTGAGACATGGAAGAGCTT
Organism: Agelaius phoeniceus; assembly: GCF_051311805.1. Classification (NCBI taxonomy): domain Eukaryota; kingdom Metazoa; phylum Chordata; class Aves; order Passeriformes; family Icteridae; genus Agelaius; species Agelaius phoeniceus. The sequence goes on from NC_135281.1 coordinate 7,067,349, forward strand.
GGCAGCATCTCCAGGGTGTTGAAATTTCTCTGTAATTTGGAGTAACTCCTCTCCCCCTTCTGCCTGAAGGCACGGGCACAGATCTGGCTGTCGGGAGATTTGGGAACTTGTAAATACAGGGCACAGGATTTGGAGAGAAATGATAAATTCTGGAAAAAGGATGAATGCTGGATACTTCTGCACTCTTTTATGGCAACTGGAAGGAAACCTGTTTACTTTGCTGACTCTTTCCACCAGATCAACTCTCCAGGGTTTTGATTTGGACACTCAAAACAAGATGGGTCTTTTTCCCACTGCTCCCTGAGGTGCAGGGGATGGTGTCTGTCCTGTCACAGGCTGAAAGGAGCCCTTACTGTCCTATACTGGCCTTTCTTCTTTGAGGATGTGGTAAAACCCCTGCTGAACAACAATCACAGTTGCATGACTTCTCTTGCACACATCTGAATTCCTGAGTAACTTCTGTGTTATGTGTAAATCCCTTTTCTATGGACAGAGGTGAAAAATATTTGGGGGGAGAGGGAGTATCAAGCTAGGAGGAAAAAAGGGATTTATAGCAACTCTTCTGCTTTAAAGTTTTCCCCAAGGTACCTGTAAGCAGCTGTGGGTAGAAGTGTGTAATTCCAGAGTATTAAAGTTTGTTGTAGAGCCAACAGCATGACAGAAGTTATTTGTCCTTGCTCTTGCACAGTCTCCTCTTGTCTCCTTTATGGCTCAGAGTGTTGTCAGTTTTGCAGCTTCAGTACAAGCATGGAAGTACTTGGAACCAAGAGGTGTTTGCAAGTGATTTCTGAGTATGTTGGAGAAACACAACAATTTTATTGGTTAGCCCAAGGCAGTCTGTGTTTTAAGGATGCTGATGGATCTCTGTGCCCTGCCTGGCTGCACAGGGCCATGGGGTGTGTGCTCACAGTGTGAGCAGGGAAACCAGAGCCCTGCTAACTCCACAGATCCCACCAGATGCATTCCAGGCATTGGGAAGCTTCTGGAGCAAAGGATCTTAGTCCTAACAGTGCTGTTGGGTCATGCTGCTTTCCTCTGGCATTCACGTGTTCTTCCTCTTACCTTCACTATCCCTCAACACTCTACTCCTGTAGCAGCAGCAGGAGATAATGAAGAAATTAGAGCAAATTCCAAGAAATAAGCCAGAGCAGCTGGTGTTCAGACAGCACTTCAGTGCACAAGTTATTACTTATGTATTCAGTACTCAGCATCTGGGGCACAAAGCCTTAGGGTGAGCAGTGGAGAAAGGGTAAATCAGAACATTGTAAAACCTGGAGTGAACCACTCAGATGCTTCACTTTTCTCTTTGTACTCCATGCCAACAGCACTGTTTGCTGTTTCATCCTGTTCCCTCTCCCCTGGTAACTTTAGTGGCTGGGGAAAGTGAAGCAGGGGAGAATGATGTACAACCAAGACTGGAGTATTTTGGCTCCAAATCCTGTACCTGCTCTTTGTTTAGAACAACTGTTTGATGCCATTAGGAAAAGAAATAAGCACAGCCCCCTAAAATCCCACACCCTTTGCCTTCTCTTTGAATTTGGCAATTCCTCTCTTAAAATTTTCTATGTTGAAAAAGCTTTGGGGAAAGGGAAGGTGAGAGAATTAGATCAGCAAGAAATCATTCAGCAAAACCATGGCAATTCCTCTCTTAAAATTTTCTATGTTGAAACAGCTTTGGGGAAAGGGAAGGTGAGAGAATTAGATCAGCAAGAAATCATTCAGCAAAACCATGGATGCAAATGGCTGACTGCCACTGTCTCTGAGAAGAACAGGTCTTGGGACATATCTTCCCTGGAAGCAAATCCCTCAACTCTTGCACACAAAAAAACCCCCAAAAGATTCATTAAGAAACAAAGACCATCTGCCACTGTTCTGGTATGGAGCAGCAGATTTTTTTTGTAAGCCAAAGGTGCTTCTAAATCTGACTGAAAGCATGTGAGAGAAAACTAGGTCTCACAGTATGGGAGTGATGAGTTTCCTCAATCAGTATTTCATTTTTAGCAGAACTTCCTCTATGACTAGGACAATTAAAGTAGAGGTCCTTAAAAAAAAAAAAGTAATACACAGGTTCATTTCTCCTAGGCAGTCAGCAGCCTTTCAGAAAGATTTCTGATCCTACAGCACACTTCATGCTGATGCAGTGCAGCTCCTGGGATGTCCTGCAGCCTCAGTGTTAAAGCCCCATTTGTCAAGGATTCTTCTCATGGCCTTGCTGTGAGTTTCTCCAGACACAAAGCTGTCCCCAGATCTCCACCCCAGGGGAGCTGCTGAAGCTGTTACAGTCTCATGTATTCAGAAAGAAATGGGTTAAGTGTTCTTTAGTCCAAAGTCTTCACCTTTGTTCTTGCAGGGGAACAAAGGTGGCAGCTCTATTAATACAGACCCACAGCAACTCTGGGAGCAGCTGGAAGACAGTGGCTTTGTCTCCTTGCTCTCAAATTCACTGTAATTAATCCTCAGCTCCTGCTTGCCTCAAGAACAGCCCTGAACACAGGAGTTCACACAAGGCTTTGGTGTGGTATTAAGCCTTAAAGTAAACCTGCAAGCTTTCCCTGTCCCTGCAGGACTGGGATGTTCTTTCTCAAGAATAGCACCAAGAAGCAGCAGAGGACAAAATGACCCTGAAGCAGTCTGAAAACATGGCTAACAGCAGGGCAGTACTCATCACCCCGAGGCAGCACTGCCCTCTGCTCCTCACCCTGATCCCCACACAGCACTCCCTGCTCCTTTCTGAGGGAGATACTGGCACCTACTGGAGATCAGTTTATATCCAGGCTGAGGTGACTGGGACAAAGGCAAGTATCCTTGTACGGGAAAAATGAGATTTTAAGAAGGGATGGACTGACTTGCTGCAGGGGCAGCCCTAGGAAGTGACCTTTGGGTGGCCCTCCAGGCTGGCTCCTGCCCAGAGAAACACTTGTGTAAACTCTTCCCTCTGAAAGCTGCTGCTGTTTGAAACTCTGCTTACAGGAGCTGTGCTCAGGAAGGGGTCCTGGTGAACTGCCCCAGTATAAAAAGTGCTGGTTACATTTGTTTAGACAGAAATCCTCCTTTGGAGACCTGCTGAGCATGTAAAGCAGCAGGATGTCATCCTACCCCCATTTACAGTGTCTGAGTGTGAGAGCAGGGATTGAAATTCAGCTCAGCTGCTCAGTAACAGAACTCAAAAGAGCAGCTTCAGAGAGTTTATCAGTCTCACATTATCCCACCACTTTTCAATGAACTGAATTCGCAAACGATTTCTGCAAATTAAAACTTGCAAATATTAACATACAGAGGGAAGTTACTGCAGCAAGAGGCTGCACAGGAGAAAAATCTGTCTAGACCTGGCTTTGCCCTCGTTTGGGGTTGCACAACATGGCCATCCCTCAGTGGAAACCAGGCAGGATGTGGGGCTGCCTGCTTGGGCCGCTGGATCTGGAGGAATCACCCAGTCTGGACCCTCAGCAGTAAGGGGATGTCCCTGCCTGGTGAAGTTTATTTGAAAGACCTCTAAATAATCATGAAATAACAACAGTCTCTTACTTAACATCACCTCTACAAGGCAAGACCTGTTGCTGGACTGCTGAAGCCTGATGGGAAAGCCCATCCAAGGAAGAGCATCCTGGCTCCAGGACACTTCTGCAGGTTTCCCCAGGGCAGCTCCAGGCTCAGGCTGGAGATGTGGAGATCGTGGACTGCTGACACTCCCTCTGAAGTGGGGTTATGCCAGCTGACTTCCCAAGACAGCACTCAATGATGCCTTCCTTCCAGAGCAGAGGTATGAAATGTTTATTGTAGGAATTTTTATGTGGCCCAGACAGTGGGCACCTCACAGCCAAGTGTTCTCTGGCTGCATCCTCCTGTTGCCATGATACAGACACTCGTGGTATTTCTTGAAGTGCTCAGCTTCCCAGGAGAGCCGTAACACTCACAGCAACATTATATTTTTATTATTACAAAAGATTTCTTCAGCAAACTGCTGTCTGTCACCTCTGTGTATCAAACATGGAAACAGCAAACAAACCCATCTAACGTTACAGGTTATTATTTAGTGTCTCAGCTGGTGATTCAGGTAAGTACAACTGTTTTCTTTCTCCCCATCCATTCACTTCCTTGACTCTTTTCCCAAGCAAAGCCCAAAGAAGTCACAGATTGGAAGCTGCAGCTCCCAGCCCCACTGCTCACCGTGCCAGCTCCAGCAAGAAGAGCTGACCATTGTGTTACCCATCCAGGGCACTCCCACATCGTTAAATTCCAAATGCTCCTCACGCACCGAGTTTTGCTACCTGGCTTTTAACAGTCTCACGAGTGAAGAGCTGAAGGGCACACTCTCCATCCAGTCATATTAATACTTTGTGTTAACAAAATAAACATCTGCTCCTCCCCCGCTGTCAGCCGATGCCAGAGGAGACGCTCACACTCATGCAGTCACCGAGGTCCAAAGGAAAAAAAAACCAAAACCATAAAGTCTAAACAGACCTGCTGTGCTTCTTGAGGGATGATTCTGAGGCATTGGATGCATTGTGCTGGGAACAATGACAAAACGCAGCACGTGGTTGCCAGCGGCAGTCTATACGTTGGATTTGGGGGCGGAGTTGAGGGGGATCTCCCGCAGCTCTATTCTCATGCACAGGTACTCGCCGATGGCCGCCATCAGCGCCGTGCACACGATGTGCACCAGCCACCACGTCAGCGTCGAGGGGAAGCGCGAGTTGTAGATCCAGCAGCCCAGCAGGTGGAAGAAGTGAACGGTGACGGTGAAATCCAGGCACTGCTTCCCTCGGCGGATGAAGTACAGCAAGCCCAAAGCGCTGCAAAGTAAAGGCAAGGGATTTATGAACTCCACCAGACCTGTGGAAAAGGTGCTGCAGCAAGAGCTGTCAGCAGTTCTCACTGCTGATTATGCAGTGGGTTTAAAACTTCTTCAAATATTTTAATAGGTTGTTTCTGATCTCTCTCCTGGCTGCTGCAGCAAGACTTGCAAGCTTACAGCTTTTAATTACGTGATGGCAGGAAAAGTAGATTTTAGTGCAGAGAACAGGTAGGAATTTATAGACTATCTCCTAATACATTAGTGTTTATAGACCAGTGGTTGCTGAAATCCATTAATTCTAACTTGTAGTAAAATCTCCCACAAAAGCAAATCTCAGTCCCAGCTGGGAAACTGAGGCAGAGAATTGAAATGACTTTTCCAGGTTCTAGAAGGCCAAGAGTCAGCAGTTCCCAACTGCCCTCGGCAGACACGCTTAAGAAGGCACAGGGAGTTTGGGAGATGTTTGGAGAGAGGCAGTAAACCACACTGAATTCTGTAACAGCTTAATGGTATGAAAGGACAAGATGCAGGTGCTCCAGCTAGCTGCAGACTTACCAGGTGAGTGCATTGAGGATGAAAGCCATCATGGAGAGCCTCCCCGGCGGGGTTGAGAAGCCTAAAATCTACATGGGACTATTAGTAGGAACCCGCGGCACAAATCGCAGCCCGACTCTCCCGTGGCACAGCCCTGCATGGATCAGGATCTACAGGAGGAGCTGGACATGTCTGTCTGTCTGTCTGTCTGTCTGAGGGCACCTATGGGAAAGGGAAAGGTCCGGTTCTGTGCTGAGGGGAACCACCTAAACTGGGGGTGGAGGGTGTGCGTCCATAGTGGGGTTATTTCTAGGGGGTAGGGGAGCTGTCTTTATACCGGGGGTACCTATAAAGGGTATCTCTATGAGGGGGTATCACCCACAGAACGAGGTGCTCCCTCTCCACAGGGGCACCACCTGCACAGGGTCTGTCCCTCTATGGGGGTACCTCCCACCATACACCGAATTGCTGCCTCTACCCCGGGTACCTATTCAGAGGGACGGCTTTACCTCCGCACTGGGGCACCCGCACAGGACAGGTCTATGCATTGGGGGTTGCTATGGGGCAGGGGAGCCCTGAGCTCGCACCGGGGTGCTCCCAGGGCGGGGGGCTGTCCCTAGCACCGGGAATGCCCACACGGCAGCGGGCTCTGCCTCCCCCGGAGAGCCCCAGCAATCCCCCCGCTCCAGGGGCCTGTGCCCACGGCGGCTTGCCGGGGCGCGCCCTCACCTCGTCGCTGAACACCTGTTGGAGGGAGGGCCCGGTGCTGCCCAGGGTGCCGAGGAGGGCGAGCCAGAGCCCGAGGGAGCTGTAGTATCCCGCCTGCAGCAGCACCATCTGCGCCACGATCAGCGCGGGGTCCCACACGTAGCTGCGGAACTGCGCCGCCATCGCCCGCCCGCCGCCCGCCCGCGACGGAAGTGCCGGCGGCGCCGCGCCAGAGCGCCCCCTGGCGGGGGGAGGACCCGCTGCGGCCCCGAGCCCCGCCCGCTGCCCTGACCGGCTCCGTCCCGGTCCCGACCCCGCTCGATACCGACCCCGCTGGATCCCGGTCCCGAGCCTGACCCCGCTCGGTGTCCCCGAGCCCGCTCGGTCCCGATCCTGACCCCCCCGCCCGCTGCCCCGAGCCCTCCCGATCCCACTCGATCCCGATCCTGATCCTAACTCCGCTTGGTGTTCCCGACCCCACTCGAACCCGATCCCAACCCTGCTCGATCCCGACGCCGCCCAATCCCGACCCCGCCCGCTGCCCCCGACTCGCAGCTGCAACCTCCGTGCCCTCCGTGCCCAGTGTCCAGCACCAGCTCTCCCACATCTGCCTGCCAAGGGCGTCCCCAGCCTTGTCCCCAGCCCAGGGTCGGTGCCTTCAGTAACTTGGCTAAAAGTTGCTAAAAGACGCAGAGTCCCCCTCCTGTGATCAGCTCTTGGCTGCAGGGGTTGGGTTTGGTGGCCTCAGTGAGCCGCAGTGTTTGCTTGGCTTCAGGTATGAGATTGTTGCTGTGTGAACAGTGAAATTCCCGAGGCTGTGAAGGACAACAGAGAATTTTGGAGATAAGGCTTCCCTGGCCCTGCCCTGCCCATCTGCACTGGTGTCAGTGTGTTCAGTAACTTGGCCGAGCAGCCCTTGCTAAAGACACAAATACCAACCATACAAGAAATTGTTGTCCCCGGGTATTTCATTTCCAGGCCAGTTCCTGTAGGCGCAGAGGCTCTTGGCAGCTGCTGCCCAGCTGTGCTCGTTTTAGCTCTAGGCCATCGGGTACCAGGATGTTGTTCTGAGTCCTGGTGTGCCCTGGCAGCACCTTTCCGTTACGGGGTTGGGTTGGGAGGTTTTTTCTGGTACTTGCTGATATTGTCTATTTAGCCTCATGACATGGCCAGGTGCCAGACACCCTCATGCTCCACTGTACCCCCTCTGTGATCAGCTCCTGGCTGCTGGGGCTTGTTGTGAGCTGTCCTGCTTGCTTGGCTTCAGGTATAAGAATTGTCACTGACTTAATAGCAAAATCCCCAAGGCTGTGTGGGACAACGGAGCATTTTGGAGATAAAATCTTTGCTGGAAAAAGGAGAGGAGGCGCCCCCGGGGCTGTTTCGGTCGATGGGGGAGTTGCCACAAGAGCCGTTTTCACCTGGAAAAGAAGAGAAGGAATAAAAAGGGGAATCCAGGTTCTGAGGGAGGTGGTAGGCTCACATCAGTCGTGGGTGTGGAATATGCTGGCTATGGGAACACAGATTATGATCTCTGACAGGCTCTCATGACGTTTTTTCCATGCCTCTTATGGGAAGTTCCCTATGCAGCTCTGCTGTATGTTTTCCTTTCCTCATTCTGTGAATTTCTGCGCTGAGCCAGGTTTGACACATTTTGTTCCCTGTTCCCTGACCATTTCCTAGGAAAGATTGTGCAAGGCAGAGGCACATGTGTGGTGGATATGGGGCACTATTGCTGAGTTCTCACTTAGGCCCTTGGAGAATTTATCTTTGCAGAAGCTCCAGCCTCAGCCAGTGTAGAAATGAACAGGGGAAAATCCCAGCCTTGTCAGTGCTGTCTGCTGTCAACACGTTGCTGAGCATAAATTGTGAGGCTCGACACTTCCTCTGTTAATTCTTGGTAGAAATTGGTTTCCTTTCCTGAAATCTGCTGTGTTTGGCTCTCAGAGACAGGCAAACCATCGCCTAGATATTATTCTCACTTACCTAATTCTTTTATATTCCCTCATAGGACTAACTTTCCTTTGCCAGCAAAAATTTTGTCAGTTTAGAAGAAGCTGACTAAAGCTCCAAGCTAGTGTAAGGGAGCACTCTTGGTATCATTGTTGGTTATCTTTCCACAGCCAAATATCTGACTTATCCAAAAGTCCACGGTATCACATGATACAAGCCGGTTTTTTGGGAGGTGTTGACTTGAATTGCTTTGGAATTTGAGGCTCCTCCCTGCTTGGTTGCTGCCCTTGTGACTGAAGGCATTGAATAGCCACAGGTGAGCCTCAGGTGAGATTTGAGGCTCTCTCCTGCCCTGGACAGGCAGAGTTCCCATATGGACACGGGGAAGGGCTGTGGCACAAAGACATCTGTGCTCTGACTCAACTGCAGCCCAGTTTGTGAACTTGTTTCCTGTCTGACTTTGTGACAGCATCTTTCATGGTCATGTTTGTTTGCTCCTGCTCCTGATTTGGCTCTCTCTCCTCTCCAGGCTGCTCCAGCATAGGGGACTGTGTCCTTCTCCTGGAAAAGAGGGTGGTCTCCCTATGGGGTGCCTTGCCCCACACTCCTGCTCTGTGGAATAGGGTTTAAAGTGGACCTGGAAAGAAAGCAGTACTGGGGAATTAAACAGCTTTCTTAATTTCTCCTTTCTTCCTCTTTTGTTTAAACAAAAAGTTGGAGACAGCTGTGGAGGAAACGTCTTAAAGAGGAAAAGGATGTTGAAACACAAAGACCGTGATTTCTAGGGTGCCACAGTGGGTGCTGCTGGCCTGACTTCTGCTTAGAACATCCTTTTTAACCAGTGACTGTTGTGTGAGTGTGTGTGTGTGTGTTGTGAAGAGCAGCAGGTGGAAGGAGCAGTGGCGATACGCCCAGGACGCAGCTGATGACTTGAGGGTGTACCCAGGTCACATGAAACTATTGTGGTCACTTCTTTATCAGGAGTGTAGGAAAAGAATACCCTATTTAGCCACAGATTCTTTACTTAAAAAATAGCTGCCTAGGAGGGCACTGTTTTCCTCCCCAGGAATCACTGCCTAAACAGGAAGCTGTTTGTTTAGGTGGTCTCTATTTTACCAGCTGGTGTACAAAGGGTGGTGCTGTCTGGATAACCTTTGCTGGAGTTCATTTCCCTCTTGACTGGAAGGTAGGAGTTGTGCTAAGGTCACCTTTGCTAAAGGGACAGCAAGGCTAAGAGCACACATTTCCAGAATAATTCGACATTAAGTGGCTCAAACCATGGGATGAGAGTTTTGAGTCACTCCTCTTCCTCCACCCACGTGGTGTGCAGGTGTGTTTTTCCAAAGAATTCAGTGTACTGAATGGACTTTGGAATTTTTAAAACTCTACTTAAGGTTCCTTCTCGCTTGAGAATCCTGCTCTAAGCACTTTTTAAAAATTTGCCTGTAGGAACTGTGCTGAGCTTGGCTGGAGAATCTCTTTTCCTGATTAGTGCAACAGAATTTATGATTGAGTTGTTTAAAGGGCCTTGTGTGTGGTCTTCTCAAGATTATCTAGATTATTTCTTTTTATTTCTATTATTCTATTATTATTTATTTCTATTATTTCTATTATTATTTATTTTTATTTATCTCTAGATTATTTCTTAATGTGCCATGTAGAAGTGAGATTCCCTTCACCCTCCAAATGTATTGTATTTGGACACTCCATTCCACTTCCAGCATGTTTGTGTTGTGTTGGTAACTGACAGCTGTTTATTTCTATTTTCAACATGAGGCTTAGGTAATTCTTCACTAGGTTGGGAACAGTGGTGACCAGCCTGTGTTATTTCTCTGCCAGCTGTAACTTTTATGTGGAGAATGCAACTGACACACCTTGAATGTGAGAGTTCATTGCCCAGAACAAATGTGTTTCTCAACATGCATTTTATTTTGCTTCTGCTTCTCTCCCTTGTGGTGAAGTTTCAGGAAAGGACATTTCAGTGGTGCATTTTTGCTCTCTGGGGCCATTTGTCCTGTTGCTCTCTCAGAGTGTCACATACCCACAGGTTTTCTGCATTATTCCAGAGAGGAGAATGTCAGCATCTTGAAAGGAAACACTTGAAGGGCAAAATGAAGGCAGCTGTTTTATGGCCATCAGTTTAGAATCATATTATGATTCTTATGACTGCATTTCCTCTTATTCTCTTGGGATACAGTCACAGAACGTTTGTGTGTGTGTGAGGAACGGAGGTGGATCTACACAATGCACTTTAAAAATGTCATCAGTAAAGTTATAGGAATTTGTTCTCAAGGCTGAAAAGTACATTAGGCTTTAGTTTAATTTTCTCTTCTGTTTCCAGAAGCCCAAGATCAGTTTGCCTGAAGGATTGTGCCCGCAGATGTGAGATGGATGGACAATGTGTGTGCTCCCCAGGCCAGGCAGACTGACTCCTCTCCATCCTATCCCAGCAGAACTTCCCTGGGAGGGAAAACACTGTCCTGTGCCATGCAAGGGGACTTTTTGGTGGAAGGGGTATGTGCTGAGGGGTATGGTTACCAGGAGCTTGGCATATTGTGCTGGTTTGGAGAGGAAGTTAGCAGGTGAGTGAGCAATATTTGTAGCCACAATACAGAAAGCTGGTTTTGAAAGCATCTTTGTGGTGGCTGCTTTAGCTGGAAGGATGTGTAGAGAGGTCGTGGCCACATGCACACAAATACAGGAGGCATTTAGAGGGTTCAGGGGCATGGAGAACTTCTGGCCACCTTGTGCTGCTGAGGCTGTCTCCTGTCTGGCAGATGTCATGGTATGGACCTCTCTTTGCACATTTGACTCAATCTATGTGCTCTTGTTCCTCACCATCTACTGCTCCCCACCTCTGCTGAGTGTCCAGAGCTGGATATTTATGAGAGCTGGGCTCCCTGGCTGCAGCAGCAGTGATTTTTATCAGTTCCTCTGTGTGACGAAGTAAAGGTAATAAGGAAGGGTAGTAACCCAGCCTGCAGCACAAATCCCTCCCTGATGGCCTTGGATGCTGAGGTGAACTACAGGGTTAGTGACACATGGCTGTCCTGAGCAGAGCAGCTCAGCAAACTCCCCCACAGCCTGTTCCAGGTTGGCTCCTACCATTACCCACATGTGTGCTGTCTTCAGATCTTAACTACTTTTTAAAGCCCTGAGCAGTGCCCCTTGTCACTTTATATTATGCCAACAGGCTCCACAGCCAGCTCAGCACGGATCCCTCCTGCCAGTAAACATTGAGGACACGAATGGATCTCAGCTCACACCCTCTGAAGTTTTTTGTTCCCAAAGGAACAGGCACTTGGAAAAGCCGCTTCACCTTAGGGATCTTTTTGGTTGGAGGTGGGACAGGGGGAAGGCTACAAGTTCTCTCAGGTAACTTTGCAGTGCTGGAGGAGACTGAGTATCAGACCAAGAAGAGCTGGCATGTGTACCTGGCAGGTGGGATCATGGCACATATGCTTTGTTGTGCATTGCTTCCCTGTTAAGAAAACATTTTATTCTCTACAAACCAGAGAAAACCTGCTGGAAATCCAAGTGAAAATTTGATGTGGCTGCAGCATGAGCACGGGGCTGTAGTGTTATGGTGTTTCAGCTGCCCCTCGGGTTAAGGGGCTGAAATAGAGATTGTCAAGCAAATTCTTAAGGTCAGGCAAAGTTATTCTTGTGAGAAGAGAAACGGAAATAGTTGAACTGTGCTGTTGGGTTTTCCGCCTCCTTTATCAGTGTGGGTTTTTGCGCTTGCCGCTTACTTAGAAGACTGAGGGAGCGGTTTCGTGTTCCATCCCCGAGTGATGCAAGCGCGGCGGTGACACGCTGCCAGGGACAGGGCTTTCTGTAAATGTGACATCGTCACTTGTGGAATGCTGCAAAAGCGGATCCTGGGTGCCCGCTGCCCCCACTTTCTCTTTCCTCCTTCTTACCCCCGCTTTCCCTTCCCTTTTTTCCTTCCCCCCCCCGGCCCCTTTCGCTTTCCCTCTCTCTTTTCACTTCTCCCTTCCCTTTCCATCTTTTTCCTCCTTTCGTTTTCTCCTGACCTCTTTCTCCCTGCCTTTTCCCCCCCTTCCCTCCCTTTTCTTCCCCCTGCCCCTTTCTCCCCTTTCCCTTTCTCCTTTCCGCCCGCTCCCCATAACGCAGTGACGGTGGCCGCCAGCCTTGCGGGGGTCCCGGCCGTGCACAGCGGGGTCCGGGGCTGGGTTCCTCCGTGTCCCCCCGCCGTCAGCCCCACAGTGTCCCTTCCCCGGTGTCGGTGGGGGCAGTTCGCACCCCCGGTGCCGGTGTCTGTGCGGGGCATTCCCGGCAGACCGCAGGCACCGCCCCGCTCCGCCCCGCATTCCGCCGGCCCTATAAGGGCGGTGGCGGCGGCAGGGCACGGTCAGAGCCCGCTCCGGTCGGTGCCGCCGCTGTCGCTCCGTGTGTCCCGGCCCAGCCCAGCCTCAGCCATGCCGCTGCCCCGCGTCCCCCTGCGCGCCGCGCTGCTGCTCGGCCTCCTCCTGCGAGCCGCCGCCGCCGAGTCGGTGAGTCCGGCCGGGCCCCGCGGGACAGGGGGGAAGGGGAGGGTCTGCCCCGGCAGCGAAGGGCTCCCGGTGCCCGGAGGGGTGGGTGGCATGCAGCTCTGGGGCTCCGCTCGCTGGCAGCCCGAGAGCCGGTGCCGCCGCTGCCCCCCGGGCGGTCTGCCCTTCTCCGGGAAAGGGAAGGGTGAGCCAAGTATGGTGATAGGGCCGTTCCTGTGCTTCCTCCGGTTCCCTTGGCTCGGACGCTGCTTCCTCCGGCGGATGCCGGGGCAGCGCTGTCCCCGCTCGGCCGTGCCCGGTGCCCCGGTGCTGTCGCCGTGCCCGGTGCCCCGCGGTCCCCGCGGCTGTGCCGCTGCTCACGTATCCCGCTCTGCCGTGCTCAGGGTGCCGGGCTTGCAGCAGTTCAGGTTTTCCACCGGCTACCTGGTGGAAATGAGCCGCTCTCCATTACAGTTTTAATCTTCAATTTCTTGACGTGAAAGTCCTGTAATTCTTATTTTCTTGTGCGTGTGGATGCGTACAGTACCTGGATAGGCTTTCCAGCCTTACTTGAGTTTGCTTGTGCTGGTACCGAGTGTCTTTCTGTGTCTATCAAACCTTCCTCGCGTCCTCATGAGAGTGAAAAATGATGCATTACCGTGAAGGGTTTAAAAATCTCTTAAACGTACAATGAGGTGAAGCATTTGGATGTTCTTCAAGCCAGCACATGTGGGGTCTTCGTGGTGAATCAGAGGTCTGGGCATTCTGGCTTCCCTGCTGTTTGTTTGTTTTTGTGTGTGACCATCTTGCTGATAGTGCAATCAGGGCAGATTCCTCTGGTAGTGTGAAAGAGCTGCTGAGATTAAGGTAACTGCAGGAGATCAGGGATTCCCAAAGTAGATTTAATCATCCACGTTGGTTTGTTTTGGACTGATGGCTGGGTGGGCCGATCAGAACTGATAAGGCTCTGCTGCTTTCTTGTAGGGACACAGGGCTGGGGGGTTGCTGATTGTAGAGCAGGAATCTCCCACAGAGAGCATCTGTAGTAATTGTCAGCTACTCTCTAAAACCAAGCAGCCCAAATCCACTTTACTCTAATCTGGTGTGTTTATCCCTGCCATTAAGCACGTGAATCGGTCGTTTGGGAACTGGCCCAAACTAGTAGGGCAAACCTTTGGGGCAGACAGCATCTGGAAGTTGCACTGACCATGTTTGGTATGAAATGCAACTTGGTGTCCCTGGGGACTGGACTGGTCTGCGAGCATCGGGTTTCTGCAAAGACAACAAATTTTGCACAGATGTGGTCTGTAAATACTTATATAGAATTTACGTGGAATATTTACCCGTTTCTTTTAAGCTACCTAAGATTGAGTGTATGCTTGAGAAGTAACACTGGAGTACTATAAAGCCTAATCCAAACAAATTGTTTGGGTTACAGGGGAGGAGACAAGGATGACACACGGTTTGGGAGAGTTCTGCCTGGCACTCCTCCCGTATTTTTTTTTAATAGCACTGGCAAAACGTGCAGGGCTGCACAGCATGTGGCTCTTGGTTTTTCTGGGCAGGCAGGGTGAAGACAGGTAGCTGTTTCTTAACAAGATGGGGATTGTATTTCTTGTGCTTATGTAAGAGCATGGACGTTGAGAGTGAATCGGTGCTTGAATATTTCCCCAAGCCTGTACAAACAAAAGTGCCTTGGCTCTTTTCCCCTTGAGCAGCTTTCTGGTGTAAGTGGGATTTCTCCGTGTGAAGCAATCCTGGATGTGTAAGAGGGTGGGGACTGAAGTGCCTCAGTGTGACGTTGGAGCTCAGGCTGTGGGTGGGTGGGTTGTGTTACAACAGCCCCGCAGCTTTGTGTGAGAACATTGCCTTCTCCCCCTGGGGCCGGGGGGCTGGAGCTGGTGCCTGATGTCACCAGGTGGTCCCCAGCCCTCTCTGCTTGAGTGCCTTGGAAAGCAGAGGATGCGTGGGCAGGATGCTCCCCTCTGTGCTGTGCAAGGATGGGCTTCCTGCAGAAGATGCTTGAGGGGGGGATGCACAGAAAGTCACCAATGCATCCAAGATGTGGGATCGGTGGAGTTAACAAAGGACGTGAGGTCTGCCTTGCTTGGGCAGAGTGGCTGAGCTTTCCCTGTGCGTTGAGCCTCCAGCCGTGCCCCTGGCAGCACAGGAGGGGCGCAGGGGATGTTCCCCATGGTGAGAGTGTTCCCTCTGCTGCAGGCTTGGGCTCTGCTCCGTTTGTCTGGGCTGCAAAGGGGCCCGGAGCCCAGCAGGGCTGGAGCAGTGCTAGTGGGCTGCAGGCTTGTTGCAGTTGTCCTACTTTTGTGCCTTGAACTCTGCAGAAAAAGTCTTCGTGCAGCACCACATCGTGTTTGTGTGTCCTCAGCAGTACAGAGGAGCACAAATCCAACCCAGAAGCTGCTGGCAGAGGATTGCTCAGGGAGAGGTGGGGGAGGCTTCGTGCTGTTTGTGGGCTCTGTTTGCTGGTTTAAAGCAATCATGCTCAGAGGCCTCCTGATTGGCAAAGCTGGTGTCTTGTTGATGATAGCTGTGTTTGGAAAGTAGTGCAGCATTATTAATGTTAAAACCGGTTTGGCTTGTCCTGCTGCCATTGATCCCCGAGGCCTGTTCTTTCTGCTCTTTGCCCAGTTTCTCATCTGTCCCTCCCAATCAAATCAAGACATTTCTATCTGCATGTTTTACTTTATTTTACCTTTACTTGCCATGTTCACATTTAGAGCAAATCTCTGCTCTGCTTCAGTCTCTCTAAAACACAGAGCAGCAAAATGACAGTGTCTGAAGCAATGTCCCTCAGCCCTTAAGGGGAAGGAGCTCATGACTTCTGGAAGTCAAACCTATAGTTGTTGGGATGAAATGACTGTAATGTGTAGGAAAAAAACAACTCCTTTAGCACCCTGTACTTTCTTGACCTGCGTGCACAACTCCTGGGATGGGGTGGGACCATGCAGGGCTGCTTGGTCCCTCCACAGCTGAGCACCTTGGATGTGAGGGTTCCCATGGGTAGGAACAGTCACCCTGCAGCACTTGGGGCACAGTGAGGGGAACAGCACTGCTGCCAGCTCTCATCTGTCCCAAGTGCTGCCAGCTCCCATGCTGCAGAGTGCTTTCCTGTGCTCCAGAGCTTTCCCGAACATCTTGCGCAAGAGGCGAATTGGAGCTGAACTTGGTACTTCTCAGAGTTGTGATACCACAGGCTCATTCACCCTGGGAAGTAAAGGCTGTTAGCCAACCTGATTGCTCTCTTTCCTGCCCCTCTGGTTGCTCTCTCCCGAGGTCTCGGCACTTTGGGATCCTACTTCCAGTCCAGCAACAGGGAAAATGTTTTTCCTATGTGTCTTCACCTCTTCCTTCCCTTCCAAGCCTCTGTTAATGGCTGTACTATTGCCTTGAGCTGTTTGAATGGCTTGGGGAGGCCATTTGCTCTCAAATGCCTGAACTAGAGCCTAATGTGACCGTGCCATGATTTTCCTGTAGTGCCTTACTGCCTTTTCAAAATGTGTGCGTCCCACTTCCCCCACAAGCTGGAAGCTGCTAACCTGACTTTCCCATTGATGATGGTGGGGTGGGGCACACTGGCTTGCTGCTCAGCATGCAGGCTTCAGCACAGCTCCTACAGCTACTTTTCCTTCCCTTTTGACTCCTACAGCTACTTTTCCACTCTTTAGGTGCTGCTAAATGCTCTGTTAGAAATATCCTGGTTGCTTGAATCCCCTTGACTGTAAGTTACCCCTAAGCTGTGCTGTATTTTGTAAGTTGTTTTTCCTCAAATGAATGGATTGATGGAGTTAGGTTTAAATACTTTTTTGATCAGTGATAGTATCTGTACCTGTAAGGGTGGCATGGTAGCTGTGGTTCCACAGTTTGCCATGTAAATTACTGGCAGTTATCATGGCTCTGTGATCCTGCAGAGCTCCCCAGCTATCACTTGGGCCAGACTAAACTCAGCATCCATCCTTCAAAACACTTCCTAGCTCTTGAGTCCACATTTATCCTCTTGAGCCTGCTCTTAGGTCTTGCAGCTGCATTCTCCCCCTCTGCTCAGTACATCCTGTTCCTTTATGCCCTGTAACAACAGCCGGGCTGTGCTGCTTTTGCAGCCTCAAAGGAGAAGCTGATGCAGTTGAAGCACTACAGAACGGAGGGGACGAGCCCTGCACACGCCTGACCTCCGGGCTGCTGCTGAGGAGCATGTGTGGCTGTTTGTTTGAGACTCGCTGGAATGCAAATGCTCGAGATTAAGGATTCAAATGATTTGCACTAGAATGAGACTCTTGTGATGAGACTGGGCTGGGTGGCTCTGAATAGACAGGGCAGCCTAGTTAAAGAGTTTCACTTGTAATAGGCTTCTGCTCTGAGGGGCTGTAAAAGATCCTACCCTAATGAGCAGTTAGGGCTGTGCTGCTGGGTTAGTTCAGACTTAGTTTTTTTTTATATTTAAGCGTGTGCCTGAATGTTTGTCCGGTAAACGCTGCTGGTCAGAGGACCAGCTCTGCTGCCCTGACTTGCAGCAGTCATGCTCTGACTCAGGTTTCTGGCACTTGGCTTGGCATCCCAGCTCCAGGACACTGCTGTCACCTCTGAGTAACGGCCCTGGCCCCTTACCCAAAGCAGTGACTCACACTTCTGAGGCAGAGGTGGATCTCTTCTTCTGGGGCTAGAAAAGGGGTTGACAGGCAAAACTGGTGCTGCTGCTTGGCACCCAGTCTGTGCTGCCCTTGGCACCGAGCTGCTGCCTCCTGTTTAATCTGGTTGTGGCTTTGGTGGGCAGAAAAGCTGTCGGGCTCTGCCATGTGACTGCTGCCAGCAGCAGAGTTGGTGTTGGCAAGGACAGACCAGAAAATGGCCCTGTCTTGAGGAGCTGTAACTCGCTCTGGTAGCACTGTGGTTCCTTCATTTTCAGGCAGATACTGTTGGAAACAAGAGCTGCATGGGAGACAGGAAAGCAGCAGTATTATCTGAAATGACTGAAAGCATTCAAAGCAAGCTAAAGGAGCGTAAAGTCTCAAAAGAGCGGGTTAAATACTTAATCCTGAATCTGGAGAAAATGTCAGCGTAGGAGGGGAAAGCATGCAATACATAGCTGTGTCCCTCTCCGTTTCTGAAGGCTGGCTGACTTGAAAAGTGTGCTTCTTGTAAAAGTCTTTATTTTTGCTGGAAGTATGCACTCTTGTCAGTTTTATCCTTAAATCCTTTGGGGCTGAGACTCTGCTTGTGAAATGCCAAGAGGCTGTTGTTAGACAAATTATTGGGATCACTTAAAAATCAAAGCAGTTAATTAAAATCTCAGGGAGACACTCCTTGGGGCAGGAAGGAGACTGGGAAGACCCATAGCACTGTTACCCAAGCAGCTGGTCTTATGTCAACCAAAACCACGGCTGCCTCTTGCTTAAACAAATCCTGTTCTGTCAGGGAAAGCAAAGCCTTCCATGGGAAGGATTTCTCTCTTGATGTTGCTCTCTCTTAGCTGCTGAAGGGAAAAAGGTATATTCACTATGTTTCCTCTAAAACTGTGCTGCTGTCCAACTTGAATACAAAGAGATGTGGCCTTGCCCCACTTACCTTGCTGTGAGGCTAACCCTGCCTCCTGCCCTTTAGCTGCTGCCACAGTCAAACTAGAGCAATGAAAAGCAATGGTAATGTGTATTAATGACTGTGAAAGTGCTTGGACTTGCACTGAAGTGGCCTGCACAGTGCAGTAGCCAGAAATCTCTGTGCAGAAGGCAGAGTGACTGAGATGAGTGTGGCTGGAAGGAAGACACCAGGTGTGCTGCTGTGCTGGCCTGGAGAGGAGTGGGACCATAGGTGGAGGGACAGATCCTGCCTGCTGTGGTGCTAGGAGGGTGGCAGAAGCTGCTTTAGTGGGCTAATGCCCTGCTTTAAAAACAGAGAAGCTCCTACTCTCCTCCAAATGGAAATACAACCCCTTACTGATGTCAGGAGCTTTTGCTTGGAAGATTCTGTTCCCCAGCGAGGTAAATATTTGTTGCAATTCCTCAGTGTGCAGTGGAGCAGAGTCTGGAGCCAGGATCTTGCAGGAGACTGTTTATGTGCGGGCTGTTCTTGGCGCTAATTCCGAATTTCCTGAGGCTGAGGACGAGGAGCAGGTCCTGCGTGTTGGTTGCTCCCGGACTCGCTGGTCCAGCCCAGCGTGGCTCTGCAGGGGAAGGAGTGACCAAAACAACGCCTGGGTCCCTCTGCTCTGGCTCTGTGGGTGCACAGATGTGGTCAGGGAGGGCTGGAAAGCTGCTGCTGGTTGCTCACCCTCTGCTCAGAGAGGGGAAGGAACCTGACAGGGAGTTCAGAGCCCTCAGAGGGAGGAAAATGCTTCTGGAAGTGACAGGTTTCCTGAAGTGCAGCTGTATTATCCCAAAGAGCACGTGCTGTGTCTGCTGCTTTCTGGGCCCAAGCCAAGCCAGAAGTAGGCAATGTCTTTGTGAAGGAACAAACCAAAAAATCCCCACTGAGCCCCATGCGCTGAAAACCCAGCCTGTGGTGCTGCAGCTA
This sequence comes from Agelaius phoeniceus, assembly GCF_051311805.1. Classification (NCBI taxonomy): domain Eukaryota; kingdom Metazoa; phylum Chordata; class Aves; order Passeriformes; family Icteridae; genus Agelaius; species Agelaius phoeniceus. The sequence goes on from NC_135281.1 coordinate 7,086,357, forward strand.
GCCAGGAAAATCCCTGCTGTTGAAATGTTTGTTTGTATAAATGCTCACACGGGTATAGCTGATAGCGTAGCAGCAGCGCTCTGCTGTTTCGAGTGCTTTGGTGCTGATAACTTCCCCTGCTGCTGCTCTTTGCTGGCACCTCTGCCAGCAGAGCAGGCTTTGAAATAGCACAACTGTGCTGGCAGAGCTCAACAGCCTGGGCTAAGCCTAAATCTTTGGGCTACTACTTCTGATTAGATTAAAATGGATGGTGGGAGGGGAAGCATTTGTAGGGCGCAGCGTTGGGAATCTTGACTGTACAAACAAGCTGAGATTAGCTGCATGGTGAGCTAGAGAGGAAGGGCACCCTTTGAAGTTGGGTGTCTGCCTGGCTGAGCTTTGCTAAAGCTCTGGCATGGGGGAGCAGAAAGATCCCAAAAGTGCACGTCACAGATTTCTTCCTAAGTGGAAATTGTGCTTGTGTGCGTGTTCGGGGAAGCATTGGGGTGTAGCTGTATTCTAGGAAAGGGCAGTGAGGGCAGGCTTCTTCCTGGCATGCGGGGGAAGTGGGACATGTGAGATATCCCCAGTTTGAAGTGTCAGCATGAGAAGTCATCCTTGATGGAAAAGCTGTTTTGCTGAGGCATTTATATCCTTTTTTTTCCTTCCACAGACCAGGATGCAATAGAAAGATTTATTCTAGACTAGGGCAACTCAGAGTGAGTTGTGAGCTGGAAAAATTGTAAATTCCTTTTTTAAGCTTGAACAGAATTTTTCCAGCTTCTGAGCTGAGCTCTGGACAGTGAAGCATATGAACTACTTATGATTAGGTTTGTAAATACTATAAAAAATAATCTCTTTATGAACTAGGTGTGTATCATGGCCTGTGACCAGGAGAACCCTTCAAGGGCGTGAAATGTCTGTCACAGTTGTTTTCCTCTTGAGTCACATGACACCTCCTGCTTTTTCCTCCTGTAGTTTTCCTCCAAGGTTTCTTCATTTGCTTCAGGGCAAGTGATGGACACACAGCCAAACTTTCTTCATTTTGCTTCAGGGCAAGTGATGGACACACAGCCATCTGCAACTGTCTGCTGAGCTTTATCTCCCTGAGCTGGAGTGGGGAGCAGTCAACTCCTTCCCACTCGGGCTCTGGAGCTGGGAATTGAGTGTGGAGCTGGGAATTGAGTGTTTAGAGCAGCTATTTTGCCACCATTGCAGTAAACATACCCCAGCATGTGCCTGTCTGGCAAAGGACTCGATCTTTATGGCTTTGCTCTTGGCTGATAATCAGGCAAAAGCAGTTAAACAAGAGTTCATTCCTTTTTAATCTCTCTGTCCTCCTGCTCCTGCAGCGTGGCCGTGCACGGTGTGGGCTGGAGGGAACAGGCTGTGTGTCAGCAGGAGCACGGCAGCTCAAAGGTAGCTGAGGTTTGACTCTGTGAGTGCAAGGAAGCCTATTTTGAGCAGGCAGGGGCTGGGAGGGTTCATCCCTGCTGCAGGGGACAGGAGTGGCTCTGAGAGCCCGGGATTACTGTCACTGTCACGGGGATTATGGCTGTGCTGCCACATGAGCCCTGAGAGCTGCTTGTGGCCACAGGGCTTAAAGAATCACCCAGGGACTGACTAAGGGGGGAGTGGGCTGGGATGGGGCTGGGATGGGGCTGGATGTGCCTTCTGCACGTGGGCTGTGGAGGGTGAGCACACTGGGAGATGCAGACCTGCTTGGACAGGCACTGGTGTCACCTGGAACAAGTGATGCTCTAACCAGCTCAGCAGCTCCCCAGCCTGCCTGGTGCTTCTGCTGTCTTTTTAAGCAAAAACAATTAAAAAAATTCTTTTCCCCTCTTTGGTGAGAGGCACAGACTGTGCAGTAACTGCTGTGGGTGCTGGGGCTGCCTGCAAGCCCTGGGCTGTTCTCCACTCTGATTTCACCTTTCCTCAATGCTGTGGGTTTACCTTTCTGGGTCACCGTGGTGGGAAGTGGCTGTCAGGGGAGATGGGCAAGGCTGGCTGTGGCCCTGCTCTGGGACTGCCTGGGAAGTGTGGAGCAAAGGTGGTATTTAACTATGTCTGGAAGCCCCAGGTGATCCTGTCATGCAACTAAATGCAAACATGCCTGGATGGGAGCTGTGTAACTTTTGTCCCTTGGCACAAAGGCCAGTGCAGGCCGTGTGTGCTGCAAGTTTTGTGGGAGACCGACCAGGAATGGGTGGTAAAATGATACCTCCAGGCATAGTCACAAGGAGCTGGCACAAGTGGATTTTTTAATTATTTTACTGTGGCTGGTGTGTTAAGGGAGTTAGGTGTGACTTTAGTTGAAATGTTGATATTTGCTTTGCTCTCAGGACTAAAATGACTTCTGGGTGTTTATTTTCTTCTCCCTTACGTGGAGCTGAAGCATGGAGTAGGAGAAGGGAGTGAAGGGTATTTTGTGGGGGGATACAGACCCTCCCCTTACTTGTCTGGAAAGAGCTGCCTCTGCTGGAAGCTCATAACTTCTAATAAGGTTTTTTAATGCTTATTCAGATGGGAAGATAGAGCAGTCTTTGCCTGTGGTCACTGCACACCTCCTGTTTCACCCTGACATGAGCTGCCCTGTTTCCAGTGCTGTGTGGCTCCTCTGCTCTTGGGGGAGCAGATGCTGGGGCACCAAGGGGGTGAGCTCACTCCTAACCCCTGCTCTTTCACATGCTTGGTGTGATCTTTAAAACCTTCCTGGTTTGTGGGCTCCTGCAAGAGCTGGATGGGAGTATGGAAATCCCCTCTCTTGGGCTCTGTGGTTTGCAGAGCTCTGCATCCTTGCAGCTGCTCGTGCTCAGGAGCCCTTCCTGGCTATGCTGATAGCTGTGTGTTGGGTGCTGGGAGGTGACATCTGTCTGTGACAGCACAGGGGCTGGGGAGGATATCTTATTTTGTGTTTTGCTGCCTGCTGCAGTGCAATGAGGTGATCTGTACCCCTGACCCAGAGTGCAGAGCCTGAGATGCCCTGGGGACAGCTTTACACCCACCTGTCCCTGCAGGCCACACAGGGTTAACAGGTCTGTGCCTCTGCCCTCTTCTGCCACCCCCCAGGCTGGCCCAGCTCCATGTGCCTTTGTCTAGGAAAGGTTGACTTTCACCTTGTTCCTGTTTACTCCCGGGTTTATGTACACACTGCTGGGAAGGGAGGCCAGGAGCAAGCGCTGGGTCTCCATGCCAAAATTATAAACTTGATAAAGGGCTGTGTACACTGTGAATGCCCCAGTCCCTGCAGGTCTGACTCCCTTTGCAGCTTGCTGGCTGTGACCCTTCAAGGGAGCTTTTAATGAACTCTGTGTTTGATCAGAGGTGAGGGACAACTGTAAAAGCCAGTTCCATGTTTGGAAAACTTTGTCTCTGCCCCAAAACACCATTTGGGTTTTTTTGAAAGGGTTTGCAAAGGCTGTGGTGAGGACATGTAGGCTGGGGCAGGTGACAGTGGCTGGGGAAGTTCACACATTGCACAGAAACTTTGCTCACTGCCTCAGCAAACAGCTGATTTTGCTTTGAGAAGAGGTGAGTGGTGTTCTGGGGCTGTAAGGGAAAACCCCAGGAGCACGAAATGGAGTGGGATGGGTTAGGGATGGAGCACAGCAGGGCTGCCTGGAGTCCCAGGGGTGCTGTTCCTGTGCCTCCACTCAGCAAAGAGTGTCTGGCCTCATCCAGTGGTGCTGCCTGTCTGGAAACATAGGGCCTCTGTGCCCAGCTTTTCCAGGAATGGCACTCACAGTTCACGTGCCTGACGTGCTGGCTGTCTGGCAGGGAATAAACTCTTATTTATTTATTTATTTTTTTGCCACTGCCAGGCAGGAAAAGCTTCAGCTGTTTAATCTCCCTTCGTGCTTACTGGGGATAAAGCTGCTTAACATGAGGAAGAAATCCTTGAACTGGACTCCTGCAGGAAAGGTGGATTCCTGTACAGACCCCTCCTAGAGAGGAGCACGTTGACTGTAGGACTGCAGTTCAGCTGCCAGGGTGAGGTGGGGCTGTGCAGCCCCCCAGGCTCTCCCCCAGCCCCTGCCCTGGCTCCAGTGCAGGACAGCAGGTGGTGGAAGGCAGGCTCAGAGCTGGCAGCTGCAGGGGGTGTTCAGCTGGATGTGCCAGGGGTGACCATCCTCTTGTGGTCATCTCAGAGCTTCTTCCTCTTGGCAAGGGCTGACCATCCTCTTGTGGTCATCCCAGAGCTTTTCCCTCTTGGCCACAGCCTGCAGGCCAGAGGAAGTTACAGGCACCTTCCGTGGCGCCTCTGCACCAGGCAGCAGAGCTGCAGGGAGCACTGTGTGCTCTTGGAAAGGGATGTGCTTTTTTAAACAATACTGCAGAGAGCTCTTTATGTGGCACTTGGGACGCCCCAGAGCTGTGAAGGTGCCTGTCTGTGTGCCCTCTCACAGGTGTGTATGTGAGGAAGGTGCCTGTCTGTGTGCCCTCTCACAGGTGTGTATGTGAGGAATGTGCCTGCCCCAGACCTGCCCTGTGAGCCCTGCACTCCAGTGTTAACCCTTCCCAGCCTGCCGTGCCCCAGCTCCAGGCAGGGCTGCTTCCTAGAAGGACATGCCTTTAAACCTGGAGAGTAATTGTACAGGTGCCCAGCAGCCCTTGGACTTCCCTGTTGGATGAACCTGTCATGTGAGGCCACTGCCCACAAGAAAAGTTTCCTGTATGGTTTGAGGAGTTCTTGCAGCCTCCAGGAACTTCCCCATCCTTGCTCAAGAGGATGATGAAGAATGAGCTCAGGGAACGCTCCCATTTAATCTTATTTATGCTTGTGAGTCAGTAATTTCCTTGTTATGTGCCCTGCTGGTAAACACTGTCTGTCCTGATTTAAATAGGGATTTTTGATAGCCAGCCCACAGCGTGCACTAATCACTGTGGCTGTGTGCCACCACTCAGCTCCTGGCTGCGCTGATCTGATAAAGGCCAGTGGGCTGTCCAGCCACCTCAGGGCTTAAACCTGGCTTTTCTTGAGCTGTCCTTGCTTGGCCATTGCTGGCTGTGACTCATGGTGAGGTACAGGGTGAGCTGGCACTGGGGTGTGGCTCGGCACAGCCCTTGCCAACACCAATCCGTGCCTGGTGCAGGGCTTTTGGGGTCTGCAGCAGATGTGCTCCCCAGGCCCAGGAATTGAGTTCTTCCTGCCCCTCCATGGAATGGCCAGAAGCTGCCCTGGGAACAGCTATTGCCTGCTGGCAAGCAGTTTCCATTGCAGGGCTAGCTGAGGCTGGGTTTCACATATCTTCAAGTGAATTTGCCTTGGAGCAAGTGATCCATAACGTTAGGAATGCCTGATTCCAGGCTGGGAGAGGATTCCTTCCAAGCTGACTTTCCTCCCAGCCCCCTTCCCAGCGCCTAGTGCCAGGCTTGGCATAGCAGGGAGAGAGGCTCTGGCCTCAGCACTTCATGCCCTCTGGGCTGTACATCTGCTTAGCCTGTAGCAGCGTTGCTGGGGAAACCAAAAATGCCTCAATAAGCAAGGAAAAGCACATCCAGTGCTGCTGCTCCTGGTGCTGCAAACTGAGAAACATCTTGTGCTTGTTTGTGGCCAGCCCTGTGTGCCAGTGGGCAGGGGAATGGGGCTGGAATCAGGGCTGTGGGCAGAGGAAGCTGACACATGGCTTGTGGCTGATTGTTTGCTTTGGTCAGAGATCAATAGCGGATGTAATTCATCACCTCTGGGCTGTGGGATGGGCCACACCTGGCCAGGTGAGCAGGGGGGGTGACCCCAGCTGCTCAGGGCTCTGTGGTGCTGCCATCCAGCTCTGAGTGTCCCCACCAGGCCCTGATCCTGCTCACCCCGGTGAGGCTGTAGCCTGGAAATCTTGTATTGGGAAAAACCCTCATGGAATGCTCTTCTGGCTGGACAGAACCTTTGTCAAGACTTCCCAAGTTGTCCTGTGAGGCCAGCACAGAAGAATGTTGTCAGCTTAGCCCCCAGCTAAGGGACCTGTCCATCTGCATTGTGCCTCTGGCCTGGGGGAAGGGGCTGAGTCCCCCTCCTCGGTGATGATTTCATGGCTCTGGAAGCATCTGGAGTCTGTGGGGTGGTGTTGAGCAACCCCAAAGCTCATACCTGTGCTACCCTCACTGGCCTGGCCCCAGGGCTGTGGGGTGAGGAGAAATAGTTCTGGGGAGTTGCATAACTTGGGTGAGGGCAGGAGGTTTGGGCTTGTGGCTCCTTGAAGGTCCAAGTGCAAATGAGCTCTGGTGTGCAAATTGCCACTGTGGGCAAACAGCTGATATCTGGGAGGCTCTCCAGCTTTCCTGCTGGAACTGCACTCCTAGGGCCTTTGGATCCTGGAGATATTTTATGGGTTTGTTTGTTTACATGCTTTTAAAGAAGGTGATGCAGGGGAAGCTCTTCCTTCAGGCAAGTCATTATTGATAGCAGTGCTCTTGAACTCAGCCTGTATTGCACTGCAGTTCAGCTGAACTGACAGACCAGCTTTTAACCCTTGGGTGATAAAATAGCCTTGTTCTCACTATAAAGAGTGAGAAATTGCTTTGGCATGAGGCTTTGGTGCTATGCAAAAACCTGCCCTACACCCATCAGGCTTTTTTCCTGGGAATTACAAGTCCTTCCTAACTCTCCCTTATCACAAGCTCAAGGTACTGCTTTTCCAAATGCTTTGCCACAAACTCCTGACCAAGATCCTGTTGTGATATTTTCACCCTGTGTGTTTGGGTGAACCTCTTCAATCTGTAGCCCTCAGGAAATTCCCCTCCCAGTCTGGCTCTCACTTCTGTTCTGAGAAATTCTAGGGAAATTCAGCTGATAAAGATAATGCTTTTGGTGGAGAGGAAATTCAGCATTTAATTTTTTTTTTCTGGTGGAAGTGATATGCTCAGGCTCTGAACCTTCTGTGAAATGCTTCTGGGGAGTTGTTTCATATATAACATGTCTCCACCTCCATTTACAGGTGAGGGAAACTGAAACCATGGATGCTGGATGGCTGGACTACCCTGCCTCTGGGGACCTGCCAGATGATGAAGACATTGGTGAATTCAGGCCTCACTTAACCTCTGATGGGTTAGATATAGATGAGACATCTGGGTCAGGAGGTAAGTGGGGAAGTGGATCTCCCTCAGCAGCTGCTGTGAGATTTCTTTCAGCACCAGCCCTTGAGTGATGGGCTAAATCACAGCCAGAGCTCCAGAGAAAGCACAGTGTCAGGTGGAGATGAAAACTGTGACTCCAGTCACTCAGATGAGAACAGTGAAAGTTGTGGTGCTGTGATGTTGAATCACTCAGGGAGGACAGATGGAGTCCAGCCAAGCTTGTCTTGCTGCAAATGAAAAAGCCTTGTGCTGGCTGGATCTTTTTCCTGTTGAACTCCAAAGAACTGCTGAGAAACTTTAAAACAAAAAATAATCTATTGTTGAGGCAGTGTTAAAAGGCTTAAAGTTAATGTCTCAGTTGAGGCCAAACAAGGTAAAGAACCAACTGGTGTTCAAGTGAACTCTCTGTGACATGCAAAGCTCCCTGCCCAAACCAGTTTCTGTAGCTCTGTGTCCCTTTATGTGAACATTTGTTCTCTAAAAGCAAAAGAACAAATGCTGCAATCGGTGCCTGGCATGTCTGGGCAGATCTGGAGGCTTGGTGAGGGCTGCTCTAGGGGTGGGTGGTGGGAGCAGTGCCCTCCATTGGCATTACCTGAGGAGCTGTGGCACACCTGCTCTGCAGGGCCAATGGGTCCAGCTGCAGATCCCTCCCAGTGGAGAGGTGCTGGTTTCATGATTGCATCTCGAGGTCTTGTGCAATCCAAGTCATTCAGTGATAAATAGTGCTAGTAGATAAGGGGGAATTGTAGAGGACAAGAGTCCTAATATGTGCAGTTGCTGGTATTGCAGGAAGTGTCTGAATCCTGTAAAAACAGCATGTAATGAGGCAAAATCTTGGCAAAATCTTGAGAGCCCTTTCTATATTTTTCTTTGTCATTTCTGCAGACTACCCAGACTCTGAAGATGGCTTGTATCTGACCACCATGGATACCCCTGTGGTAGGTATTTAAGCAGCATTTAGCTCCTCTGGTGTGTCTGTGAAACCTTCTGAGCACCCTCCTGCCCTGCAGGACGTGGCATCAAGACAAATCCACCTGCATGAGCAGGCACAGAGTGTTTGTAATGCACTGAGCAAACTTTCTATTCCCTGCACACCCTCCTGGTTTCAGCTGTGGGTAGGCTGGGTGCTGCTTGCTGATGGGTGTGGTTTGTCTGTGTTCTGTAGATATCTGACAACTATATCCCTGGAGATACTGGGAGAAAGATAGAAGGTGAGAAGGAAAACACAATGGTGGACAATGAAATCATTCCAGACAAAGCTGTAGCTGTGGAAGAGAACCTGTCCAACAAGATCTCCATGGCAAGCACAGCCAACAGCAGCATCTTTGAAAGAACAGAAGTCCTTACAGGTAATACTCCACCTTGAACTGGTAAATCATTAATAATGAAAATCAGAATGGCTTCTGTTGTTCCCTGTTTCCCTGGGGAGCAGCTCCCTGGGGAATGAGTTGCTTTACCTCTGTGGCTGCCTGTAGCAGGGTGGTTTCTGCCTCCCAGTCCTTAACAGCAGAGCCTGCTGCTGTCTTTGCTGGGATGAACAGCTCATTTTTGAGCCTGCCAGCTGACTGTTGGCTTGACTCATGTGGCAGCTGCTCTGTCCATAAAGCAGTGTCATCAGAGTTTCATATCCAACAGGCATTTTCCTTCCACCCTCTGCCCAAGTTCTGCCTTTTCTGAGCTTTGCCAGGAGTCGAGCAACCCCTCTAAATCCCTCTAAGGGATTCCAACACGTGGTCAGCTGTAGGAATCTGAGTACCAATGTTTAGAGCAAACCAAGTGACTGCCTTCCCCTCAGTATGTGGGACAGGTCTGTCCCCACCATATTGCTGCTTCAAGCATTTGGCCTGATGGTCCAAGTACAAACCCAAGCCCCTTGTGCTGATCTGCAGCCATCCTCCCAGCCAGAGAAGAGATGGGAAGAGTGGATTGCAAAATCATTTAACAAAGAAGCTGATTTAGTGCAAGCAATAGGTGTCACAACAAGGAATAAACTTAAGTGACTCTTGTGACCATGCTTGGTGTGAGGAGAGAGGAAATCTTAGTGGTTTTTTGCAGGTTTGTGGGTTTTGGTTGATGGGGTTTTCTGATTTTTTTTTTTTTTTGAGGGAAGTGGTGTTGGTATTGGATGTTGATGAATTGAGATACAGAGTCCCCAGGGTGTGCTCACAGAGGTTGTTAACAAAGCATTCAGCTTGGAGCTGTACCATTTTCCTGTGGGCTGTGGTGGGGCTTTTTTGGGTGGGTTTTTTTGTTGTTGTTCTGTCTCTATACAGGGAGAACATCTTTTGTCAACATTTCTCTTTTGGACTAAACTGGCAGATTAGCTCAAACTGGTTAATGTGGAACATGTGATTATTCTGTGGTTGGGCTGGGAGCAATCCTGGCCTTTCCCAGTACCATCTGCTGTGGCTGACAGTGCCAGCACATGCAGTGACAGGCACATGGACACTGTCTGGGGGCTGCTACCCTTGAAGCAGTGGGGGTTTGGGGTTCTCCAAGGCTCATTCCAGTCTCTCTCCTCCCCAGCTCTCATTGCAGGAGGAGCAGTGGGTCTCCTGTTTGCCATCTTCCTGATCCTGCTCTTGGTCTACCGCATGAAGAAAAAGGACGAGGGCAGTTACGACCTGGGCAAGAAACCCATCTACAAGAAAGCCCCCACAAATGAGTTCTATGCCTAAAGCTCAGCAGCACCTTTGCCCATCAAGGGACAAGCAGACTGTACTGAAACACTGTGCCCTCAGATGAGATGTGCTGAACAAATGCTTTTTTTTTTTTTATTTTTTTGGATTGAATTTCAAAGTGACTTTGAGAGAAAAAACAAACTTCCTTCGTGACCCTTCCCATCCCACTCAGCTAACAAGGGCCCAATGAAATACAAAGAGTCTGAAAAAAAAACCTCAGTGTATTTTTTTCCCCCTAAGTTAGTGTAAAAAGAATAAAGATGCCAAATTTTCTGCTTGGTTTTATAGAGGGTATATAAACACAAACCAGACTGTATGGAAGCAAACACCATGTGTTTGCATCCTGTGTGCCGTGCTGGGATTGGCTGCTTCTATAGAAGATGGCTTTTTTTTTAATATAAATCTTGCTACTAGATGTCTTGCAGCAGGCTGTTGATGTGAAGCATTTTTGTGGAGAACTATTTATGAATCTCTTACACTACAGATAATGTTGCCTTATCAGGGAGTAAAAGGCCCACAAGGGCTCAATATCCCTGAATGCCATAAAGGGCCTATGGGAATGTCTTCCCCAGGAGATTTCTGTCTTTTCCTGTTGGCCCCAGGCAAGGGTCATTAGTCCTTGAAATCAGGACAGCCAGTTGTGTTTGGCTATGGCAACACCCTTTCCTTGCCTTCAGTCTCTTACCTTTTTTTAAGGATCGCTTGTAGGATTTTTTTATAACAAAATTTAAAAGAAAATAGCCTAATGTTTATATAAAGTTTGTAGAAATTGTTTTGAAATAATAAAAAAAATAATCTACTTTTTTAATTTCCTCAGATTTATTTTTTCAATCCCTTTGTGTTTCCTTTGGCCAGGCATTTCTCTAGAGATGCTGTTTTATATGATTCCTATTCTGAACTGAAGCAGAGTTAGCTACAGAGTGTTACAGGTTTCTTCTAGTTCTACAGCAGCTACTTTAGAGGGTAAAGATATTTATGGTTTTCTCATAACTTTTCTAGGATTTTTTAAAATAGAATTATTTATCGTTTCTGAAATGGCTGCTTTCTCATTTGGTAACTTTTATCCTTTTTATGTAAAACACTAATATAATGAGTCTCTGTGAAAACTATTTAAGCTTTATTCTGTGAATTTCAATTACAAATTCAAGGCAATAACTTCTGTATGCAAAGTTGGATGCATAAATATGATTGAAGTAGGGAAAAGACAGGAGTAATTCTAGGCTGTAATATATTACAATCAGTCCTATAGAGCTATATATTATATATTTTACTGAGATATATACAGATGAGAATGAAAAGGCTGGAGTTAATTCTTCAGCAGCCTTATGGTGTGGTGTGTAAGAGGCTTTTGATCTTGTTTGTGCTGCTGTTTGTCCAATGTCTTGTGTAGAGCACCAGGGGCTTGTGCTTGGGGAGGAGCCTGGGGGCTCCATGGCTGTGGCCAGATGTGGTGGGCTGGATCCACAGAGTCAGAGCAGAGATCCCCACCTCGAGCTGCCCTTCCTTGGGAGCTTCAGTGTAGAGGTGACAGCTTTCTGTCCCCTGTGGTGCTGTGCCGAGCCCTGCCTCAGGGAAGGCTGGCTCTGAGCTCTGCATCTCCCACTGGGAAGCACTGAGCTTTCACAGGGGCGGGCTCTGAGCTCCCCTGCTCTGGATCTTTCTGTGTCCCCTGTGCATGGCTCCTGCCTCCACTGAGGGGGGGACCAGCCCCCCAGTCTCCCAGAGCAAAGGGTGATGTGTGTCTGGTGCCAGGAAGGTGTTACAGAACCACGAGCAGGCTGGGTCCTCCTGCATCTCCCAGTCTGACGTGGTGTGAGACAAAAATCTGTGTGTGGGTCCCCAAACTGAGCACCTGAGCAGGCAGCACTAAGCCAGGCAGTTGCAAAGGCTGGTTGGAAATCTTCATGGCTCCTGAAACCCTCCTGAGGCTTTGCTGTAGGCTTGAGGCCAAATCCAGAGAGGAGATAGAAAAAAATGTGTCCCCTTGTCGGGGTGAGGCAGGAATGTTGAGACATCAGGGCAGAGGAGGGATCCTCCTCTGGGTGACTCAGTCCCAATTATGAGTGTGTTTGGGAAACTGGGGGCTCTGGGAGGCTCTCAAAGCTGCACAGAGTTCACAGGAGGCTGGAAAGGAGAGGGAGGGCTGCACTGCCTGTGGACAGCACTGCCAGGCAGGCAGGAGCTGTGGCTGCTTCTCGGGATATTCAGATTCTCTTGTGTAATTGCTCTTGGGGATTTTCCACTGTTACTGGTTTTGTTGTTTTTTTTTGTTTTTTGTTTGGTTTTTTTTTTTTTTTTTCCTCAAATAAATGGTACTTTCTAAAACTGGCTTTTTGGACTGTTTCTGATCTGAAATTACTTTTGGGAGCTGGATAACTGGGAGCTAATGTTTGTGTAACTACTTGGTTACTGAAGGGGGAGGCAGGCTGGGACCTGGCCTGCAGCTCAAAGGGGCTTTGTCAGCAGCTCCTGAGCTGCCTCCAGTGCCTCACCCGTGCAGGATTCCCGGAGCACCAGCAGCCCTGGGTCTCTGGAGCTGCTCAGGTAAAGCAGACACAGCACAGTGCCATGGGGTCAGTGTGCTGCTCGTGATCAGTTTTGTGATGGCACCTGGAGAGTGCTGTCCCCTTGTGAGCAGGAGGAGCAGAGGGAGGCAGAAAGCACATCCCCTGGAATGAAAGCAGTGCACTGGCTGTTCTGCTTAATCAAGTTTCAGGCCAACCCTGTTTAACCAATGCAGCCTTCCAATGGGTGCAGAGCTGCTCAGCTGCTCTGGGAGCAAGTCCACAGTGAGTTCCTGCAGTTTGGGGTTAAACAGCTGCACTTTGAGGCCGGCTCTGGAGGAAGCTGCTGTTTGTCCAAGCTCCCCTGCTCTGTCAGCTCGGTGCTCTCACTGGACAGGACTCACCTCTCTCCCTGGGCAGGTGGGAGAGCAGGGGCTGCTCACTGGGAACAGTGCTGAGGCTCCTCACAAGTGCTGTATTTAAATGGATTATCATCCTCGAGAAAATCTAATTCCCTTCTCCCTGGTGGGAATTCCTGCTCCAGGTGCTTTGGATTAGCACAGACAGAGGAAACAAATTGGGACGAGCACACAGGCTGCCTCAGGGTGAGGGAGTAGCACGTGCTCCTGTGCTCCTTGTTGCCTGCTCTGTGCCAGGTGTGCTCTCAAAGGTCCTCTGAGAGTCTCCTGCAGTGCCAAGAAAAGCAGAGCCCTGTGCTCCCAGGGCCCTGCTGTGCCCATGGGAGCTGCTGTTTGTCAGCACATGGCTACGTACCCCTGCCAGCTCTGTGTTCTCCTGGCTCTGACAGCTTCTTGGAAGTGCTGCTTGGAACAACCTATGTTTGTCACTTTTGGTTTTTTTATTTTGCTTTTCCCTTTCTTTCTCTCCTGGGCTTCGTCTCTTGGTTGCAAGAATGCTGTGTACTTTCCAAAACTGCCCTCACTCCGTGTAGAAGTGCCTTGTTTTTGCACAGCAATCTGGACGGGTAGCCTGCAAATCCCCAGAGCACAAGCCTGGCTGCCTGCCTGTCCTTGCAGAGCCCAGGCTCCTGAGATGGATTTGTCACCATTCCCTCCATCTGCCTTTCTGCCCTTCTAGCCAGCCTGCCTGTACCTGGTTGTGTGCTGAGAAGCACCAATACCTTGAGAATTCCTGGTCTTCATCTCTGACCTCACAGATGGCACTTGTTGTTTTCTTTTTAGTGCTACTCTGGTTTTAAAGCCAAAAGGCTGAAGATCTGCTTTATTTGGCTTGAAAATAGCTGGAACCCTCCCAGGTACTGATGTGATCGAGCAGCCAGGGAAGGTCTGTCATTCCCAAATGCTCCCTGAATGGGGGACATGGAGGAGCCTGAAAATTAGGTTTAACCTTGCTAACCCCCTTTGCTTTATGGCTTCCAGGGGGTTTTGAGGTGATGTTTGTGGGTGTTTGTTTTGCAGTGTGAGCTGAGGCACTGGGCTGTGTGCCAAAGATGCCAAAATGGCTCACAGCACTGATGTGCTGTGACAAACACCTGCAGAGTCTGGGAGGGCACAATTCCTGCACCCTGGGGATGTGGTGTTTGCCATGAGCATCCCATGAGCCTCCCCAGCCCCCTGGGTGCTGAGTCAGGTGCTCAGCTGGGCTCCCTGTGGCTGCAGGCAGGGTCAGGGTGAGCCCAGGGGATGGAGTCCTGGGTACAGCCCTGCTCTGCCCTCTGGGGCTGCAGTGGGGCATCACTGGGCTCCCAGTTAGCTGGACAGGCTGGGACTGTGTGGGAGGTGACAGAGCAGGGTGTCCTTGGGCTGGGTCTGCCAGGTATCACTGGGTGTAGGTGACCCTTTGCTGCAGGGATGTTCTGATATTTAGGGCTAAAACCTGTCAGTTCCTCCTCCCCTGTCCTCTGTCCCACCTTGCTTGGTGCCAGTCCTGGTGCAGGTGGTGATGCCCAAAGTTCTGGTCCCTTTGGGGGTCCAAGCCTGTCCCCTGTGCCAAAGGGGCTCTTGAAGGGCTGTGTTTGATAGAATCAGAGCATGACTTGCTTTGAAAGGGACCTCAAAGTCTGATCCTCCACCGCCCCTGCCAGGGGCAGGGCAACGTCCACTAGACCAGCTTGCTCAGGGACCCATCCAACATGGTTCTCAACACTTCCAGGATTGGCACAACCAGAATTTCCTGGCAGAGCACTGTGACATCCCCTGGCACCCCCGTTATCCCGGTTCCTCCCCATTATCCCTGTCCCCCCTGTTATCCCGGCTCCCCCCGTTATCCTGATTCCTCCCGTTATCCCGGTTCCCCCCCGTTATCCCGGTTCCTCTCCATTATCCCGCTTCCTCCATTATCCCGGTTCCCTCCCGTTATCCCCGTTCCTCCCCGTTATCCCGGTTCCTCCACTATCCCAGTTCCCTCCCGTTATCCCTGTTCCCCCCGTTATCCCGGTTCCTCTCCATTATCCCGGTCCCTCCCGTTATCCCGGCTCTCCCCGTTGTCCCGGTTCTCCCCTCGTTATCTCGGTTCCTCCCCCGTTATCCCAGTTCCTCCCCCGTTATCCCGTCCCGCTCCCCGCGTGTCTGCTGCCCCCTCCTGGGCACGCCCGGTACTGCAGGGCCCCGCTGCCCCCGTCTCTGCCCCGCTCCCGCTGCCTCCCATGGCCAAGGGCACCTTTAGGGACCTTCCCGCTGCCTCCCACGGCCAAGGGCACCTTTGGGGGGCTCCCCGCTGCCTCCCACCGCCAAGGGCACCTTTGGGGGGCTCCCCGCTGCCTCCCACCGCCAAGGGCACCTTTAGGGACCTTCCCGCTGCCTCCCACCGCCAAGGGCACCTTTAGGGACCTTCCCGCTGCCTCCCACCGCCAAGGGCACCTTTGGGGGGCTCCCCGCTGTCTCCCACCGCCAAGGGCACCTTTGGGGGGCTCCCCGCTGCCTCCCATGGCCAAGGGGATCCTTTAGGGGCCGTCCCTGCTGGTTACAGGCTGCCCGACCGGCCCCGCTGCGGGTGGGAATTCTGCGATCTCCTGCTGGATGCAGGAGTTTGTGTTTTTTCCTTTTCTTTTTTCCCCTTTCCCCTCTTCTTTCCCCGCTTTTTCCCCTCCCCCTGCCTTCCCCCCTGCCCTGTTCCACCCGTGGGGTTTGCCATGGGCAGGAATGGATACGAGTCCTGTGGATGTCCCCATGGATGTCCTCATGGATGTGTCCCCATGATGTCCCCATGGCTCTGGGAAGGTCCTGGGTGCTGGGGGTGTCTCCAGTGCCAAAGGCACTGCCTGACCTGTGGGCCCTGCCCTTGCTGCCACAGCGTCGCCCTGCCAGCCCTGGGTAGGGCGGTGGCTTGAGGCATTTTGCCCAGTATTGGAGGGAGAAGATCTGTTTTTTACTCCAGGCTGGTTATTTTGGGGAAGCAGGGGGGGTGCAGGAGGTGGTCTGGCTGCTCGAGGCACATGGAGGGGAACAATGGAGCCACTGTGCAGCCGAAGGCCCCGGCTCCGTCAGAAAGGTCCAGCAGGGGTTTTCAGCACGTTCCTATTCCGCTGCTCAGGTATAATTACAGGGGGAACAAAGAGCCCTTCAAACCCCCCAGCACAGCCCGGGGCTGTGGGCACACACACACGTGTCAGTGCTCAGCGGGTGTGAGGGGACAGTGACCATGCACACCCACAAAAGCAGCCCAGCAGGGATGGGGACACTGGGCAGGCCTTGGGAACAAACCCTGGGGGCATCCCCAGTTTCCTTGGGAGCCACAGCTGCAGTGGGGAGGCTGCTCTGCAGAGCCACACTCCTGGTGAGCACCCCAAGGCAGAAAGCAAAGGGCAAATCTCACCCTGCCTCTTGTCACACATCCTACTCTTGCTATCCATTCATGAAGTGCCTTTCCTTCTGCCTCTGGCCAAATCTGCTGCAGAGGCAAGGGGCATCAGTGGGACAGCTGGGGCTTCACCCCTAAGCTGTCCCAGCCCACACCAGCCAGGGCAGGAGGTTTGATTTAGCAGGATGTGGGGCAGGGGGGTTCTTGCAGGCAGCACCACCACGCAGCTGGGTGCCAGTGTGCTCCCTGCATGGCTGTCACAGACATCTCTTATGAAAAAGCCTTTCCTTAGGATTTTTCCTCCTGAGAAGCTGAGAGGCCTCAAGAACAAAATGTAAGCAATGATTATCTGCTGCTGTGGAATGCAGCAGGTGGATCTGTGGTTGGTCCATGTTGGATGTTTCTAATTAATGGCCAATCACAGTCAGCTGGCTCGGGCAGAGAGCCCGAGACAGAACCTTTATCATTCCTTCCTATTCTATTCTTAGCCAGCCTTCTGATGAAATCCTTTCTTCTATTCTTTTAGTATAGTTTTAATGTAATATATTATTAATATATAAAATAATAAATCAATATATAAATAATATATAAAATAATAAATAAATATAATAATATAATATATAAAATAATAAATCAAGCTTTCTGAAACATGGAGTCAGATCCTTCTCTCTTCCCTCAACCCGAGACCCCTGTGAACACGGTCACACATGGCACTGCATAGTCCTGCCTGCTCCTCACAGTGCTCTGGCCAAAGCCATGCCAGGCTCCTGCCAAGCCCCACAGCCTTGGGGCTGTGCATGAGCACCCAGGGGTGCTGCTCAGCTCATCCACTGGCAGCTCCACTGATGCCAAATCCCCCCTGGCCTCATGGGGAGGGAGCTGTTTCCAGTCCTGTCCTTCTCAGTGCTGATCTGTTACTGCCCTGCACCCTCATTACTGCAGCAGTGCATGGAAATCAGGGCCGTGCTTTCAAGCCCAGTTGTTTATTTAAGCTGTTTAAAAAGCGACTTTCCTTCCCTTCCCTAGTGAATCCTGAGAAAACTATGCATGTGTTTATTTTGAGAGCAGGATGAAAGGAGATTGCCAGTGCCCTCCCTCCCTTCCTGGATCCCCAAAGCCCCCAGCAGTGCTGCAGCGTGGGGCTGATCACAGGGAGCTGTGCCAGCACTGACCCCCACCCCTAATCAGGCCATCCAAGCCCAGCTTCAGCCTTGGGGGACACTGCTGGCCCCTGGGACACTGCTGGCCCCTGGGCTTGGTCCTTCCCTGACTTGCAGGGAGTCCAGAGCTTGACAGGAATTAGCTTGTGTTCAGCTTGCTTTTAGGAAAAATACCCAAAACCACTGACAAAAAGGAAGCCTAATTTTCCACAGGCTTTTTGGCTGCAGGGCAGGGCTGAGTGCCCAGGGTTGTGGGCACAGAAGCGTGGCAGTCTCTGCCCCTGAACTGCCCATCTCAGGGCTAATAACACCCACTCCTGGCACTGCTGGTGCCACAGGCATCCACGGGTGCCTCACTTTGTCCTTGCTGCTGTTTGGGTTTATTTCAGAGCCTGGCCAGCAGGGCCACACGCCTGAGCAGTTCCTGATGTGCTTGAAGCCTCTTGAGCAGGTAATTGTAATTCCTCAGCAACCCAGCTTGGCTTATTTTGGCCCCAGCATAGTTTTGCATCCTGAGGCCCAGCTGGGTAATTTATAGCTCTGTCAGAAAAAGGATAAAATCAGCACAGGGTTTCTGGGCACTGTGCAAATCTGGGCCCTGTGTGCTGGGAGTGCCCTTGGTGGGATGCTCAGGGACCCCACTGGGGTCTGTGGGTAGTGCTGGGACCAGGCTTGGTAGGAGAGGGATTTTATGCCTTGTGATGCAGTAACTGGCCCCTTGGCTCAGCCTGGCTGGCTGAGTCCCTCCTGTGCACTGCATCAGCCCTGGGTACCAACACCTTTGGGGGCAGTTTTCAAGAGAAGGTTTCTCCCTGCTGCTTTACCCTGGCTGATGGGCAGAGCAGCATCCCCACATCCCCTGCTCCTGAGGGCCAGGGATGCAGACATTTACACTGAGCAGTGAGGATTGTGGCCCTCCTGGGGGCTGTGCCTGGGTGTGGGGCAGGGACAGCCCCAGGCAAAGGGCTCAGAGCAGGGGACACAGGCTGCTCTCAGTGCGTGTCTGCTGCTCATCCTGGTGCACATCCCCTGGTGATGCTGGCCTACACCCTGTGCTTCTCCACAGGGCATGGACAGGGACCTGGAGAATTGCCCCACTCCTGCCAGGGAGGTGACCAAATCACAGCACAGCAGAGGGACCTGCCCTGGGGCTGTCCTTGCCGAGGCAAAACCTCTGGTACAGAACAGCCTCACTTTTACAGCTCCCCTTGGCCCAGCCCTTGCACTCAGGGGTTGCAAATCCCCTGCTTTAACCGAGTTTTTCTGGTTTTCCTGCAGGTGTTGTTACAAACTGCCCTGGAAGCCAGGGGCAGCTGCCACCTCAGTGCCAGGAGCGGTGTCACCAGCTGGGCTGAGTGAGCAGGGAAGGGACCGTGCCCACCCTCCACGTGTCCCACAGCTGCTCTCCCCTTTCTGAAAAACACTCAACCAACCCACGGGGAAACCTGCTGGGTGATGCGGGGCAAAACGCAGCGCAGTGGCCATTCAGAAAGCAGCCAGACCCTTTGATTCGGACAGAAGATGTGCCCCGAAGGTGGCCAGAGGTGCCCGGTGCGTGTCCCGGGCTGTCCTGAGCCCTGGGCACGATGGGCAGTCAGTGTGATCACCGGGCTGAGGCTGGGATTCTTCACTAGATGGCAGCAGCTTCTTCCAAACAGCGCAGTGACACAGCCCAGGCGGGGAGCGAGGCACCCGACACGGGCTGAGCGCTCCTCTGGGATCTTGTGTCACGGCGGGAAAGCCGGGATTTCATTATTTCATTTTCTTCTTGATGTTTTTAAAGGTAATGCTCTGCTCCGGGACCTGAAGTGGCAGTTTGATGTGGTGGGGCTGCCGAGAGCAGGGGATCCCCAGCGCCTTCGAGCCTCACCCTCACCTGGAGATGCTCATGCCACACCAATCCTACACATGAATTATCCCGTGCATCCCTAAAGCATTCGATGCTCTTCCTAAATCCAGCTCTTGGAGCCATGTAAAGGTGTTTTCATGCCCGATTTTGTGCCCAGCCGTGTTTCTGGCTGCCTGGGAACAGGCAGAAGCTGCAGGCAGAGCTCAGAGCAGAGTTGTCAAACAGGACGGGCCGTGTCCCTTCCCCGGCACAGGCTGGGTTATTGTGGGATCCGGCAGAGACATTCCCGAGCGAGAACACGCAACTGGCTGGCTGGCTCCTGTCCGAGACATTTGTGTTAATCAGCGATTATGCAAATAAACAGCTCTGCCACGCTCCCGGCTCGCGGCGCGATGAGGAGCATCTGTTCCTATGGCAGGCGAGTGTCCCCTGCAGGAGCTCGCAGCTCCTCGTTCCCAGCGTGGGACCCGCTGTGAAAAGCAGATTAAAGGCAGGCTGAGGCCGGAGGGGAAAGCAGGAGCCCCGGGAGGCTCCCCCAGCCCGCCGCTGCCACCTCTCCCCTTTCCCCACGTGGCTTGAATTACTGCGGCTGTTTGCTCAATCCATCAGGCTGCAAGAATGAGCCACTCAGTGCTTTCTTGGCCTCTCCATCCAGCAAAGTGCTGTAAACATAACAAGGCAGGCTTGTTCCAAGCCCCTGAAGTAAAGAAGCAGTGCTCCTCTTGCCCTTTGGTGCTAAATATAACCCAAGATGCTTTCCATTCATAAAATGTGAATTATGCCCTGGCCTCTGAGGGAGGAGAGTGGGTTGAGGAGCTGAGGGCTCTGGATACTCCTGATGCAGGCAACAACCAAAAGGCTTCAGCCCATCCTTTCACAGCCCTCCAGCCCTTCACTGACAGATGGGGGAGGAAATGCTGTTGGGGGAAATGTGGGGCATCCTCTGGGTAGATTAAAGTATTTTCTTGCATCTCACCCTCAGGTCCATTAGGGCTGGGGTGGATTTGCTGGGGAGGTGAGTGCAGGGCATGGTAAGTGTGGGCTGATGGGGTGGCCCAAGCAGCAGCAGCAGCACAGGGGAAGCCCCCAGTGCCCCCAGAGCTGTGTAAGATATTTGAGCATTTTCCAGAAATGGGAGCAGTAGAGTCCTGTACCACTGCTCCCAACACCTAATGAGCACATTAGGACTTTGCCTCCTGCTGGAGGAACTTGCTTTTGGATCCCTTGTGGATCTCCATGGGATCACCCTTCTTCTGTCCTCCAGCAGCCCTTGGCTGTTGGCACATGCTGTAACATTCTCCCAGTTTTTCCACAGCAGAACCAGATGCAGAGATGTGTCTGAGCTTTTTGCCCTCAGTGAGGTTCCTGTTGTGGGGAAGAAGGAACCCCATCTCCTGGTGGAGTTTAGGGAGGAGCTGTTCCCTGGGAAGCCCTGGGTTAGGATGATGGGAGCCAGGGACAGGTACAAACTGCAGAGGGAGGAGGCCAAGACCCCAGGCATGCCTGAGCATCCCCCTTCTGGGTGGTGTGAGGCTGCAAGTCCTCTGCAGCCCCAAATTCAGCACCTGGAGCCACAGTGAGGCATGGGGTGCACACAACAAGGCTGAGGATGGACTGCATGCAGGGCAGTGCTGCACCTGAGACATTCCAGGTCACAGAGACCACAGAGGTACCCAGGTGCTCCCATGTGAGCATGCTGGGGTGCTGCAGGCCATGGGGGGCTGTGCTTCCCCTGCTCTCCTGCCCCGAGGTCAGGGTGGGTTGGCTGCCACTGCAATCTGGATGCTGGGATGTTTCAAACCTCAGCTCAGCACTGCCAAACCAGAAGGTTTCCAGGTACACCCTGGGCCTTTGGATGCCACAGAGATCTAAATAAAGCCTTTAACGCCCACTCTGCAAAATGCTCATGTCCAGCTCCAGGAAAGCTGGCTGCTTTTTATGGCATCTAAATCAGCAGCTTGCTGCTGATGCCAGCAGTGTGTCTAATTGTATAAAACAACAGAGCTTGGCAGAGCCACGCCAGCTAGGGAGGAGCTGGGTTTCACACTGAAGTTTTTTCTCTCTTTTTCCCTTTTCCTTCTTAAATAACCCCATTTGGGCCTCCAATAAAAAACCAAAACATCTGGTGCTGGGTATTTGGCTGCTGGGAAGCAGCTCCTGCTGAGCTGAAAAGCACAGCAGCGATGCAGGGATTCCTGGTATGGATCAGTAACACTTAAGGTCGCATTTGGGCATCATCCCTGTCCCTCCTGGACTTTGAATATATGGCCTGAGGACACTGAGAGAGCTGTGGTGCTCTATGGCAGCATGCAGGTAAATCATGCAAGTCAGTAAAAAGGCAATTGAATCAGTGAAGAGTCCTTCAAGCCTGATTTATTGATGCTCTCATGTGAGATCTCAGCTGTGTGAGATGCTGCGGTGAGAAAGAGATAAATCAGTAAATCACAGGAGCATGGTGTGTGTTCAGTGAGTGAGGAGGACCCTTTGGCAGGGCTACCCCAAGCCCTGGATGAGCCTCCCCAGCATGGCTCAGGGCTGTTCCCCTTCCCTAGGCCAGCAGTGAGGCCAAGCCTGCTCCTGCCCAGCCTGCTAGGTCTGCATGAAGAGGTGGAAGTTGGTCCTGGTGAACTCCTGGTGGATGCTGTCCAGTAATTTGTCTGAGTCCTGGGGAACATCTGAGAGGACCTGCTGCCCTGGGAGGCAGCTCTGCTCTGGGGTGTAGGTGAATGTGAAGGAGCTGGAGTAGATGAGGCCATCGTCCCTGATGAGCAGGAGCGGGACTGTGATGGGATAGCGGAGCCACCTCCAGTCGCTGCCGAAGGCAGAGACATCAGGGACCACACACACGAGGGACTTGGGGCTCCTGGCAACAGGGCAGGAGAGGAAAACACGCATTAACCAGGGAAGGTCCCATGCAGGAGCAGCCAGCAGTGAGTGACTGCACTTCTCCTCCATCCTGGAGCTCAGTGTGAAGCCTCCAGTCAGTTCCCTCTCTCCTCCCAGTCTTTCATTCCTCTCTGCCAGGGCTGCTTGGTTGTTTGCAGTTCCCTGAAATCCCTGGTGTCTCCCACCCATGGCTATGCCCAGACTGCAGCCAGGGCAGAGAGCAGGCTCCAGACTCATTCCTGCCACTGCTTGCAGTGCTTGTGCTTGTTCCTGCAGGATGGGCAGTGCAAGTGTCCTTGTCCCCAGTGTCTGCAGCCACATCCTTCCCAGATCTGCCCAGCACAGCCCACACCTGGCTGCTGTTCCCTGCCTTCTGCCCAGCTCCCCTATCCATGTTACCTGTACATGGTCTCTGCTTCCACATCTCCGAACCAGACCTTGAGGTGTGCATGGAAATACTCCCCCTGCACCTCCAGCATGGCCACGTCCCCACCACCTGTGAGCTGTGACAGGCAGAGTGTGGCAGGGCTGGGTGGGTTATGAAGCCAGACTCCTTCTCCCACAGGATGCTCTGCCTGTGCATCTCATTCCCACTGGAGAATGGGAGGTGCCACAGGGGGAGAAGGGCTCAGGAGGAGGAGGCACAAGGCAGGCAGGTGGCAGGGAGGGGCAGCCCGAGGCTGTGCCCACCTGCAGGGCAGCGATGAGGGGCACGGGGCTGACGGGCTCGCGGATGCACGCCAGGCTCTCGCTGAAGGTGTACTCCACTGTCTCCGTGCTGATGATGGTCCAGCACGAGCCGTCGTTCAGCAGCTCCCTGTTGGCTTCCTTCGGGCAGGGAGATGCCTGTGGAGAGGGTCAGAGCTCCACCATGCTGTGGGGAATGGGGATGGGACGCCAGGCTTCTGCCCTCAGTGTCTCGATTCCAGCCAGTGACTGCTTTGCTCATGGGGAAATGGAGATTGTGATTCCTTTCCAAAGACCTCAGTTCCAGTGTCCCCACTAAAGCTTTGCCATAATTCTTGGCTTAGTTTGGATACAAGACCCCTCCCAGTGCCATGCTCCCCAGCCTGAAGCAACACAGGAGCTTGGAGAGACAGCAGCAAGCACCCTACTCCTGCAATGCCATACCTGGAACTGGATCACCTTGTCTGTGGAGAGACACAGGTACATGTGGTCACTGCCCTGCAGCTGGAAGGCACACTTGTGGAGCTGGGAGATGGGCTCATCCACGTCCAGCATGGCGTACTGCTTCATCACCTTCCGGATGATCTGCGGGTGGCAGCATCCCCAGCATGGATCCCTGGTGAGGATCCTGGCAGAGATCCCTGGCATGGATCTCTGGTGAGGATCCTGGCAGAGATCCCCAGCATGGATCTCTGGTGTGGATCCTGGCACAGATACCCAGCATGGATCCCTGGTGTGGATCCTGGCACAGATCCCCAGCATGGATCCCTGGTGTTGATCCCCAGCACTGATCCCCAGCATGGATCCCTGGTGTGGATCCTGGCACAGATCTCCAGCATGGATCCCTGGTGTGGATCCTGGCACAGATCCCCAGCATGGATCCCTGGTGTGGATCCCCAGCACGGATCCCGGCACGGCCCCGCCGCTCGGAGCCCTGGTGCGGGCGGCTCTGCGCGCTGGCAGCGCAGGCACGGAGCTCAGCAGGGGCGGCAGGGTGAGGAGCTCAGCAGGGGCGGCAGGGTGAGGAGCTCACCAGGGGCGGCAGGGTGACGCCGGTGGCCGTGCAGACCAGCTGGACCACGGAGCCGTAGCGGATGTACCCTTCCCGCAGGGGGAACTCGCTGCGGCCGCAGCACTCGTCGGCTGCCCGGGAGGGAGAGAGGCAGAGTCAGCCCGGGGAGCTGGTGAACCCTGCTAGGCACAGGTCTGGCCCTGCTCCCGCTGCTATCTTACCTGGGCTCCTAGGGAATGATGCTTGGAGAGAGCATCATTCCCTTGGAGCCCAGCTCGGGAGAGCAGGATGGGGATGCAGTACTTTGCAGGGCAGGAATACTGTTGGGCTCTGGACTCCTCCAGGCAATCCCTTGCTTGGATTTGTAAACCTCCAGACCAGTACAGCCCTGGTCACAGCCCCTGTGCCCTCAAACCCAGTGGGAAAAGTCCAGAGACACACCAGGAATGCCGGGCAGAAGTGAGACTGAGCCAAATTCCTGCATCCCCAGGCTAATTCCCATGCTTTTTGCCCCCAGGAACTGGCTCTGCGGGACGGGAGAGCCAGGGCTGGAGGCATGGGGGCATCAGTGTCCCCCGAGGGTCCTTACCCAGGTGGAGGGTGAAGGCTGCCCACTGCCGGGCGCTGGCGATGAAGGCTCCTCCCTCCACAGACAGGTACCGGGTGCTGACGGTCTGGGAGCGCAGGCGGTTGAAGAGGGACACTTTGGAGCCTGAGGAGATGCAGACTGAGGGGAGAGGTGCCTGGGTTAGTGCTTGCCAGGACTGAATGATGGCTCTGTCAAGCCCAGCGAGGCCAAGCCCTGGTTCCTGGGGTACCCAGCAGCCAAAACCCTCCCCTCTGCCTTCCCCTGTGTGAGTGGGGTGAGGCCCATGGTGTGGGGACCACATTGGCATCAGGGCATTACACCTCATGCTGGATGAACCACTTGGAAATGAGACATCACTGTGTCAGATACATCCTCTTTTGGGAGTTCCCATGGGCTGTGGGTGTAGCCACATTTCCCTTCAGAGAGAAAAGCAAGGCACAATTCTTCCCAAGAATAATTCTGGGTTTCACATTCTCTGAACCTCAGAGAAAGAAAACGCAATTCTTACCATTTGCTGTGCCTGCATTTGTGCAAAAGTAGAATGCAACATGGAGGTTGTTTCCCCAAAGTGAGGATGTTTTGTTTCCTTGGCCTGTCAGGGCCAGGTGTGTGTGTGAGTCAGACAGTCATGAGATTCAGTGTAGATGTGTGCAGGAATGAGTGCTTGGCAGGTTCAGTTTTAGATGTATAGAACAATATAGTATAATAAAGTAATTAATTTGCCTTCTGATATCCATGGAGTCAGATGCATCATTGTCTCCCCTCATTGGGACCCTCACAGCATTGCAACATTTGGGTCCAGCCTGGGCCACTCCAGAGCCAAGCTGTGAGCAGAGAGCATCCCAGGCTGGGCTGGCGCCCACCTCCCTCCCCAGAGAGCCACTCACGGTCCGTGTTCTTCAGGGACTGCTTCTTCTGCGAGGGTTTGGAGATGACCTTGATGAGTTTGCTGTGGAAGGTGCCGATCTCCTGCCCGTTGCTGAAGAAGAGCTTCAGGACCAGGCGGAAATGCTTGCGCTTGTCCGTGTCCGAGATGTACAGGGCCTTGGCACAGCTGAAGCCCTGCCAGGGGCACAGAGGGGCTGCCAGCAGCTCCAGCCCAGCCCCACCAGCCCTTCTCACCCTCCTCACCCTCCTCACCACCCCACGAGGACATAATAGCTCCCTTCAACAAGCCCCGGGTTCATTTAAAGGGAGAAACGACCAGAGATGTTATTACAGGTGGAATGAAGAGCTGGGGATCAGCAGAGGCTTTATTTACACTGGGGGCAGAGTATTCCTTATGGAAATGAATGTTCATGTGTGATTTATCCCACATAACATGAGAAATCACCCTGGGTTTATGGTTTCCCTCATCCTGGCCGATATGCTGTGCTTTAGCAGCAAGGCAAGCACTGTGGACAAAAGGCTCTTTCTGTGAGGTTCCTGGCCTGCCTCAGACCCCGTGCTCTTCAGGGACCCCAGATAATGCTTTTTCTCCTTTTTTTCCTCTCCAATCAAAAGATGCCAGAGCTCTGCTGAAGGATTTGAACTTTGGGATCAACTGGGGCATTTTTTAAAAGCTGTTTATCTGCAAATGAAGGACCAGGCTTTCATTTTGTGACAAGCAGCAGTGCTGCTCATCAGGAGAAGGAACCAGGGAAGAGGGAGCTGTGCAGATTTTGACAGGCTGTTGACCTGAAAAGATGGCTCCAGAGAAAGACAGGGATCTTTGGGCTTCCTGGATTGCTGCACATGCCACAGCAGGCTTTCCTGTGTCTTATTTGGGTTTTCACTGTCTTTGCACTTGTGTGAGTGGTGTGGGGAGTGGGACTGGGGAGTTATGGCTAGGAAGAAAGAGCTGTGACATCCTGAGGATGGGGAGGGTGTGACACACCAGGGTGTGGGATGCTGCTGGTGACAGCCCAGCCCCTGCATGAGAGGGATCCCCACAGCCCCAGGGAGCCACGGGCTTTACCTTTGCATCTGGCTGCTCCTCAAAGCTCAGCTTCTGGGTCTCCATCAGGCTGCTGCCCATGCTGTCCAGCCCCATGTACCCACACACCCGAAATCCAGCCTCTCCCAGGTCCCTGGCTGGAACAGACAAGGAGAAGCACCTTGCAGCCCCCTGCACAGGCTCAGCTTCTCCAGGAGCACAGCATGACCAAGCACTCCCTGGGACTGGATTTCAGGGGGCTCCGGCTTGAGCAGGAAAGGAGTTTGGGGGCCAAAACCAACATAAACAGACTCACTGTCCCCTTTGCAGAGGCAGAGGGCAGCTCTCCATGGTGCAGGAAGGGAGGGAGGAGAGGTCCAGGGCTCTGCTCACCTTTTATCTGCTCCTGCTTTAACTTCCATCCTGGCCCGCTCAGGTAAACACAAGGTGGGGGGCAGAAAAACCTGCAGAGACAAGAGAGCATCTTCTCACTGCCCTGCAGCACCCTGAGAAGGTGCTCAGGAGGGGCTGCATGGCTGTGCTGAGAGTCCTTCTCGGGGATCCCCAGCACTGGGGGCACCCCTGCACCCCGGGAGGCGCGTGGAGCTCAGCCAGGGGCTGGGGACCCTCTGCCCTGCCTCTCCTCCAGTGCCTGGTTCCAGCCTCAGCAGCTGCCACACCTGGTGGTGCCACTGTGGCCGTGACAGGATGGCCCTGGGAGGGGGGGACAGGGAGCCTGGCACCCCCAGCTCTCCCAAAGACAGGGAGCCATCAGAGCCTGCCCCTGCCTGCCTGCCATGTGGGAGCTTCAGCAGGCTGGGAACAGAGTTTGCATTCACAATCAATCAGTTCTGCAGCCCAGTGCAAATAAATCCATAGCCAGGAGTTTGGAAGCCCATTTTCCTGTGTTTTATTTGGGTTTCCACTGTCTTTGCACTTGTGTGAATGGTGTAAATTCATCCTCTATTGAGACTGGGTAAAGCACTAGCAGAGAAAACACCAGTGCAGGGGGTTGGATATTTTGGAGCCTTGGAGGTACAAGTTTATTTAAACAACTCATCCACAGCACAGGTCCCTGACTCCCATTATCAAGGAAAATGGCAGCAGCACCCTCAGACTTTAACCTGGGAGCTCTGTGCAGGTTTTCTCTCCCTTTTTAGACCTGGCATTTGATTTTCACACTCATCCCTTGCACGGGGCCAGGAGCAGAGGAAAGAGGCTGTGATGAGAGGGCTCCCTCCTGGCTGGAAGATTCAGTCCTGAAATAACTTTTTAACCTGTGGACCAGCAGCCCCTGGCAGGAGACTGGATGTGGTGAGAACTTTGTAGGCACAGCCAGCCCATCCCAGAGCTGTCTCCTGGGGTCTGGGTGGTTCCACCTTGGAGGCTGAGCTGGTTGCCTCCCAGTTGTTCCATGCTGGGTAATAAGGGGGCAGTATTTATATCCCAAGGATTAATGGAGGATTAATTACATTGCAGTGCTGCAGTCTGACGTCACTGCCAGGGAGCGGCAGTTTTGGAGATTCAAGCCAGAACCTCAAGGTGTTCAGTGTGGGAAGGATTTTCAAAAATAGCAGCTTTTTGGAGACCACTGGCATTGATGGAAATGGCCCAGTCCCTGCTGTGGCCATGCAGATTTTAAGACAAGAGTTAGAGGGCAGTTAAAACTCTACCCTTTCCTTCTTGGGGGTGAGATTTGAACAGAATCTTGATTTCTTTTACTTTGTCTTTCTTTACTGCTGCATGGAAAGAACCTACCCAGTGGGAATGTCTAACTGGGATGGATGCAGATGAATGTCTAACTGGGATGGAGCTAATCCTTTCTTGTGTTATTCAATTCATGGGACTAAACAATGGCTTTGCAAAGATGAGTGAATGCAGAGGGGGCAATTTTCACCAGCTTAGATCTGTGAAATCCAGCAAGGCTGAAATGAAGCTTTAAATAGTTGGGTTTAGAAGTGGCTATCAGGGAAGCTGGGACTGTCTCCTGTGGCAGCAGCTCTCTGGCCACAGAGAGAAACACAACTTTACCAGGCATCCTTCTGGGGAAGGCTGTGAGAGGATCAGAGAAAAGAACAAGACACAATTCTTATCCTCACTTGCTGCACCTGGTATTGTGAACATGGGGAACGAGTTATGGAGATTTGTTTACCAAAGGGTGATTTCTTAATTAGGCAATGGTGGTGGTGTTTTGACTGGAGCACCAGTTAGGTCAACCTGTAGTGAAGTAGGGTACAAAAGCTTGGGTTTGTTAATAAATAACAATTAGCCTTGTGTGCTAGATGGAGACTATGTAACTTATTGCCTGGTCCTGGCCTGTTGTGCTGATAATCTCTCACCTTTTTTCGTTGCCATAGGACTTCTGTGCCACCTTGGCATGCAGGATGAGCACTGTCTGGTCTGCTGGCAGCTGCAGGTACCTCCTCACGCTGTCCTGGAGCAGGCTGCCTTGGCACGCCTTGGGTCTGCAAGACACAATTTCCCTGGCACTGGGGCACCAGAGCCAGCTCCTGCCCAGCCCTGCAGGCAGCAAGGAGCTCCCTCCATGCCCAGCCTGAAGGGGTGGGGAAGGTGGAAAGGCTTCAGAAGGAACTGCAGCTCAGCTGCTCCGAGAATGGGGCTGGCATTGAAAAACAGAAAGTTTGGATAATGGAGTAACTGCTTCACCAGTTTGCCACCAAACACACACAGGACATTTCTAAGACTTCCAGCCCCGTGCAATGGTGCCTGTGCTCTAGCTGGTTATTAATTTGCTTTTCAGCCTGATGTGCTTGTTGCTGCATGGCTTTTGGGTGAGCTGGAGTGCAGCTGGGAGCTGCCATGCGAGGTGGAGCAACTCACTGGCTTCTGCAAGGGATGCTGGGTGAAAATAGCTGCATTTTTCTCTGAGACCTAAGGAGTAGGTGGTTCTGCTGATTGTTTCTGCTCTATTAACTAGAAGGAGTTTCCAGACACCTGGCATTTATCTCTGCTAACTCGGTAGGCTGGGTGTTAACCAGCTGGAGAGAGATGAGGTGGGTCTGAGGTGCTGTGCTCTGCCACCTGGGACACGTGTGCAAGGGGGGGAGCAGCTGTGGAGGCCTTCTGTGGTGCACCACTCATGAACAACACCAGCTCCTGCCCTGCTGAAAGGCCCTAAACCCCCTGAGTCTGGGACAGGAGCATTGCCTGAGGTTGGGATATTTGACTGGGTAAGATGAAAGCAGAGGAGATGCCTGTGTAGGAGTCCCTCCTTGGCACATCTGTCAATGTGGTCACTGGGAACACTGCCCTGCTGAGGGGACCCAGCCTGGTTGATGACTCTCCTATCAGAGACAGAGGCAAAGCAGTCCCCAGAGAAGGCTGTGAAGCTCCAGCCACAGTGGAAAACACAGGGCAGAGTAACTGTGAGAGAAACATCTGGGGGCAGCACTGGGGGAAAAGGGGTGACACTAGGGGCATCAGCCATGGCCACCCAAGGAGGAGCTTGCAAGAGATGTGCAGGGGAGCATTCCCTTTAAACACAGTCTCTCTTCCTCTCAAATGGGCTGGAAATGGAGAAAAGTTGAGAGCCCAAATGATCAGATGTAGAAGAGAGGTAAGTCTGGTCCTGCCATCACCCCCAGGCAGGCTCCTCATGGTGAGCTCCTCTGGGCTCAGGGGGCAGAGCAAGCTCCCAGGGAGGGAAGCTGCACACAGTCACCCCAAGCAACCTGCCAGCAGAGTTTGCCTGCCAGCTCTGCTCTTCCCAGTGCAATACTTTAAAAAGGCTGTGCCCCTTACAGCTTTTAGCACCATGTTGCAATTCACTTTAAACACATTTCAGTTCCAGCTTTCCCACCTTTGGATGGAGCTGATGCTGTGCTGTTGTATGAGGAAGAAAAACACATGTCCCATATAAACAAATCCATAGCCAGGGTCCTCTCTGAGCAGTGCCACGGGGACCTGACACTTTGCACTGCACAGATGTGCTCTGTTAGGTTACTAGAGGGGCAATATAACCTCCTGTCCTCCTTGTTCCCAGCTCCTCATCCTAGATGTGTTAGCGAGTAAACATAAATCACCAGAGCCCTGCCAGAATCAGATTTACAGCCAGGGCCAGTGTCAGTGTCACCCACAGCATTAACTGCTGCTCTGTGCCTGGAAAATGAATGTTTTATGGCCATTGCTGAGTGCAGAGCACAGGCTGCCACCAGGCTCTGCTCCTGTGGCAGCCCCAGAGCTGCTGCCAGCTCAGGGCTCTGGGCTCAGCCCACAGCACTCATGGCAAGGCAGGGGCAGCTCCTTTGCCAAGGCTGGACCTGTTCCCTCCATCCAGGGGCTGGGAGATTCCTGCTCCAGCACTCCAGCACACTGGGGCAGAGCTTTAGCAACCAGGATCCCACCAGTGGCTGCTCCAGGGTGGGTCACTTAGTCTTGCTGAAGTTTCACTCCCCTTTCTAGCCAATGAATAGTTTATATCTCTGCACAGCCAAAGAGATGCCATAAGAAAGTTATTTAATCTTTTTCCATAGTGGCAATCTGCAGCTGTTTCACTCCTCTGCTGCCAAGCAATGGTGTGATTTCAGCTTTGATCTGCCTTTGCTATTTTTCCTTTCATATAAAAGCACTATTTGGGAATGTCTCAGCAAAACTCTGGGTTTGGTTTTGGGTCTTCCTTTTTTTTTTTTTTTTTGGTTAGTTGGTTTAGTTGTTGTTTTCTTTTTCTTTCTTTTTTTTTTTTTTCAGAACAACTTATTATGATTGGGATAAATGTAGAAATGTATCAAGGAAATTGGCCTGACCCTGGATACCCTTTTACACTAATGCAGTGTTAAATTAACTAACACACTGTTAAACGAGTACTGAACCTGGCTGGCTCTGTTCAGTAGCATTTCACCCTCAGTTTGTCAGAGACAACGGGCACACAGCAGGGAAGAACCAGGCTGGGTGTGTGAATTTTTTCCTGGTGAGTCTCATCGTTCAGCGTGCTGTGTAAAATTAGGAGTATAGCTCTGGGTCCTTGTGTCTCAGCTGCAGAGCCACATGCTCCATCCCTGTGAGTGTCACCAATGCAGTCACCAGTGCCCATCCATGCAGCCTGAGGTCTCCCTGTGGGGCTCCTCTGCCACTGGCAGAGTGTGGAACAGCCTGGCACAGAGGCCAGGCAGTGGCAGGGAGTGCTCAGGAGGGAATTGCCAAAAGCTGTGGATTGAGACGTGTGCTGACAGCGTGGGCAGCAGCAATGCCTGCTCTGCAGAGCCTCCACAGCGCTGGCTCAGGGCAGGGCCAGGCTTGTGCAGGTATCACTGCTCCCTGCCATCCCTACATAACTCCAGAGGCACGTGGGTCACTGCCTGGAGCTGATGAAAGAACCTTCTGGAACAATTACCCACATGCTGCCTTAAGGGGGAATGTGCATGCCAAAGGCAGGTAAACAGATGGGAGCTCTTCAGATTTGATGTCCAGCTGGAGGAACAACTACCTAGAAACTTGGTTCTTTTCTTTGTCTGTTCTCTGCAGCCCTTGCCTGCCCAGTTTTGGGGTTAAATTGTGTGAGTGACGCACTCCTGAACAGTGCTTGCCATTCTGCCCACAGAGGCGACCACCCAGCATCCATCATCTGCTATAAATTTCTCTTCAGAGAGTCAAAGGGCTATTGCTAAAGCAGCTCAGTATGCCCACTTGGCTCCTTCTGGCACCTACAGCCTCCTCAGGGTTACAGAGAATTATTCACTCCTTCTGACATTTATTATATTAAATTATTAAAATGCTTAGGTTGTAGTGCAGTGTTAGTTCAGTGTCATGTTAGCAGCACCACACGGGCTGGGCTCTCACAGCTCTCACTAAAAGCTGCCTTTTCAGAGCCTGAGGTCTTGGCTGGGGCTCTGCTGCTCTCCACACAGTTGGGCATTATGTAGAAAAAGGAGGGGGAGAAAGGGGGGATCCACCACCTTTCTCCTGCACTGATTTCTGTAAGCCTTTCCCCTTCCCTGCTCAGCTGGCACCACTTCCCAAGGCTTTTCCTTTGCTTTAGGTCAGGCTGTGCCTCAGGACAGGGTGTGAGTGCATTTGTGGTGCATCTCTAGGGTGGCTCTGCCCTGCTGCTTGAGGTGGGAGAGACCCAGGGTTCCTCGTGGGGATTTGCAAGCCCTGGCTGGGCTGCTGTGCCCTCTCCCATGGGAAATGAAGCAGAAAAGGAGGAGTGCTCCGTGTGCTTTCCACAGGAGACACTCAGCTGGACCACCTTGCACAGGGCTGTTTCATGTGGGCACACAGGGAGCCCAGGCAGGCGCCAGGAGGCTTTGGTAGGGTTGGACCCCACAGCCCCATGGCTGATTTTGGGAGAAGTGATGTTTAACACCACAGCTGAAAATTATCCCTCTCCCTCCCAGCAGCAAGTGTTCAGGGGCATCACTCAGTGCTTTGTCCTGCCTGCAGCTGGGGAATGCTGCTCCCTGTGTGGGACATGCCCTGCCCCACACATCACCTCCTGTGTGATGCCCACACCCTTGGGCAACCGCAGCAGAAGAAAAAAAAGCGCTTTACAGGCACTGGGAGAAGCAAACTGCCCTCTGCCCTGCTGCTTTTCAGTTCAGTGAGCTCCACCAGCTCAGTTCAATGAGCTCCACCAGCTCAGGAAGGGATCTGATATATTTGGTCCCCTGGGAATGAAAGTACCCAACTCTGGAGACCAAAATACAATCCCAGCAGCTATTGTTTAAAAACTGGGTCTTCAAACCACCTCTTTAGACAAGAACTGTAACTCACAGTAACAGTGTCCCCAAGTGCAGGTAGCACTGAATTGAAGTGCAGAGACCTAATTTGCTGCTTTTCCCCCCCAAAAAAGGAGCTGTGGTTTGCCTTGCTCAGGACACAGCTGCCCTGAAGCTTGCTGGGGACTTGCTGCCATAGAGAGCAACTGTTCTTCCCTCAGTTTGGGGAAACCAAACATCCTAATAAAAAATATCCATTTTAGAGGTCTGGGTTATATTTTGTGCAGATGAGGGGAGAAAACGCCTGCAGTGCTCTTGGGTATGGAGTCAAGGCAATGTTTATGCAAAAGGAAAAGCCATTAGAAATCCCAGAAATGAGAAGCCTGCAGTTTCTGGCTTCCCTCATTTTTCAATACCTCCTTTAATCCAGACCAACCCAACCCACAGCCCTTGTATATGCATGGGTATTTATAAATCCTGTATTTTCCTCGCTGAACACACACAAGTGAAATTCAGCCTTTTCTAGGCCTGGGGGATTTATTGACCACACCAAGGGCAAACAGTGGCTGAGAGCAGGAAGCACGAACAGCCTGTGGCAGTGAGCTCTGCAGGGAGCAGGGGCCAGCTGGGCTGGGCACCCCAGCAGCACCAGCACCCCCAAAATGCCCAAGATTGATAAAGCAGTACTGGCACGTCTGCTAGAAAATTCAGACAGTGGGGGTGATTTACTGGAGTCCCCTTTCTCTGCTCCTCGTGTGCAAGGAGGAAAGGAAATGCTGTTAAAGTGCCACAACACAGTCCCATAAAACACTAAAGGTGGTTCCTGCCACCACCAGATTGGTCTAGGTGCTGGGAGAGGTGGGGGACTGGGAAGATCTATTCCAGGGTTTCCAAGAAGCCTCTGCTGATGGTCTCCAATGCACATCAATTGACCTTCT
Source organism: Agelaius phoeniceus (assembly GCF_051311805.1). NCBI lineage: Eukaryota > Metazoa > Chordata > Aves > Passeriformes > Icteridae > Agelaius > Agelaius phoeniceus. The sequence continues at coordinate 7,120,085 of NC_135281.1, forward strand.
TGATGGAAGATTAACCTGAGTCTCTACAGCCCTCCAAGCTCTGCTCTGCAGTTTCCTGGCTCAAAGTCACCTCCCCACACTGCAGCCACTACCTGCTGATGTTCCTGAACTTCCAAGACACTGTAGGTCAAATGGATATTAAGCTTAGACTCTCCTTTTTCCATGAACTTTATGGGGCTCCCAGGTGCATTCCCCAAAGCAGGGGAAGAGACAACAAAAGGGTTAAAAAGAAATGAAGAAAGAGAAAATAATAAAAATATAAAACAAAGAAAAAAAGCAAAAGGAGAAGAAAGAGATAAAATAGAGAAAAAACAAGATAAAAAAGAACAATAAATAAATTAGAGAAAATAATAAATAAATAAAATAGAGAAAATAGAGAAAAAAATAAAAATAAGGAAAGAGGAATAAAGGGGCAAAAAGGGAAAACCAGAGAAAAATAAAGAAAAAAAAAGAAAAATAAAGAAAAAAATAACGCTGAATAACGAAAAAAAAAAAAAATAAAGCGCTAAAAGCAGCCGGGCCCTCCCCGCCGCTGATCCCCCCGGGCCGCGCACCCTCCGGTGCCGGCGCCACCTGCGCGCAGCTCCCGCGGGGCCGCGCTCGGCGGGGCGGGGGCGGGTGGAACCCCCGGGTCCCCCCCGGGTCCCCCCCGCTCCCGGCGCTGCCCCGGGGCCGGGCCGTGCCCGCCCCGCCGCCCCCCCGCTCCCCCGCCCCGTTAAAGCCGGCGGGGCCCCGGCGCTGCCGCCGCCGCCCCGCACCGCCCGCAGCGCGTACCTGAGCCAGCAGCGCGGCGGGGAGCGGCTCCGAGCCCGGCACGGCTGAGGCGGGGGCTCCGCGGGCACCGCCGCTCCTGCGGGGAGGACACGACACGAGCAGGGTCAGGAGAGTGCGGGTGAGTCCGGTCCCGATCCCGGTCCCGATCCCGGTGCCGGTCCCAGCGGGGCTGTGCGCGGTGCCGAGCGCTGCCGCGGACATTGGCACCCTCCGAGGGGGCTTTTCCTTAGAGCGGGGCTGGCAGGAAGGGGAGCGGCGATCCTGGGCGCCAGGAGCAGAAAGCAAAGCCGCGAGGAGGGGAGAGCCTATCCTTGGCCCCAAGGGGTTTTTCCTCCCATCTGCGGGCTGGAGCCTTCCCGACCCCCGGCCGCACGGGCTTGGCCCCGCAGCGGAGCCGGGACGCGGTGCCCGCTCGGTCCCGCGGTGCTGTGGGAGCGATGTGAGCTCTTCCCGCTGCGGGATGGCTCAGGCTGCCTGCCCTGCTCCCCTTTTGCCTACCTGCCGGGCAGGTCCCTGCTTATACAAGCGAGGATCTCATAGCAGAGAATAATAATGTCTGGTACACCTGGGCAAGGCGTGCTGAGCAGCAGGAAATCGAGATCCTGCGGAAAGATAAGCTCAGAAGTGTACCCTAAATTTGTTTCTGCACGACTGGAAAATTGGGTCTGTGCATACTCGTTTGCACAAGCAATCACCCACCTTTGGCTTATCATTTCAACTGTTTCACAGGATAAAATTAGCTTTGGGCACTTCTGTTCCAAGCAATTACATGGGAAAACTTGTTTGGAAAATCAGATTATTCTGCACTCATCGTGTTTGTGTGGACATGCACTGGAGTGAGCTGAGCAGAGCTGAGCAGATTCACGCTGTGGTGGTGGTGTGTGCTCTGCTGGGGTTTTGCAGGGACAACCTTTGCTGCAGCAGAGAGCTGCTGAATCCATTCAGGAGGCAGGCTGCAGAGTGGTTAAGGAGGCTGACAGGGAAATGGGACAGTCCTGTGTCAATGGAAGCCACCATGTGTGCAGTGGGACTGAGGGGAGCAGGGGTCCAGGAGAGGGACCTGTTCTCAGCCCCAGCTCTGAGACAAGGCACAGGGCTTTGCCTCTTTTGCTTAATCACACTGGATTTTTGCTTGACTTAAACCCAGATTATTTATAAAGTTGTTATGAAGTTCTCTCTGTGGGACCCCTGCCTGTGGGACCCTCTGTAGCATCTCTTGATAGTAAAGATTTTTATTTTTTCAAGGACAGGAGCAATTAATCCCAGGCAATGAGTGTGCAGGTTCTCAATAACAAGCAGAAACTGCATTTCACAAGCAGGTTCTTGCAATCTCTGCAGGAATTCATTAGATTGCTGTTGATATCAGCAAAAAGCTGTGTGTGGGGAAATCTCTCAGATCTCAGCCCTGATCTTTGCCACCAGGATATGGATAAACTCAGCCTCATCCAAAATGCAAACTTCCCTCTGGAAACCAGGCGACAGATCCTGGTGTCTGCAGTAAAACAACACTTTTCATCAAAGCAGGCCGGGTGTTGCTGCATCCAATGGGAAAAAGCTGTTGTTGATTTTTGTGGAAGTTGTAACTTCCATTTTTTGTTGAAGAATTAAAGAAACCGTATGTGCTCGGTACAAGATGGGCTCGGGGGCTGCCCTGGCTGGTGGCTGTAGCAAACAGAGGAGCTGTGGCCAACAAGGCAGCTTGTTGTAGGAAATCTGTGGTCACAGAAGATGTTTGTGCTCCCATTGCTCATAACATAGTGTTTCCCTTGAGGTTGGCATTAGGGGTTAAAGGTTTTCAAGAGAAGTCTTTGTTTAAACATCTTTAAAGTTTCCAATAGGGGCCCCTTTGTTCGCTCTGGAGCAGCGTGCCTGCCTTGTTAAAAACTCAGCACTCATAAAATGCCATTTACAAATGCCTGATGAATAGGGCTGAAACATGGAGGGGGGATAAATAGAGTTTGTACCTACACACACACAGGACTTACAGACAGGCCCTACTGTGAGTGAATAAATGGGACCTAGAAAAAACACAGCAAAAAAAAAAAATAAAATAGATGGAGTGGTGCTTATAAAGAAACTTATAAAAGTCAGCAATTCCCCCTGCACCACTTGGGCCCTTTCATGCCAGATGTCTCTTCCAGCCAAGCCAGGGGGCTGAGTGGCTCCTGACACTTGTCATTACCTCTCAGTAATCCTGCTTTCTCCACTTTGGGCCCACACAGTAGCAAACTAAGCACTTGGGCTCCATCAGGAGCTCATGCAGCTGCCACAAGGCTCCTCTGATCTGCTGGCCACAGGGACCTGACCCAATGCTCTCCATTACTGCTGTGGGCTGGTGAGCATCATCCCCCTGTAGGTACTCACAGCACAGATGTACCTTTGGGTGCCAGGTAATGTTTTCAGCTCTTAGAACCCTTTGCTTCTCTCCTGCCTTGGATAAATAGAAAGGGTTTTAAACCAGCTCTGTTAAAGCAGGAGAGGGTAGAGGTGTGTGCTCAGGAGACTCCAGAGGCTGGTTCACAGCGATGGCAGCATTTCCATGTGGGATGCTCCAGACTGAGTCTTATCCTGTGCCTGAATCTTTCTTGGTTCTCACACAGCTTGTCCTTCCTGGCATTTTTTACTTAAGTCAGAGTTCATCTTTCCCACCAATATTCTGTCTTTGCCTGTCTGTCTGCAAACTTCTGATCCTCTGGCCTTGCAAGCCCCTGCTTGCACACGAGTCCATCCCTAGCCTGGTCCCTCTGGTGCCCCTCAGGGACATCCATAGGGCTCAGCTGCTCTCCCTTGCAGAGTGGTGGCAGTACCTTGGTTTCTCTCCAGACTTCAGCTTTTCTGTCTCTGGGCTGTGTTGTGCTTTGCCAGTGTGTAAGTTCAGGAGTCTTGGAGTGCAGTCTGTGGACCCATAGGAGGGCATGGTCTGTGGCAGGAGCCAGTGGGAGCAGATCTGTTGGCAGCAGAGATAACCCCCTGTGCAAGAGTCTCTGTCTGGGCTGGAAAATCAGGCAAGCTCCACACATGGAGAAACACTGCCTTTGGGCACTCACAGCTCGTACACCTGCAGCTGGACTTGGATGGCTTCCCCAAAGTGTCACCTGCTCTTCAGTGTGGGCAGAAGGGAGGCCACAGCCACTGTGCTGCTGGGGAAGCTCTCCTCTGGTGCATCTCCTAAGGGCTGACAGCATCCCAGTCCCAGGACGGATCTCCTGCTGCCAGAGGGACGTGGAAGCTGTGAAGTTGGGTGTGAGACATTTCCTGTGCTACCTTTGAGGTTCTCCCTGTGAAAAGTATCTACACAAAGTTGCTTTTCTGTTCTGAGGAGGGACAAAAAGTCCCCGCGTGCCTTTCTGCAGCTGCCAAACGTTCCTCACTTTCTGCTATTTCAATTAAACACATAGCAGGATGGGTAGGATAAAGGGGAGAGGCACAAGAATATTCTCCTGGCGTGTTTTCTTATGCCAACACATTGAGTCACATCTCTAGAGTGAGAAATATGATATAAAGGCTTAGAGAAGGAGGTCAGGCAATGAATCTATGATTGCTGGGCTGGAATAGCAGGCGGTCTCTGTGGTTGTCTGTGCCATGTAAACTTCCTGAGGTCAGCTGGGGATTGTGGTCCTAGCAGATTTGGGAGACAGCTGCCCTGCTAGTAACTATCAGTCTCATACCAGCTCTGCTGCATCAGGAGCTTAGCTGACAAACTCTGCACCAGCCCAGTGGCTGATCTGAGCCATGACTTTTCCTTTGTGGTTGAACATGCATATTTCTGGGGGAAAAAAATGCTAACACCTTCCTCCCAAAACAAGAACTTGGGCAGTGGATTGCTGCGTCAGCTTCTGGATGGCCAGGGCATCCTTCTCTCCAAGGTTTGAAGTCTCTTGGCCCAGCTCAGCTGTCCTCCAAGGACCTGTTTGCTTTTTAAAGAGACTCAGCAAGGTGGATCTGTCCCCTGTTGATCACTCTTCATCAAAATCAGAGCACTCCAGTTTTGTTGCAAATAGCAGTTAGGAGATGGGCTGAGTTTGCCTGTTGTGCAGCTCAGGGGACAAGTGTAGCCTAAAGATCTTGAGTGGGACAGAGAGGAACAGAGAAATGGCACCAGCAGCCCTGAAACAGGAGCCATCTCTGACATGATTAGCTGAACAAGGAGATTTGGCAGATGTGTTTTCCTCTTGGCTAGATCTTTAACATTTTAATTTGCAAGTGAATGTGGCTTTTATCTGTGGCAGCTGTTGCTGAAGGAGGCCAGGTACAGCTTGTTTCAGTGCAGGGCTGTCTGGGCAAGAGGCTTTCCTGCCATGTGAGTGGCAGAGCACTGGGAGGTCTTTTAGAGATAGATTGAGGCAGAGGAAAACCCCGTGTGCTGTTGTGGAGAACATCTAGAAGGGGATGCTCTGTTCATTGCTACACCCAGCATTTCCTTTCCAAGGGGATTTCAAATGTCACAGAATAAACCTGCCTGGACTTGAGCCCATGAGCTGTGAGGCAAAGACATCTCTTACTGCTAAAAGGATCTGGTCAAGAAATATCTTCCTCCTGCCCTCCCTGTGAATATACAGGAGTGAGTCCCATAAAATGGGGAAAAGGCTTTTGTGAGGAGCAAGCAGAGCAAAAGAGACTTTCCTTCTGCATCCAGCAAGGCTTTCCTGTTACAGCACTCCTGCTGATTTGCTCCTGTTGGGTTTGGAGCCTTGATGTGCTGTTGGAGAAATACAGCCTTGTTTTTCAAACAACATGTCCTTCCAGGTGGCACTTGGCCCAGTCAAGCTGCCGTGGAGCTGTAACCAGAGAGCTCTGTGATGTCCTGGAAAGAGTCTGCTCTGCTTCTCCCACATGTGTTTGGGAAAAACCAAGGACATCACTCCTTAAATGAGGGGGAAAAACCCCTTTTGGGCTGGAAATTCTTGCCATTTCCATGGTCTGGGTGTGGTTGTGGTCTTTGAGTCTTCCTTGCTCTAAAAACTGCATTGCTGTCCTCTCTGATTTGCCTTTTGTCACCCAGCTGCTGTGGGGGATGAGCACTGAGGTTTTGGAGCTGTGATTGAGTGTAAGGTCAATGCTGCCTGTAAAATGGTCCTGAGGGTGGATTCAGAGCTTGTGAGCAGCAGAGGTAGCACTGAGAGCTGGGCATCTGCAAGCAGAGAGCACCTTGAGGCTGGGGATTATGCTGGGAGAAACCAACCCTTGGGCAACTCTCCATGGGAGGGTGGATCCAGCTCCAGGCTGGATCCTCCCAGGCCTCATTCTTTGCAGGTCTTGCATATACAATGTGCCAGCAATTCATCCATGTTTCTACAACAAATTTTGGCATCGAGAGGTGCCTCCAGGATGATGTAAATTCTCTGCATCTCTCCAGGTAGCTCTGGTTGCTTCATTGTCCCCTGGGGCAAGGCACACTTCAGTCTTCCTCCCTTGGTCCCACGTGCATTTTTGGGCAGCCTTTCTCTCAGGCATGGACCAGAAGGTTGATGGCTTGCTGTCCTGCTGAGGACATCACAATTTTTCTCCCCATCCTCCAGCTCAAGTGTGCTCTTGCTGTCTTTGTGTTGTCCTGGCAGAACTCAGGTGTCCTAGGTGAAAGGACTCAGGGCTGGCACTCCTGGCCATATTTTGATTGGGTTTTTTGACACTTTCATCAAATAACACTGATGGAATTGAATTTCTCAAAACTGCCTGGTTGGGTTTCCACAAAGAAAAGCTCTGCAGAGCAAAGGAGGGTGCATGGAGAGGCAGATGAGGAGGGTGAGTTTCAGCAGTGTCGTGTCTAGGGCTGCTCTGCCATTGGCCAAGGCTTCCAGCACAGAAATAAGTGCTGGTAGCACATGTGGCATCAGTGCCCTGCACCCTGCCATGTGTGCCTGGACCTGTTGTGTGTGCCTCCTCCTTGCACTCCCTGCTGCATGGGGCAGCCCTCTGGCCTGGCTGGTGCTTCTCACAGGCTCCCAGCTCTTCCCCACTCCTTGCAGCTCATGGTGAGCCCTTGTCCTGGCTTCTTGCAGGGTCTGGAGCCAGCATGGCTCCATAGGCTTGGTCCACAACCTGCCTTCCTCCTTGTGACACTGCAGTCAGGGCTTTTCCTGGGCTGTGAAGGCACTGCCCCCTCTCCTTTCCCATCTGCTCATCCCCTCTGCAGCTCAGCACAGAGAGCCCCCATCCCTGGAGCAGAAGGAGGGCAGGGAGCTGGCAGCATTCCTCACCCTGCTCCCTGCCATGCCCTGTCCTGTGGCCTGGCCCAATGCAGGCTGTGCCCAGGTCCAACCTGCCACCATCTGGATGAAGCAGAAGGGGAATATTCAGAGTATTTCTGTTAACCTGTAGCCAGGAGAGAGCTGCCAAGGAGGCCACGCTGAAACCTGAGGCGGCTGTTTTTCCTGAGGCTCAGCATTTGGCAGGGAGAGCAGACGGACAAGTGGTGGAGCAGGGAGGGATGCAATTGCCCTGGGGAGCAGCATTGCCAGGGGAGGTGCCCAGGAAGGTGTGCTGGCTTACCTGTTTGTCTCTGGGGATCCATCTCCATGTCCTCCTCGGCTGAGATCACGTGTAGAGTGAAGAGGAGGTGACCCTTCTGTCCTCACATGTGGCTCTCCCCTTGGTCACCCTCCTTTGCATCACACCCTGAGCATCTCCTTCAGCAGCGAAGAGCAATGACTGTTTCTGCCACTGAGTTGCTCAGAATTGTCAGGAATGGTCCAAATGCCCTCTCAGCTCGGCTGCAGGGTTCGGCTGAGCCAGCCCAGGCAGCAGCACTCACCTTGCCTGGATCCTTTTGCCTTTATAGCTCAGTGTTATCTCAAGGTCTCTGGCGGTGCAGGTGGTGTTTGCCTTGCCCTGCAGCAGCTGCCTGCCAGCCGCTGCCTTCCCACCACGGCCCTCCCACTGCTGCAGGGCATGGAGGGGGTGCTCTGCAGCCCCAGGGTGGGAGCAGTGCCTCTGCAGGGATGCAGGTCAGCCCCAGCGAAGGGAGGCTGGAGGGAAGTTGCCAAGTGTGGGATAGTGGGAGAGATATTGGGGGACTTTTGTCCCATCATCTTTGTTTCTCCATCCCTTTGCTGCTGGGGCAGGACTGGGCAGTAAATCGAACCAGGGACCAGGACTCTGTCCCAGCCTGGTCTCTGCTGCCAGGACAGAATATGACTGAGCTGCCATGCCCTGCCCTGTCCAGGCAGCATCAGCCCTTGCAGCTGTGGGGAGAGCCAAGACTTCATCCAAAAGCTGAGATGAGTTAAAAATAGAAACAGTCATGAACTGGTTTTCTCCTTCTTGGTTCCTGGCCCGACAGCTCATTCCTCCCCCTGGGCTGTCTTTGAACCTCTCTGGATGCTGTGAGACACTGGCTCCATAGCAGCCTGCCACTGCAGGGAGGTGTGGAGAGAAGGGAGCTGCAGAAATGTTCTAGGTGGCACAGCTGTCCCAAAAATATTTAGTGGTTTGTGAGTGCTTTCTCCCAGGAAAGAAGCAGCCCTGGAAAAAGAATCTGCTAAATAAAAGGGGAAACAAAGCTGAAGGAGGAGAACTGTTTGCCTCTCTGCTTGCATGTGGTGAGGGGGCACAGCTGTCTGAGCAATCCTGGCCGCAAAGCTCACGTCTGCCCCCTGGGAAAGACCTGCCAGGCTGCTGTCCCTGCTCATCCCCTCAGCCAGAGCAGCCCCACTGGTGCTGCAGGGCTCTGCAGGAGCTCCTGGCACTGCTGCAGAGTCACTGTGCCTGGGCTGGTCCTGGGCTGGTGGGCTCTGCCCTCCAGGGAAAGGCCACGTCTCTCACTTTGAGATGGGTGTGCTGGACCCCAGTATCCTCCAGTGCCCCTTTTCTGTCCTCCTAATTCTCTAATAGAGTTTTCCAGGTGTGAACACTGAGTCTCGAGACAGTTTTAAGATGCAGCTGTGAAACCTATTATCAGTGTCCCTGCTATCAAAGACGTGGTGTTCAGGGCTGCACGTAACCACTGAGCAATTAAACAGCAACCCTGGTGATGAATTACAGCTGAGACCTCCTGGGGCTAAATAAATACTGGCTGATAACTACCGATAAAATGAATTTTTGTGTGTTTTTTTCTTAAAAGCACCTTTCCAGTATCTGAGGCCAGTCCTGGCACTGCACATGTCCTGGGGAGAGTCACATTATCTGTGGCATTTCCATCCCTAGCACCTTGGGTTTCCAACCAGAGCTGGAATAAAAATGAACTGAATAAATCCACATCCCTGCAGGAGCCAGGAAAGGCAAGGCAAGACAACACAGAGGTGGACAGGGAGGGAGAGAAGTGAGAAGCTGAGGTTTTGGGTAACAAGTTTAAATATCTTTCCTCCCACTGATCCCACCCTAAAGACATGAAAAAACTGTTGAGGTGCAGAGTATCCCTTGGAAAAACCTTTAGGCCAGGGAGAGGTGCAGAGTAGTGGGGACTCTAAAGTGATGTGAAGGAGAGCAGCAGCTGGCAGTGCTCACCCAGCACCTGCCTGGGGGGAGAGGGGTGAGCCCACCTGCACAGGCACCCTTACACCCTCTGCCTGCAGAGCCTTCTGCTCTCCCAAGGGAGAGAATGGAACTTCTTGGAAAAATTACCTTTGCCAGTGACTTTGAGAGACTTCTGAGCAGGTGTTGTCTGTGCTGGTGTTGCATCTGGGGACTTCTCTCCCCATGCAGGAGTATCAGGAGGGCTGGTGCTCTGCATCCCTGCGTGCAGCTTTCCCACTCTCCACTGGCTGCAGAGAACAGCCACACAGTCAGGGAAAAAGCATTTGGCTGAACATCCCATCTGCCTGGTTTGCAAGTGAAAATAAGGCTTGTCCAATGGCCAGCTCCACCCAGAGCAGAAAATCAGACCCTTTGGCAGAGTGCTGCTACTGTAATGAAATTGAGCTGTGCTGAGACTGCCAGTCCTTGGAACAGGAAAGATTCCATGTGGATTCAGAGAAGTTTGGGGATGGATCTGTCAAAACTACTGCTCTTTAGGGTTTTTGGCACTGCCTGGGGACACCCACCACAGGAGAATGCTGCCTTGTGGCTGAGCACGCCCTCAGCACTGATTGCACCTTGTCTTCTCCCTGCAGCACATCCTTCCAGCACTGGAACTGTGTGCTCTCCCAGAGCCATCATGAAGCTCCTGCCTGCTGCCCCTCTCCTCCTGCTTCTCCTGACAATGCTGGAAGCCAGACCAAAACCTGCAGGTGAGCCCTGGCTGGTGGGGAGTGCATGGAGGGGAGAGAAGTGAGGACCTGGGGCAGTGGAGCCCATGGAGGACAGTTTGCTGTGTGATGTGGAGGGACATGATGCCTCTTCCCTGGGAGCATCCCCAGGAGGATGGAGGATCCTGCCAGCAGTGGGACACAAACTTCCTGGCCCCAGCATGGTGGCTTTGGTGCTGCTTGCTCTGGGCACCTCCTCAGCTGTGGCACAGCCCTGCCCAGGGCTTGTCACCCTCCAGGCCATGGGCTGTGACCTTGGCAGCAGGCACAGCTGTAAGGGAAAGCCTCCTCCTTGCTTGACTCTCCAGATGAAGGAGACAAAGCAAACCCAGAGGTAGCAGCCTCTCTCCTCCCAGGACAGAGAGATCTAAATCAATTTTAGTTTAAAAACAGTGAAGGCACCAAATGGAGAAAGGAGCAGGTATGCCTCAGAGACTTTCAGAGCAGCTGAGATTGACATCATCCCAAAGGCATTGAAAGCATTTCCTTATGACTAGGGCCCAGTTCTCCCAGCAAAGTAAGTTCACTGACATTTCACTTGCTGAACACTCTCCCAGTTTGCACTGGGGTTAGCATCCTTATGCTCAACAGAAGCTCTTTGGCTCAGTCTCTACCAAGTGTGTGCCCTTAGCTTTGCTTTTTACTTTCTCATTTTCTGCCCTTAAAAAATCACAACCACAACAACCCACAGCCAGGGGATGTCTCCCCAGCCTGTTGGCCCTGCTTCCTCTCTGCCACCATCTTCTGTGGTGGTGTTCGCAGGGGTCCCAGGATGAGGGAAGAGACGAGAATGTTGAGTCCATGTTTCAGAAGGCTTGATTTATTATTTTATGATATATATTATATTAAACTATACTAAAAGAATAGAAGAAAAGATTTCATCAGAAGGCTATCTAAGAATAGAAAAAGAATGATAACAAAGGCTTGACTGAGCAGCAGTCCAAGCCAGCTGGACTGTGATTTGCCATTATTTAGAAACAACCACATGAGCCCAATCACAGGTCCACCTGTTGCATTCCACAGCAGCAGATAATCATTGTTTACATTTTGTTTCTGAGGCCTCTCGGCTTCTCAGGAGAAAAAATCCTAAGGAAAGGATTTTTCATAAAATGTGTCTGTGACAACCTTCTGCGGATTCACTGGGCAGTGAAAGGTGCCGGTCTCTGGGGGCTGCCCAAACCTGCTCTCTCCATCCCTCATGAGCAAGCCCCAGCCAGCAGGCAGAGATCTCTGTGCTCCCTGCAGACAGCCACAGGACTGAGCCTTCTTTTTGCCTTCTCCTTAGCTCTGAAGTGCAGGACAGGTCCCCTGGACATCGTGTTTGTGATCGACAGCTCGCGCAGCGTGCGCCCCTTCGAGTTCGAGACCATGCGGCGCTTCATGGTGGACATCATCAGCAACCTGGACGTGGGCCCCAACGCCACACGGGTGGGTGCAGCTGCTCTTTTGGGGGATCCCTGGGGGCCCCCTAAGCTGTGTGTTCACTGGTAGCAGCAGGAAGGCAAGGAGACTCCACACAGCTTCTGAGGGTGCTCATTGGATGAGGGTTTATTGGGGGTCCCACCCCCAGGAGCAGCATGGTTTCTGAGTTTGAAATCACTTGTTTTTAAATTGTTTTTTTTTAATTAAAATCACACCAATCACTTATTTTGAAAAGTTTAGAAGTTTAATAGTAATAAAATGGTTATAAAAATAGTAATACAATTAGAGTAATAATAATTTGGACAATTAGGATTAGAACAATATGAGACAATAGAAACAAAGAGTTATGGGCATCCGGGTACCTTTTTCTGGGCAGCATAAGCCTGAAAAAGGACCCACGTTAACAGAGGATTAACCCTTTAAAACAGCCTGTTGCATATTCATACACCTCATACATGATGCCTAAATTCCATTCAAACACAGGATTCTGTCTGGTCAGTGTCAGCTTCTTCCTCTGAATCCTGACAGTGTCATCCTGCCCGAGCGAGGTGGGAAGAAGTTCATTTCTCCTGATAATGGAGCAATAAATTCTCTTTCTCTGAAAGATTTAGTTGTCCTGTGGCTGCTATCTCAGTGTGAGTCCTTTCTTTAGAAAAAAAATATCCCACATAGCATAGTTGCTATTTAAATATTTGTTATAACCTAAAACTATATTTAACACACTACTTAAGAGAATTAATACAGCATTACTTTCTAGTGCAACACATATATTATTATTTTAATATTTGCGAAAAGCCAATCATAAAATACGCATTTTTCACATGAGAGAGAAGGGGGGAAGGGAAAGGAAGGGGCAGAGAGGGAGAGCCTAGGGAGAAAAGGGCCAAGAGAGAGTGGGGCCAAGAGAGAGGAAAGGGCTAAGAGGCTTCTCATGTCCCTCTCACAGCTTAACAAGGAGATTCAAAGTGGGTGCAGAATAAGACTTGGGCCAATGGGATTACAGATCCATGATACTTCAGGGGAGGATCACAGGCTTGGAATAAACTGCACAGTTCTGAGGGGTGAGACAGAGCATACCATTTACCTAAAATGTAACACCCCAACAGGTGGGGGTGATCCAGTACTCCAGCCAGGTGCAGAACATCTTCTCCCTCAAGACCTTCTTCACGCGGGCGGACATGGAGAGGGCCATCAACAGCATCGTGCCGCTGGCCCAGGGCACCATGACGGGGCTGGCCATCCAGTACGCCATGAACGTGGCCTTCAGCACGCAGGAGGGCGCGCGGCCCCTGCACAAGGGCATCCCCCGCATCGCCATCATCGTCACCGACGGGCGGCCCCAGGACCGCATCACCGAGGTGGCCACGCAGGCCCGGAACGCCGGCATCGAGATCTACGCCGTGGGCATCCAGCGGGCAGACATGAACTCTCTGCGGGCCATGGCCTCCCCGCCGCTGGAGGAGCACGTCTTCCTGGTGGAGTCCTTTGAGCTCATCCAGCAGTTTGCCAAGCAGTTCCAGGACAAGCTTTGTGGTGGGTGAGGGCTGCTGCTGCTGCTGAGTAGCCAGGGGGCTCTGGTGTCTGCTCCTCACCCAGGCCAGACCTGCAGAGCGGTGTTTGGGGTGGCTGCCCCGCCAGAAGCAGGGTGGATGGGGAAACAGCCTCCCCAGTGAGGCACCAGGACAGGGCACTGTGTCTGTGTCTGTGTGCTGGAAATCAGTGGCTGAGCACTGGGGCTGCGTGGGGCTGTGTCACACTGGCTTCTGCTGCAGGGACAGGGCATATGCCAGAGCCAGGGTGCCTATGTATCTGGTGTGCCTGTGGGCCACTGTGATGCCCGTTCTGTCTTGCAGGGGTGGACATGTGCATGGAGAGGGAGCACGGCTGCCAGCACAGCTGCATCAGCACCCCTGGCTCCTTCTACTGCGAGTGCAACCCAGGCTACAGGCTCAATGTGGATGGAAAGACCTGTTCCCGTAAAAACCCTTTTTATTTTCTGAACTTTCATAGGGAGCTTGTAGTTATGGATCCCATGGAGGGAAGCTGGCACACAGCAGAGGATTCAGGAGGCCAGCAGCAGCCTGGGTGCTCTGTTCACTGCGCCCACTGCCTCCTGGGTCTGTAATGCCTGCAGACATTCAGCATTGCTAAATCCTGGCCACCTGTGATGGGACACTTGTGACTTATGTGGGCACAACCAGCTGCCTGTCAGCTGAGGGGGTCTAGGCAGCGAGTACCAGAGGATTCACACCCCAAGTGCACAGTGCTTTTCCCCTGGATTTTAGTGCAAAGCTGTCTTAGTTGGTCTGACCACCACACCAAGACTTCTCCTTCTTGTTTCACGGTGCTGGGAGCTGCTTCTAAACCCTGGAGCAGTCATGCCCTGCTGCCCCAGGGAGGCTGGGACCCGAGGGTGATGGGTGTCCTGTTGGAGGCTGGGACAGGAGGGTGATGGGTGTCCTGTTGGAGGCTGGCTCAGGAGGGTGATTTGTGTCCTTTGCCCCCCAGCCATCGATGCCTGTGCGGACGGGAGGCATGGCTGCCAGCACCACTGTGTCAGCCTGCGGGGCTCCTACTCCTGCAGCTGCCGGCCGGGTTACTACCTCAGCCACAACAAGAGGAGCTGCACCAGTAAGTGGCTGTCTCCCTCCCTATCCCTTCTTTGTTTGCTTCCCATTCTCTTCTTGCCTTTTCCCTTCTGTCATTGCTCTCCTTGTGTCCACAGTGATTGATTACTGCAGCTTTGGGAACCACAGCTGCCAGCACGAGTGTGTGAGCATCCCCAACGGGCACTACTGCCGCTGCCGCAGCGGCTTCACGCTCCAGCCCGATGGCAAGTCCTGCAGGGGTAGGTCCCAGTGTGCTGCACAGCACAGGCTGTGTCTATAGCACGTGCCTTTATGTCCTGCCCAGCCTCCAGGGAAGGGCTGTTCCCAGACTGCCCTGAACGGGGATAACCCCATGCCCTTGGCTTGTCTTCCAGCCACCGACCTCTGCAACGGGGTGGATCACGGCTGTGAGTTCAAGTGTGTGAGCACAGAGGGCTCCTACCACTGCGTGTGCCCTGAGGGCCAGCAGCTCCAGGCTGATGGCAAGACATGCAGCAGTGAGTACTGGGACATAGCCCTTGACATTCTCCTTATCTGTGCTCTGTGCTCCTGGAGAGAACTCACCTGAAACTGGGCTGGGGGGCTCTGTTGCCACTTGGGGCTCTAAACTAGGCTGGAAGAGGGTGGAGAGCTGGCTGTGGCTGGGGGAACACTCTGGCTGCTGTGGGGATGGATGCTTGTGTCCTCAGAGACATGGCCCAGAAGATGCAACAGCTTTAAGGAAAACTTTGGGAAAAGAGAAACCTAGGAAAGACTTTCATGGGGTATTGGGATATCAGTGGAAGTTTTTGGGCTGAGTCCCTTGGGCATAGTCTGCTCTCCTTCCCAGCTGCAGTTCCAGGGTGTTCCCATAGCACCCCAGAGCTCAGCCCCAGCCCTTCACTGTGACAGTGGCCATGGCCAGGCTGCTCCTCTGTCACCTTCCCCTGTCCCTGCAGAGTGTGGAGCTGGGCACGTTGACCTGGTGATGGTGATTGATGGTTCCAAGAGTGTGCGGCCCCAGAACTTTGAGCTGGTGAAGCAGTTTGTGAACCGTGTTGTGGACCTGCTGGAGGTGTCCCCCCAGGGCACGCGGGTGGGGCTGGTGCAGTACTCCAGCCGCGTGCGCACCGAGTTCCCCCTCAACAAGTACCACAGCGCCGACGAGATCAAGAAGGCAGTGATGGATGTGGAGTACATGGAGAAAGGCACCATGACAGGCCTGGCCCTCAAGCACATGGTGGAGCACAGCTTCTCTGAGCTGGAAGGTGCCAGGCCTCTCTCCCACAACATCCCCAGAATCGGGCTGGTCTTCACAGATGGACGCTCCCAGGATGACATCTCCGAATGGGCCAGGAGAGCAAAGGAATCAGGTGCAGGAGGGGTTGGGAACCCCAAATTTCAGTGTTTTGGGCATCCTGGGATGGTTCCTTGGTGTGCTGTCTCTGTGAAAAGCTGCAGCATCCAGCCTTGGGGAGCTGCATCCCATAGCAGACGTGCTCTGTTGTGGCCACAGGGTGCTCTGAGCAGCATCCTTCATGCAGCAGCCTCCACCACCACAGCGCTGCCACACTCCTGCCTGTCCTTCCCAAATTCCTGCTGTGTATTTGGGAAGCCCAGAGAAAATCCTGCTGCAGGGTGGCCAGCACAGTGCTCAGGATCTGTCCTTGCCACACAGGGATTGTCATGTTTGCCGTGGGTGTTGGAAAAGCTGTGGAAGAAGAGCTGAGAGCGATCGCCTCCGAGCCAGTGGAGCAGCACTTCTCCTATTCTGCAGACTTCACCACCATGACCCACCTTGTGGAGAACTTCTCCCTGAACATCTGCCCAGGTGGGTGCTCTTGGCCATACCAGGGGACTTGACCCCAAGCCAGGGAAGGCTCTTCTGTCCCCACAGAGCCAGCAGGGTGGTTTGTGTGCCTGTCACCCTGTGTCAAGCACCCCAAGGCTGAGCTGGGCTGGTGTGAGCCTAGACTGTCACAGGATCTCTCCAGGCTGTTGTGGGTGTGGATGTGGGTCTCTGGGAGGGATTTGGAAGAGAAGGTGAAACTGGGGGTATTAATTAAAAAGCAGGAGGGGTTAATACAAAAGTATTAATGTGATCCACCACCCCTGTACTATTGCATGGGCAGAATTTGGGAGTGGCACCCTGCCTTGGGGGATGCTCTGAAGGTGGCCTGTGCACCTTGTTCAGACCTGTGCTCCTGCTGCTGCTGGGTTACTGTGAGGGTCTCCCTGCCCTGGGACAGGCTGGGGCTCCCCAGCGCCCTTGAGTCCCCCACAGGGCTGCAGATACAGAGCCAACGTGCCCCCTGCCGCCCCAGCTTGAAGGCAAAGTGAAGCTCAGCACTGGCTGTCCTTGGCACACTGTGCCCACAGGTGTGACAGCTCTGTGGGATGCCTGGCAGAGAGCTTGCTGGATCAGCAGGGCAGCCTGACACAAAGCAGAGAGGCTGAAAGAAGGGGGCAAAAGAGTGGGGAGAGCCCTGAGCCCCAGTGGGTGGCTGCAGGGACAAGGGACCTGTCTGGGAGCAAGGGAGAGCGGGCACTGTGGGGCCGTGGTGTGACAGCAGCCAAACCCCCTGTGACAGAGGAGGGCAAAGGGGAGACGGAGATCCGCAGCCCGTGCGAGTGCGAGGCGCTGGTGCAGTTCCAGACCAACACCGTGGCCATCCTGCAGAGCCTGACCGAGAAAAATATCCTTTGGGGTGAGGCCTGGGCTTGCCAGGGGGCTGAGGACAGAGCACACGTGGGAGAGGGAGGGATGGGTAAATGGGAGAGGGGAGATTTTAAGCCCTTTGCTCAGCAGGCTGCCTGGCTCACGCTGTTTCCTTAGCACGTTCACTTGCTCAGATGACAGCCAGACTTGAAGACCTGGAAAAGCAGATTGCCAACAAGAAGTGATCCTGGCAGAGGGCTGCAGTGCTCAGCAGGGCACAGGATGGATGTACATTAGCTACATGACATTGTTATTGCTAGGTTATTGTAAAGCATCAGTGTTTGTTCTTGTATTGCAAAATCCCCAGGGGGCTGTGTTTAAAAAACCCAAAAATCCCAAAAACACACAAAAAGGAACTTGAACAAAGCCCCTGCTACAAAGCTGAGGGGTTCAGTTGTCGTTCCTTGGCAGGTCTGGGATGAGGGGGAGCAGCTCTGTGGGCAGGCTGGTCATTGGACAGACATGACACCTGGTGTCCCCCAGAGTGACTGGGATGGCACAGTCCCCCTGGACCCTGGCAGACTGCTTTGCAGGAGAAAAAACCTGCAGTGGTGTCACCCTGAGAGCTTCTGTTGTCTCTGCTGCCAAGTGGTGGGGCAAGGACAGCTGGGTGGTGCAGGCAGCACAGGGGATGCCTGATGCCCAGCTGGCTCCCAGCGTGGTGCCCAGGAGGGATCTCATGGGAAGATAGATGGCAGGAATTCTTAGATCCCCTTGCCCCTGTTTGGCAGAATAGTTTGGAAATTGGTATTAATCTTGTTTGGTTTTGTAATCACATAGCAAAATGGTAATTATTCTTTCTATCAGTATCTATGTGTGTGTGTGTGTATATATATATATATGTATATTTAATTCTGAGAGCAGGGTAGTGCTATTTTTGAACTCTTGTTTTATATAAAGGAATTTCTATCTTGACAATAAACACCCTGAAGATTTGTATGACATGTCCCTCTCCTTTCAGCTGGGCTGCAGGATGACAGAGGAACTTCTCTGTCAGAAGTGGATTCGGGGTTTTGCAGAGGAAGTTCTCTGTCAGAAGTGGAATCTGGCTTTTGCAGAGAAACTTCTCTGTCAGAAGTGGATTCTTCTTTTGCAGAGGAAGTTCTCTGTCAGAAGTGGATTCTGGCTTTTGCAGAGAAACTTCTCTGTCAGAAGTGGATTCTTCTTTTGCAGGGGAAGTTCTCTGTCAGAAGTGGATTCTGGCTTTTGCAGAGGAACTTCTCTGTCAGAAGTGGATTCTTCTTTTGCAGAGGAACTTCTCTGTCAGAAGTGGATTCTTCTTTTGCAGAGGAAGTTCTCTGTCAGAAGTGGATTCTGGCTTTTGCAGAGAAACTTCTCTGTCAGAAGTGGAATCTGGCTTTTGCAGCAGCTGCTGTCTGCAGGATCCAGAAATCCTTTGGGGAAATCTTTGTTCTGTGGTACCCCAGGGTGCTGCAGGCTCAGCCCCAGCTGGAGGGAGCCAGTGTGGCATGGACACTGTGTCCCCATGGGCAGGGCTTGCTCTGGAGCCTCTGCTTGTAGGAGCACAGGGAGCTGAGAGCTGAGCTGGGCATGGAGCCACAGCCTGGCCAAGGTGCCCATTGAGCTGCTCTGGGGTTGGTGCTGAGGCAAAGGGACACCCAGGATCTGCTCCTGATGGATCCCTGCACAAAGAACCACCCCTGACAGCAGGACTCTTGAATCCATTCTCTTGATTTTATCCTCATTAGTGCATTTAGTTCCTTTCAGGGGATAACACAAAATTCCCCTCTGCTCCCCATGAAGCTGCAGCCCCCCTAGGATCCATCCCTGCCTCCAGCTCTGGGGTCCTGAGCACAGGAAGGACCTGGAGCTCTTAGAGTGAGTGCAGAGGAGACCATGGGGGTGCTGCAAGGGCTGGAGCCCCTCTGCTGTGAGGAAAGGCTGAAGGAGTTGGGGATGATCAGCCTGGAGTGCCATGGAGGGGCCACACTGCATCCATGAAGGGCTTGAAGGGTCCCATAGGAAAGATGGGGACAGAGTGTTCAACAGGGTCTGTGGTGGGAGGGGGGGGAATGGGGGAAGGGGGGATGGCTTTCAACTGCAGCAGGTTGTTTTGGGTTAAAATGAAGTTTATGGGTTTTTTTACACTGAGGGTTGGTAGTTTATGGGTTTTTTTACACTGAGGGTTGGTAGTTTATGATTTTTTTTACACTGAGGGTCGGAAGTTTGTGGGTTTTTTTACTCTGAGGGTGGGAAGTTTGTGGTTGTTTTTCCTCTGAGGAAAACAGACTTCCCACCCCTCTGAGGGTGGGAAGTTTGTGGTTGTTTTTACTCTGAGGGTGGGAAGTCACAGGTCCAGGCCGTGCACAGAAGCTGTGCATGCTCCATCCCTGGGGACATCCATGGTCAGGGGGACAGGACTCTGTCTGCTCTGGTGGGAGGTAGCTCAGGTTGGAATACGATGATCTTCAGGGTCCATTCCAAGGCAAAGCAATCAGGAGGGTTCACATTCACTCCCTCAGTACGGTAAGTGAATTCCTGAATTTCCTGTAGGCATCTCCTGCAGGAAGCGCAGGAGAAAGGGAAATCAGACCAGCTAGCTGAGCTTTGAGCTGACTGGTCCTGGTGCTGACCCGCCCTATAACTGGTGCTGACCCGCCCTATAACCCGTCACTCGCTCCCCTGCATCCACTGTCACCCTGCTTGAGTGCAGTTCAGTCCTGTCTGCTCTGTCTACGGTCCTGGACGGTCTCTGCAGCCTGGATCTTGCCACCCATCCCTGCAGGATGCCAATTTTTGTCCCAATGAAGGTACAGTGCCATTCCATGGAGGTGGAAACTCCCGAACTGCCTGGCTGGGCTGGAGCTCTGTGGGGATGCTGTGGGACAGGGACCCCACTCTGAGGTTCTGCTCCCTATGCAGGCTGTCACTGACACTGAGGAGGAGATGGAAATCGATATGAAAGTTGATAGAGAAGAGAGTATGGCTATAGATGTTGAAGAGAATGGAGATGAAGAAATGGAGGTGGATGTGGAGGAGGAGATGGAAGAAGAGATGGAGGTGGAAATGGAGGAGGAGATGGAGGAAGAGATGGAGGTGGAAATGGAGGATTATGTTGAAGACATGGAAGAAGATGAGAAAGGTGAGGAGAAGTACATACATAGTCTTGGGATGAAGATGGAGCGCAGCAGCAGCACAGGCAGGCACTGGCCATGCCCTGTCCACAGGCAGGGTGGGTCCCCTGCTGCCAGGCTGGGCTGGGCTGGGTGGTCCTGCTCAGGGACACGGTGCCCAGGGGGGCTCCCTGGGTTCTGGAGGCACAAGCACCACCCCAGCCTGCCCTGTGCTTGCTTTGGGCCATGATGTGGGTCCCTGACCTCAGCCCCAGCCAAGCTCCTGCTGGCAGCAGAATGCTGCTCTGGCAGTATGTCCCAGCCTGGGACCACAGGAAACAGCCCTGTGTGCCCCACTGGGGTGACCCTGTCGCTTGCTTTTCTTCCAGGACTGCTGGAGATGCCAGGCGGGGATGCCATCCTTCTGGATATGTACAGAGTGCTCTTCATTAGTCTTCTGTATATATGTTTTAGAGAGTGTCGTTCTCTTTTGTAAATATATATTATATATTTATGTATATTATAATATTTATATATATAGAATATATATAATACAATTATATATCTTTCCATACATAACCGTTATATAGGTTCTTATGTAAATACGTTTCATAGTTTGTTGTTTTTATATAGATTATTACAATACAAATACATGTGTTACATGTGTTCTCTGTGACTCTTCTAGGACAAAAAAAAAATCTCATTTTTTCACATCCCGTTCTCTCTTTTTGTTTGCGTTGATACTACACAGGAAATTATTATAAAGTTAACGGTTTGCTCTAGGTTTCCTGCGCTGGAAGTGTCTGGGAGTGCTGCACAGAGCAGGTCCCACTTAAAGGTCTGTACACACTTTGTATATGTAGAGGGAGCTCCCTATACATGTACAAAAAGGGGCGTTTCCCGTGCGAGCCTATCTGGTAGCAGGGCCGAGCCTGCGTGGCCCATCTATACAGAGATTCCTCACCAGGCGGCACCAGACAGCAGCGCTTGGGAGCGGGAGGCGGAGGCGGAGGCTGAGCTGCGGCCAGCTCGAGCCAGCCCGGGGCTGAGGGGAGCTCGCAGGGCCGGGCAGGGACGGACGGGATGGACGGAGCTCATCATCAGGCTAAAAGCTTTGCATGGATGGATGGAGCTCATCATCAGGCTGAAAGCTTTGCATCACCTGGTGGGGCACAAGCTGTTCCTGGGGTGCTTGTCCCCCAGGGTAAGGCTGGGGGATCAGGGGCTCCTGGTGTCCCTCCTTTCCCTCCCCAGGGAATACAGACTGCAGAGCCCTGCTCTGGCTGGGAGAAAGCATCTGCCACAACACCCTCAAGCACTGCACAACTGGGGCCTTGCAGCTTTGGAAGGAGGGACATTTCATGGAGAAGAGCATGAGCCATGTGGGATGGGGACTGCTCTGAGGGTGCTGGGGCAATGGGTGCTGCACAGGTAACAGAATGCAACATGAGGACTGCAGGCAATCCTGTGCTCAGAAATGCTGGGTCCTGGTTATTTCCTGTGAGTTTGTAACAAAAAGAGTTCACACTTCCCCCCTGCTGTGAATAAAGCACTATAGAATGTTCTTCAGGCGAATTCGTTTCCCTCCCTTGTCCTTTCCATCTTCTCTGCAGCTTAATCCAAGCCTTGGTCCTTGATATTTTCTCCTGTCTTGGAGGCAGAGGTCCAAACATGACCTCAGCCAGATTTGGCACCAGCTGTGAGCACAGCCATGCCCTCTTCAGCCCCAACAGCAGCTGAATGGCAATGGATTGTTTAAAAATTATTCCAGTGCTTGTATTTCTCATCAAAAGTGCTACATTGCTGGTGCACAGGCCAGAAAATCTTTTTGGGTTGGCTATATCATCTGCACGTTATTTAATAAATGACTTCACAAAGAGCTAATTGCAGCCACAGAATCCACAGGGAAATTGGACAGTAATTAACAGATACCAGGTTAGGTCAGGCCAAGTTAACGGGGCCTGTTGTGACTTGGGAATGGAAGTCTGAGCAGGAAAGGGCACAGTGAGACATCCACCATGCCCTGGATGGAAAGTGGCAGCTCCAGGGGCTGGATCAGTGCAGTTCTGGGGGGCTCAGGGGCTGCACAGAGCAGTAGAGGTGATAATGGGCTTTTGCCCAGACCAGTAGAGGCGATACTGAGCTTTTGCTGCTCTTTGTCCCTGCCTGGTTGTGAGATCACGGCTGCCCTCTGCAGGGCTGGGGGAGGTTGGCTGTGGGAGCCTTTCCCTACCCAGGCATTCCCAGAGCCTGTCTCCAGGACAGCTTGGGCTCCTGCCAGCCACAGAAGTCCCACAGAAATATTTGAGGAACCCCTTACACAAGCTGAGTGGGACATTGACCAATTGGTGGGAAATGGAGTAACTTCCCATTGCCCAAGGGCACCTAAAGAAAACAGATTTACCTGGAGGCCAGGGCAGGGTTACAATTTCCTTGGGAGGGAGGAATGGGTGCTGGGACCTTTGCCATCCAAACAAGGAATACAGCCCCTAATCCTCACAGCCATCAAGAGTCAGGGCTCCATCAAGCTGTCCTTGTGCTGCATCATGGCTGATGACAGGTCTGTGAGGAGTGGGTTATCCTACCCCAGGGGGATCAGCCACCTTCTTCCAGCACCAGCCTGCTTCCTATATGGCAGAAGGCACCAGAGAAGATACTGGGGTTCAGGTGACCCCCCCCAGAGCTTGGGAAAGACTCACCTTGGGCTGAGCCAAAGCTGCTTTCCCTACACAAACTCCCAGTGGGGCAGGAGTAAGGAGGATTTGGGGCTGGGACAAGGTACCTCTGAGAAAAATCTTGAAGGATCATCCCTGGGAAGGCACAGGCAGCCTCATGCTGATTTGGATCATGCTGTAAGGTTTGGTTTGCAAGCAAAGTACAGAGGGAAACCCATTGAACAGAACCCCAGAGGAGAACACAGGCACCACAAGGGTTTCTCCTGAAAAAGGATACCTAGAGAAGACACCTGCCCAGGAGAAAGCAGCTCCACTGCCTGTTAGGGTGGACAATGCCCTGGCACATGTCCCTTGGCTTGTCCCTCTGCCCTAGGTGCGAGTTGTGCAATACAAGAGCCGCTTTTTGAGCAATCAAACAATCACATCTGAACCTTGCGCAAGAGGCTTTTCTGGAAAACACAACGCAACAGGCAGAGGAAAGAGGCACCAACACCGGCCCGCTCCCCACCCCCGACCTGCCCAAGGGTTTAAATGTTGGTGTCCCGCACCGCCCACGCTCGCACGCCTCGGGGACACGGCAGCATGAAGGCGGTGGCCGCCCTGCTCCTGGTGGGGATGCTCATCCTCTGGGCAGAGCTGCCGACAGGTAGGAGATGTCCGAGGATGAGGCAGGGGAGGAAAAGCTCAGGGGCTGCGAAGGAGCCGTGTTCACATGGATCCTATGGGAGGGGAGAGGGGTGTTTGCCGGGCAGCATCTCCCCAGTGCTGCCCCGGAGCCAACCGGTCCCGTCTCCTGCAGGCAGCGCCTGGTCCTGCCCCCCGGTGCGCATCATCTGCGCCCTGCACAACCCGCCCAATCAGTGCTTCCTAGACCGGCACTGCCCCCGCGGCAAGAAGTGCTGCCGCACCTTCTGCGGGAGGAAATGCCTCTCCAAGCCACCCTCCATCCCCGTCTCCTACGGTAGGAGCTCCAGAGCCCCGGCTGCTCCCGGTGCAGAGCGGGGTGTGATGCTCGGGGGCTGTGCCCAGCTGCCAGAGCCTCCCGGCAGGCCCCTGGTGGACAAACGTGGGCTGGGGTGAACGCCCACATCTTCCTTTCTCTACCGTTCTCAGTGTGAGCTCCGGCTTCCAGGATGGACTGCGGGTCATCTCAGCATTGCCACCGCAGCTCAGCTCCAATAGCGCCCTGTGACAGCTGCTGCACTGTGCTCTGTGCCGCCCCTTCCCCTCTTCCTCTGCTCCCCACGGCTCTTTCCACAAATAAAAGAGGCTTTTCTCAAGGGTGTTTGTGATGTGTGACTCCTTTCCTCACCTCCTCTCTCCACCCTGGCACACAGTCCCACTGCTGCTTTCACCCCAGAATTTCTTCTTCTGGGGAAAGAGGATGAAAACAGCCTGGCTTCACACTTGCAGTGTGGTTAGGGGCTGGCTTGGGGGAGAAAACCCATCCAGAGGCACACAGCCTCCAGGAGGAGAGAGCAATGGGAAGGGACTGGAACAAAACATGCCAGGCTGCTTTAGGAAGGCTGCAAGGGACCCTGGAGAGCAGTGCCAGGGCTGCACAGGGCTGTGGGAGGGCACTGACCCTGCCTGCCCAGGGGGACACAGAAGGCAGAGGCTCCCTATGGATACCCTGCTTGGGGCTCACCCTGAGAGCGCAGGGGGGGTTACACAGACCCAAACCCCAAGTAGTGCCGAGCCTGGGCTGGTGGAGAAAATCCAGCTGAAGAATCTTGCCTGGGAAAGCCTCAAGACAGGGCAATAAAGCCACAGCTCCAAGGGGTTCCTGTAATTTTTGTACAGCTGAATGCTGGGGACAAAACTTCGGGAACTGCCAAGAAACGTCAGCAGAAGAGAGTGTGCACAGCCTGAGGCACCTGCTGGCCTCTGTGCATGGCAGAACCAGGCACTGCCACCGCCCACTGCAGGGCAGAGCATCACCCAGCCTAATGCCCAAAGGGGGCCTGCCAGCCCTGCCCAGCCCCTGCTGGTGCCAGGCTGGCTGAGAATGTCCCATTCTGCACCAGACTGGAGAGAGGAGCTTGGTCTGTGTGCACACACCGAGGGAGCAGAGAGGAGCTGCTGCTGCTGTGTGAGAGCTGGGCTAATGATCCCCACGGCCAGGCAGGAGCAAAGCAATCTGGAGAGCAGCACCAGCTGGCCAGACCTTAAACTACCCACAAACACAGCAGGGTGAAGGCTCTGGCTGTGGCATTGACACCTTGCATGGCCCATGGGAGATGCTGGGAGCTTCCTGGCCGAGACTGGGCAGAGCATCTGCTGGAGCGGGTCCTTATATGGTCACAGCTGTGTAGGTCCTTATATGGTCACCTCTGTATGGTCACCTCTGTGAAGCAGCTAGAAGAAGGCAAGATTCAGAAGTTACTTGGACGGAAGGAAGAAGTCCTATGATGAAAAAACCCCCAACTCTCTGCTTAGCCTGGCCACGGGAGGGCAGAGAGAACCGGAGAGCTCATGCGGCGCTGGGGAGGCTGAGAGCGCCCGGTGATCCGGCAGGGACAGGCAAAACATGAACTGGGAGCTCATCAGCCAAACTCAGTGTGAAATCAGACATTGCTTCTGCCCAGGGCAGGGTCCTTGCAGGGGAAAACTCCCACTGACAGCAGCCCAGCCTTCTGGAAAGGGGGAGAGCTGTGCCACACAAACCGTGCGCTGGGAGAGGCTGAGCCCCAGCGCTCCGGCATCCATCCACCCATGCCGCAGCCATCCTCGCATCCCGCATCCATCCCCGGCATCCCGCAGCCATCCTCGCATCCCGCATCCATCCCCGGCATCCCGCAGCCATCCCCGGCATCCCGCAGCCATCCTCTGCATCCCGCAGCCATCCCCGGCATCCCGCAGCCATCCCCGGCATCCCGCAGCCATCCTCGCATCCCGCACCCATCCTCGCATCCCGCACGGGGCTGGGGCAGCCGGGGCAGAGCCTGAGTGCACCTCCCGCGGCCATTAGTCGCAGATCACAGCCCTCCTCCTCCTCCACCAGCACCAGCTATTATCAGCTATTAAGCAGGCATTTCCATACAGCTGGCTAATTTGATAATGCTGCAATTATCTTGGTTTGTTAACAAGATTAGATTGCTAATTGGTTTGATTAAGCACAGAGCTCCAGGCGTGGGGTGCCTCTCAGCTGGCCCTGCATAACCTCATGATGCCGTGCTCAGGGCAGCAGCTCCTCTGCAGACACAAGGAAGTGGCAGGGAGGGTTCACCCTCCCAAAACCTGCTGCCTGAGGCCTCCTGATCTCCCTGTGAGAGGAGCCTCTACCTGCTCTGAGACAGCTCATGTCACCACTGTCACCCAGCTGCTAGCCCAGAAAGACAGGAGGAGTTGCTTTGGACCAGAGGATGCTCTGGGGACATCAAGTCTGTCTCAGTCCTTCTGCTTTTTGTTTTGGAGCCCTGCAAGTCAGAAATCCCAGGGGCAATGCACCAACTGTGCCTCCACCTGCAGCTGTGTCAACAAATCCTCTGCCTTTCTCTTCCCAGGCACAGGTCCCTGCCTCCTGGGCACAGCATTTCCAGCTTTCACCAGCTCTGCTGGGGAGCTTCCAGCACTGGATCAGACTCACCTCTACCCCCTCCAGGCAGCAGCATCCACCTGGGAGGGGCTGGGCAGTGCACCAGAACACACACAGGTCAGGATCACTGATTGTGGCAAGCTCCTGGCAGCGTGCATTGGCTGAAATCCTTTGATTCAGCTCTCTGGGGAGGAAGGAAATTTCCCTCTTTGTCCTAGGTAGGTGCCAGCAGGACCATGGGAAAAGCAGTGAGTGTTGAGTCAGAGAGATTCCTCCCACATCACCTGTTTGCCCAGGGCCAGAGCAGCCTGGAGAGGAAAGTGTTCATTTTCTCTGCCTGGGGGCTCAGGACTCACTAATTCTCCTGGGCCAGGCCCACCAGGTCTGGTGCTGGGAATGTGGACAAAGGCTGTACTCAGGGGCTCAGCTTGGAGTCAGAAATGTCCATTCATGGCACATCACAGCAGCAGCAGCACTGCAGGGCAGGCTGCTGCTCTGGCTTACTCCAGCCTCCCTCAAAGCAAAGGTTTTCAGGCCAGTCACTTTTGGCCAATTCCCAAAGGAAACATCCAACACTGCCCAGCATCCCAGGGGATGGAATCCAGGGTGTCTCCCCAGGGATCCATCAGCACCACAGAGCATCCTTGCTCCACACAAAGTCCTTTGTTCCACTCTGAAATGTGCACAGCACAGAGGGTGGAGAAGTCAAGTTTCACCCACAGCACTGCAGAACATCTTTAATATTTCCTTGGAGCCTCCCCCTGCATATGTTATGGTCTGGCTCAGAAGACTGGGTGGTTGGGGTCTGAATACAGAACAGTTTGGTGCTCAGTGGTGATGTGAGACCTTTTCAGGAGATGATTCAAACCAGCCTAATAAGAATTACTACAGCTTTGACAGCCTTTGAAAGGGGAGGGTTATTTAGCTAGCCTGGCCTAGGAGTGGGAATCTGTAGTGCCAGCAGGATCTCAGCAATCACATTAGTTCCAGAGGAAAAAATACCCTGGGCAGAGCAGATCCACTCAGCAGCAGCTCTGCCCATGGTCAGGAGCTGTGCACAGCCTTCATCATTCCTGCTGAGGAGCAGCACTATTCCAGGAGGGAAAAGGAGTCAACAGCACCCTGCTGCCCACCATAAAATAAATAGACACACACCTCTGCAGAAAACCAAACCATCCTCACAGTTAAAGGTCATACAAATTCACTCTGTGCCGTTCTGTGGGATGGTTTATACAAACTCAGCTCCTCACCTGGACCTAGACCCTCTCCAGAGGCAGGGAGAGGGGTCTGGGCCAGAGCTGTCTCACACCAGCTGATGCTCTCCAGCATTTTCTTTCTGAAGACACAGGGCTGCTTTGTCTTACATGGCCAGGACACACCAGTAACCTTTCCCAGTGCCCTCCCACTCCCACCAGTGAGCAGCAGCACAGGACAGCAGCTCCCACTGTGCTGGCAGGGCAGAGGGAGCCCTGGAATTGTGTAGTGGAGGGAGGCAGTGTCTGCCAGCAGGGCACATTTGGGAGCAGGGCTGGGAGCTGTCCCTTCTGCCTGGCTCTGGCACATCACCCCAGCTGTGCCCTGCCCAGCCCCTGCAGGGTGGGGAGCCCCCAGGGGATGGAGCCAGGGCTGAGGGATGCCAGAGCAGCCCTCTGTTGTGATTTCTCTCCTGCCTAAAGTGCTGCCAAAGCTCTCACAAGCTGCTTGTGACAAAGGCCTTCAGTCTGGCAGGGGACAGCTCTGCCTGCCCCAGCCAAGAGGCAGCAGAGATGTGCTGAGCTGCTTGGCTCCATCTCCCCTCCATCCCACCAGGAATCCTCAGCAGGCTGCTCTTTGCTGCAGCTGCACGAGGCTGTGCACACCCAGGAAGCCTTTCAGATGCTGGCAGGACTTCCCTGAGCCAGGCAGCCAAAAGGAAGGCAAAAAAAGGTGAGGCACTGACAGCACCCTGTAGCTGAGGGAGATCCCTACATGCCAGCAATCCTTTTCCCCATGCAGAAGGAGAGGAGGGGAGAAACATCTCCTTCCTCTGCAGCAAGCCACACTGCATGAAGACACATGTGAGGGCTCAGCAGTGGCACGGGAAGGGCAGCTGGGCCTCCTTGTGTCCCATGGCAGGCAGGGCAGCTGGGCTCCATCAGCCCTGCCCTCTCTGTAGCCCCATCTCTCAGCAGGGCACTCCCTCCACAGCCCCTCAGAGAGGCTGATGTCTGTGTTCAGCCAAGCAGCTGGGATGTTCCACAAATAACAGCTCTGGCAAAGGCTGCTGAGGCACTCTGAGACTCACATGAAGCAGTTTGCAGGGAGGAAAGCAGCTCCCACAGATGCCAGCCCTGCTCCAGCCCCTGCTCATCACGCATCAAGCTGCAGCACAGATCCCACCTTGTGGCCCACACACGGCCAGAAACTCACCATCACTCCCAAATCCACCAGCACAGGAATAAAGGTACCTGCACTTCCCTCCCAGACAGGGCAGAGAGCCCCTCCCAGCTGGAACCAGTTCCTCCCTACAGCCAAGTGCTCAGGAAGAGGAGGGTGGGTGATTTATGCTGTAGGGAAGCACAACGAGCTTCTCTGTCTCTCCCCAGCTCCAGCCACAGAGGGGAATCCATCTCCCAGCTCCTTCAGGTCCCACCAGCAGCGTTGCAAGGGGGAATTCCTGTCTCTTCAGGCCTGCCTGTGCCAAGGCACACACAGATGCTCCTTTCCCTGACACTATGTAGGTTAATAACATGCAATGTGATGGCAAGACGCAGGGAACTGCAATGCAATGTCAATATTTAGCTTTTACACATTTGGCTAATTAGGAAGCAACCTGTGATTCCCTGAGAAGGAGGCAGGGCTGCTTCAGCCCCTCCCTCCCTCCCTTTCTGTACATTCCCCGTTCGGATGGGATCAACGTCAGCTCCCTATTTCTGGAAAAAAGGAACGGTCGCAAACGGTCTGTCCCAAAATGCTGTTCCCAGGCAGTGGATGTCAGAAACCATTATACTAAATAAAGCTTCATGAATGATTCATGAGGCTGGATTTCACATTAATCAGGGAGAGATGGGCAGAGCAGCAGAGCCTCGCAGCCCGCCCTGTCGCCTTCCTGCACAGCCAGGGGAACGGGAGGCTCTGGACCTCCAAGGCACAGATCAGAGATGTGGTGCCAATCAGAGGAGCAGCCTGGTCCCAGCATGATCAGAGCCTGACCCAGCAGAGGCTGAAAGAGGCAGCAGACTGCTGCCCAAATGCCCAAATACCTTTCTGCTTCAGGGACTGCTGTGACTGGATCGTGTTAATTAATGAGCCCCAGGGCTGCTGCTCCGAGCATCCCGAGATGCTCCACTGCTTTCTGCAAGAGCTTGGGAATCCTGTACTGGCTCCCTGGCTCTGTGCACGATGGCCTCTAAAAATAGAAAAATGCTTTCCTGAAATGTCATCAGGAGGCTCTTCCCAGGGCTCAGGGAAATGGGGCTTCTGCCTGGATGCCATGGTGCATCCCAGCAAACCAAGAGGCATTTCTTGGGACACAAGTGCCACTTCCACTGCTCCAAGAGTTTTGGAAGAAGGTAGATGTGTTCTCTCTTGGTAGTACCTGAATCTGCCTAAAGAGGCAAGCCCTGAACTCTGTCAGGATCAAAGAAAGAATGAGGGGTGCCCTCAACATTGCAGCTGGTGGAAGAAGGTAATGAAAGGTGGGATCCTGTGTGCATATTGCAGGAACAAGTGCCTGTGTCTCCCCCAGCCAGCAAGCTCTCACCCACCTGCATCCTGCATCCTTGGTTTCTCCTCTGCTGCTTGCTCATATATTCCTGGTAAAAAAACCCTCAAAACTACAAAAATCCAGCGCCAAGCAGCCAGGATGGCTGTACAGCAGGGAAAAATCCATAGCCAGCATAGCAAACCTGGGCTCAGACATGGAGACAGCAGTGATTCTCCATGCAGCAGCAGAGGAATATCTATCAGGAGCCTCAGGAGCTGTCAGACACCCTGCTCCCCCCTGCCGAGGCTCTGCAGCCTTTGAGGGCTGGCAGTGAGTCACCAGCCCTGAACCACAGAACCACAGAACCACAGAGCCACGGCATGGCTGATCCACTGCCAAGGGCACCTGGGGGGCTTGGGGGGTCCCCTGCCAGTGTGGCCCCCCAGAGGCACCCTGCAGCCCTGGGTGTCAATGTCACCCCATCCCCAGTGCTCCAGCACCTCCAGCCCCACATCCTCCTCCTTGGTCTGAGGGTCCTGCCCATGCTGGGATGATGTCTAAGGGAGGGAGAGGCAGAGATGGGATGGAGGGAGCCAGCAAGTCCCCAGCATCCTTCAGAGCCTCAAGACCTGAAGACACTCTGGCAGCAGAGCTCTCTCACCACCCCCAGCACTGCCTGAGCCTTCTGCAGAGAGCCCAAAAGAGAACATCCCTGCAGAGACAGGAGAACAGACCCTTCCCTGCACCCAGCATCTCCAGCTGTAGTTGTGCCTGTGTGCTCATCCCTGTCAGCACAGAGGCGGCTGGAGGCAGAGCTGGAATGGGAGCAGGGCACTCAAACCACCAGGGCACTTCCACCTGCAAAACTACCTCAGTGACAATTCACCAGCAATTTATGGTTTTGAGTCTCAGCTGTGTCATCTCAGTTGGGCAGAGACTGAAGAGCCCCAAACCCAGTGGCCACTCTCTGTCTGCAGCTCTGGTGCACAGGCATAGCCTCAGGTTTGCTGCCCCTGCCTCCACCAGTGCAAGGCCCTCACCTGGGTTTGCTGTGGGACAAAATTATCCACAGGTCCAGATAAATCTCAGGGAAATCACCCTTTGATTGGCCCCCTTATTGCATGAAAAGACTGATTTCCAATTTGCCTAAATACTAATTTCTAAGACATTTCCATGTGCAGTGCAGCACAGGGGCAGGTGGGGACCTCCCTGCTCCACCCAGCCTGGCCTTGCTGGCAGGAATCAGAGGCCACCTCTGGCTCCCTCCATGGCCATGGCCTTGGCTGTGCTCAGCTATCAAAAACAAGATACAGGGCAAGTGTCCTCACTGCATGAGCCTGCAGAGAGTCAAACTTGGCTGCACTCTTGGTTACTTGCATTATTCAACCTGCACTGTTGTAAGATTTAGTTGCAGTTAAAGTTGTGCTTCCATCTTCACCTGTCTCTCTCCTGGCAGAGAATCCAAGAAGTGAGCCCATGCTGCCTGTGCAAGCATGCCTGTGATGACTGGGTTTTGTGACTTTTTCTGTACTGGTAAATGAAGTGTGACTGGACTGACCCTGACACCAAAGATGGGTGTCAGGGAACAGAGCAAGTCCTGCCCTCAACCTCTGCTCTGACACCATGCTGCCCTTCTGCCAGCACCCCTACCTGTGGCAGCTCTAGCCCTGCTGGGAATGGTCTGCAGAGGGCTTGGCCCGTGGGAAGCCTTGGCCTGGGATGCTCCAGGTTAATGATGAGCCTGGGAATAGCCTTTGTTTTTGATGAAATCAGTTTTTAATGTGTCCTGGGTGCTGGAGGATGGTGAGACAACCTGGAGCAGGGATGCAGCACATGGAGATTGCAGGTTGCTGTAAGATGGAGGCAATCCATACGCTCAAGGCACGTGGGAACTCGCCAGACAGTAAATCAGTGCTCTGAAATGCCTGACCTTGCACAGCAGCATCTCCCTGCTCCCTCACCAGAGTCTCTCCATCTCTATAAAAAATAGCCACTGCATTGGTACAACTCTCCAGATTTTCTCACGTTTCCTGTTAGAGTTTCAGAGCCCAAACACAAGTGAAGGTCCCCAGCAAGTTCAGTGAATGTCCATTAATCTTTCCTGGTTCAGGCACCCTGTCAGCTCAGTAAAACCCAAGTCCTGAAGAGTTCCAGGCTATCAGAGGGATGGGCTGTTGCAGGCCATGTTTGTCCCAGGCCTGCTGCAGATGGATTCCAACAAATCCCCTTTCTGCAGGGGGCTGGACATGCAGGTATATCCAAGGGCTCCAGAGACTGAATGAAGCTGGCTAATTAATTTCCAGCATGGAGCAGGCTGATATCCCCCTGTCAGCAGCATCTACAGGCACCCTGTGGCTCTGGGAGGAAGATGAGGATTGTAGGGATGGAATCCCATGGAGTTTGTGTCCCCACTTTTCTCCTCCTGCTCAGAGGATGCTGCCATCACAGCTCGCTTTCTCTCCTGCCCCCCATGAACTGGCTCCAGGGAGAGGCATGGAAACTGGGACAGTTGACAGCACAAGAATGGGAACAGCCAATGGCATGGGAAGGAAAAGCCCAAGCCCCTCCAGCTGGAGCAACCCCCTCCCATAGCTCGGGGAACAAACGCACCAGCGAGCACAGAAACCACCAGGAAATAACAGCATTAAGGAAAGCCCGTGTATTTAGTATGAAATCTTTGCCACTGAGAAACACAAGACCAGGCTTTAGCGTCTGCCCTAATTTAGCTCTTTCCCTCTGGAAAGGACTATTTGTGAAATGCTTTGTGCTCATGTCCCTGGCATTAATCAGCCCCTGTCAGCCTCCAGCTCTGCGGATCCCCCTGCACTCGCAGGTGTGCTGCTCTATCCCACCCTCCCACGTGGCAGGTACCCAGCGGCTCCAGCCTTTCACAACAGATATCCAAGGGGCTCAAAAGTGCCTGAAGATTTTGCTTTTAATTAGAGGAGCTCTGGAGACATGCTATATTCATATGTATTTCCTGCTATTTTTTTTAATTTATTGCTACATCAGCTATTAAAAAAAAAAAAAGGCAAAAAGAAGAAAGGAAGGGAGCTGCCACAAGCTGAGCGCCTTTTGGGATGAGTCACTGCATCACTGAAATGGCTGCTGGCTTCAGACTCACCCTGCCTCTGCGATTTGCTTCCAGCCTGCAGAAGAGACCACAGCAAGAGGTTTTGCCCCTGTGCCCACATGGAGGATTTGCTGTGTGGTTATTGATATAATCCACCCTGGCCTTCAGCGGGTGGAGATTCGCCTTCCTCAACAAAGGAAGATGGGGGGAGACATGAAAGGA
Organism: Agelaius phoeniceus; assembly: GCF_051311805.1. Classification (NCBI taxonomy): domain Eukaryota; kingdom Metazoa; phylum Chordata; class Aves; order Passeriformes; family Icteridae; genus Agelaius; species Agelaius phoeniceus. Next base: position 7,153,037 of record NC_135281.1, read on the forward strand.
AGAGATGGCGAGGCATTTCCAGCTGACCTGATTTTCTGCTTGCTCCCATCTCCACATCACTGCTGGTTAGCTCAGGACTGGCAGCAGGGGCACGGGGCTGGCCTGTGCCATAGGGAGCTGTGCTTTACCAGGGCCATCACAAACACAGCTGTGCCAAGGAACAGCCCTTACACCTCAATTCACTGGAAAACAGCCTTAAAGTGGGAGTCTCCCTTTCCTGCCACAGCTTGCCAGTGTCAGTGTGAAGGCAGGCCAACAGGGTCTGGCTGGCTCGTGGCAGAGTCAGGCCTTTTGCCTCTGAATTTGTGGGGAAAAGGGAAAATTCACCTCAAGTGCCATTGATGCAGCAGCCAAGTCCCCTCTGAAGGATGCTGTGATGCCAGCACAAACCTGCACGGGGCCTCTGCAGCCTGGGACATGAAATTCTCTTCTCTGCAGTTGCTTCCAGCCACAGCTTTGAGCTGCAGCAGGAGACGTGGAGGTATCTCCTCTCCGTGTCTCTCCAGCCCCTTCCCAGGGTGATCCCTCCAGTCTGGGAGCAATAAGGACAGACCCCTCTCAATTCTTTCCCACTCATGATTAAGCTCCTCCACACGGCCCAGGGACACTCAGCAAACCTCCTTGTACTGAGAGAGCTGATTTTGGGGGGGACAAGGCTGAGGTCTGCTCTGTAGTAGAGCATAAACAGGGCTCTGGTGCAGACACAAAGTGCCAGATGGAGTGGGCGCCCTTGCAGCGCCAGGCACAGCTCCTTCCCTGAAAAATGGCTGGATGAGAACTATTTTCAGAAGGGAAAAGAAAATTCACCCTGATCACCATATGTCAGTGACAGGCAGAGAAAACCCCACGTGGGAGCCAGCCCTCCTCCTACCCTGTGGGCTGCACCCCGCTGGGGCTCAGCACCCACCATCAGCCAGGCTCGCAGCTGCCTGGAGCAGACAAAGATGGGCATGTTTATCTTGCAGCTTCCAGGGATGCTCAGCCATCTCTAATTGCCATAAAAAAAAATGCTTTTTGCTTCATATCACAGAACAGAGGAATTTCCCTCCGTTTTTTTTTTCTTTTTTCTTTTTTTTCTCTTTTCTGAGGCCTCCCTCAAAGTCATCCCTTCCCCCTCCCTCCGCTGCCTCCTTGCCATGTAAACAAGCACAGGCACACACAGTCTGACACATCACACACACATGGAGACACGCTGATGGCCCTGCAGCGGCCAGCTCTGCCTGGCACAGGGACAGGACTGGCAGCACACGCGGGAGGCGGGCGTGCGGGCAGGGGGAAGGATGCTCGCCACCAAAAAGAGCTCTCAGTCCGCCTCGTGCAAGCCTGGAGAAGGCTGAGAGCCCTCAGGCTCCAGCCCCTCGGACCATAATCAGCAATCAGCAAGCCGATGGAAGGGACGCAGAGGGTGCTGCGAAGTCTCGCCCCGTGCGAGCCGCCCGTGTGACACAGCTGCTCTGTGCTGGCTGCCGGAGCAATGAGCCATCGCTGCGGGGACATGCAGCCCCGGCCGTCACCCTGGGAAGGTCCCTTTCCCATCCCGTCCTTCCCATCCCTCTGCTCCAGCGGCTGATTTCGGGGGCGCTTGGTGCGCTGTGTGGGGATGGCCCCGGGCGGCGGCGGCAGCTCGCTGACCTGATACCAGCGTGTGCCATGCCCGGGGCTCGCTGCCTTCGCCCACCTCCCAGGGAGCCTTTGGAGAGACACCGAGGAGCTCGGCAAGCCAGGGCAGCGCTTCCCCGCGGGGCTGCCCCGGTGCCCCGCACACTCCCAGCTCCAAGGAGCAGGATGGAGATGGATCGCACGGAGGGCGACTGCGAGGGCAGGGGGGCATCGTGTGCCCGGCGCAGGGCGGCAGCGCTGCCCGGGCCCTGCTCGGCCTGAGCGGGCACGGCACGGCACGGCCCGGCCCTGCCGGCTCCGGGGGCTCAGCGCTTCCCACCCGGGCAGCCTCGCAAAGACCTGGGGTAGCCCAGGGCCGGCCGAGACGGGCACCCCCAGCGCGGCTGGCACAGCCATCCTGTGAGCTCTCCCGCCTCCCAAGGCACTTCCAGCAGGTAAGACTTCAGGAAAGCCAGGGGTACCCTCGCCTGCTCCAGATTCCCGGCTCGGTTCCGTGTGACAGCTGTGGTGGTGGCTCGGCGGGGACACCGCCAGCCTCGCACGGATCTGTGCCGACCTGCCAGCCGGTTTCACCAAATTCAGCTCGCTGGTCTTGTCCAGTGCGTTCTCCCCGGGCATCCTCAGCCCTGTCCCCTATACAGAGCTCGGCAGGGGCTGGCGGGAGGCAGAGGCAGCCACGAACGGGCACCGGCGGTCTGGAACCGGGCACTGGGAACGGGGAATCGGGAGCCGCGCTCTCCCCGCCTGCTCCCGCGCCTCGGCGCCGGCGGGCGGGCGGAGGGCGGCACCGGGAAGGGCGGCGGGCGGGACCCCCGGCCCCGCGGAGCTCCTGCCGCCGCCGCCGCCGGCCCCGCAGGGCTCGGGCTCCGCGCCGGGCGCGCTCGCTGCGGCGGGGGCGGCGCCGAGGCAGGTGAGCGGTGGCGCGGGGCCGGGCTCGCCAGCGGGGTGCTGCGGGCTCCGCCAGCGGGGGGACCGCGGCACCGGCACCCGGGGCGGGCGGGGACGAGGGCAGCGGCATCCCGGGGCGGGGTGGGGACCCGCGGCATCGGCATCCCTGGGAGCGGCAGGCACCGGCATCCCGGGGACCCGCGGCGCTGGCATCCCGGGGTGCGGCGAGGACCTTAAGATCGGTAACACAGGGACCGGGGCACCGGCAACCCGGGTACCCGGGGTACCAGAACCCCCGGGCATTGCAGGGGTCAGCAGCCTGGGGTGCGTCGGGGACTCGGGGCAACGGCAACCCGGGGTGAGAGGGCAACCGGAGCAGCGGCGTGCAGGGATGAGCGGGGAAGCGAGGTACCGACATCCCGGGGTAAGCGGGGAGCCGCCGTGCCGGCATCCACGCCCCGGGATGCTGCTGGGTGCCGGGGCGCAGGGACCCTCCTCCCGTCCCTCTGCGGGCGGGTGTAGGGGAGTCCCTCGCCCCGGAGCCTGCCTTCCCCGGGGGCTGCATTCCCCCTCCCCGGGGAACGGAGCACGGAGGTCCCTCTGGAGAGCTGTGCACGCTCAGCGTGAGACCTGGGAGTGGAGGCTGGCACAGCGCTGGGCTGTTGGTAATCACCCTCTCCTGCACCCGAGGCGAGCAGGGAGTCCCCCGTCAGCTCCATCTCCAGCCCTGAGCATCTCGGTGGCCTCTCAGCATCCAGCAGCCGCTTGTGCTCTGCCTGCAGGGAGCAGCCAGTAGTGGGAATCCCCCTTCCATTCTCCCCTCTGCCTGCCTGGCAAACCCCCGCACCGCCCAAGGCAGGGCTTGGACCTGAGCATCTTCAAGCCGATGAGCACAGAGACGCTCAGCAATGGGAATGGGGCTCTGCAGGGGCAATTTTGGATGACCAGAAAGCAGATGTCTCCCCAGTTCTGTCCCAGCATATGGAGACAGCACCCTGCAGGAGCTGGGATGCCACCCAGCCCCACGGGCCCCCTCAGGTACTCAGCAGGGGACTCCCAGTCCTACCCCAGTCTCATGGATATCTTGCACAGGATCTCCTCAGTGGTCTGCAGCCAGCACCCCTGCACACCTGGGACACGCACGGTCACAAGCCCCGGGTGACAGGGCATTTAGGGTAGGCTACAGGCAAAGGATAAGAGGTTCCTCCTCCTCTACGCATTTCTAATGGCTCCTTTGAGACAAGCCACACGACTCCCTGCTGGGAAGCCTCGCTGAGCTGTAAGTACAGGGTTTTTTATTTGGACTGTTAATCTAAATCCATTGTACCTGGTTGGAAAAGACCCTGTGTGCAATGCTCCCTGCACTTGCTGCATCCTCACTTGAATGTCTATTAGCACCTTCTTTCCCACTCCCCTGAGTTCCCTTTGCCAGGTAGAATAAATATACATTACTTCCATTTGAAAGCCTTTGAGAAAAAAAATATGTTGTCAAGGGAAACTCTTCTAGCATTTCTTATAGACATGCTTGATCTGTTTTATATTTTATTTTTACTGTCATAAATGCATATACCAGGGATTTTTTTCTCCACAAGATAGATATTAATTTGAACGCCCAACACCCAGCTCACACTGGCTTGTGTAATTCTGACGGTTGTCTCAAAATAGCTTACAATATATTTCAACATCTATCAGAAAGAGACTGGCTTGATCCGTTCCCTTTTTCCAATCATTCATGGAAATTTTGGGTCAACTAAAGGAAAATTTTGCAAATTCACTTTCTCCCAGACAGACACATTTGTATTCTCTGTCCGTTGTGCTTTTAAATAAAAATCACCCAAGCTTCCTAAGTGAGCTTTTGTTTCCCAGCTGATTCCCCTGCAAACGTGAGTGGGGTGCAAGCTTTGATGGTCCAACAGAGGAGATCACACTGGGTCCCAGTTCAAAGCCCAGTTCTGTTCTAAAGCTGAGCTTAGCTGCTTGTGGAACAAATAGGCAAGAGAGTTATAAAACTATTAATTGCTGCTTTAGATTCCTAGATGAAAGCTGTATGTGGGCAGAAATAATTTGGTCTATTCATAAGTGAACATCATAAAGGAACACCTCTGGCAGTTCGTGACCCTTCTCCTCAGTCTGCTTCCAGTGCAGGAGGGATGGAGGGATTTCCCTGGGCTACAAACCTTGCAGGTCCTGACACCCACCTTTTAATTTTGAGCTGGGAGAGAGGTAGGAGCCATCCCCTTCTGGCTGTCAGGGTTTGGCACGTCTCACCCAGAGCCACAGCTGTGCACTGGGGATGGTCCTGCTGAGCTGGAGGAATGCTTCAGGCTTGTCCTGCCATCCTGGGCTGTCCTGTGCCCCAGCCCAGCCCCCAAGCCACCTTGCCTTTGGTTTTAGTGGCCTCACCTTTCAGAGAGGCTGCTCTATAGGGAGGGTGCAGAGAGAGTCTGAGGTTGGTTTTGGGATCAGCTGGATCCCACAGATGCACCTCCAGGGCCCCCCATCTGTGTGTGTGTGCTTATAGCCTGAATGCATGAGCATCCTTCTGGAAGGAACCTGGATTAGTCATCCCTACCCCACAGATGGGCTGTGTGATGTCTTCTCTGGAAAAGCCAATCTGACACTGAAATTCCAATTTATCCCTGAAAGAAGGGTTTACACCCCTTCTTCTCCCTTGCTTTTGGCTTAAGCATTAAAAATGGATCCTTCTCCTTCTTCCCTCCCGTTTGAAAGGCGAGACATGGAGTCCATTAAGCTCTGAGGTTTATCACCAGCTGGTTGCCTCCTCCAGACGTGGTGTGATGGAAGTGCTGGTTGTGGTGCAAAGCTGTGTCTTTAAGGAGCCCCGGGCTGGGAGATGCAGTGGAGTTCACAGATGCTTTTGCCAGGCTGTTTCACACAAATCTGGCATTTCCTGCACCCACAGCCATGCTCAGCTTAAAAAACACCTCCAGGGCTCAACCGTGGCTCCGTTACCTGTTCCTCTGCAGCTCTGCCCTACCCTACAGATTTAGAGGTGACCGTGTCCCCCAGGTCCCTCCCAGTCTGACAGACCTTTCACACCGAGGTTCTCAGACTGGAAAGCAGGCAGAGCCCTGGTGTTTGCCCCATAAACCCGGTGAGATGGCTGCTGAGGAAGAACTCACGGGACTCCCCTGGGTGTTGTGACCTAGCTCATGTCCCTGACCTCGGTGTGGGACCAGGCTGTTCTCTGTGGGGTCTGCTGGCACCTCAGCATCACTGCAGGGGCTGCAGTCTTTTTTCCCTCAGCTCCTGCTGCCTGTTTGTGCCCTCTGTCCCTGCGGCCCCTAAAAGCTTGGAAAATTCTGTGGGTGACATAAGACAGGAAAAAATGTAATTCCTCCACCAAGAGAGCAAAGCAGTGTCCCTCAAACCCCACCACTCTGTGCCAGGAGCAGGGAGATCCTGTGAGTACAGGGCTGCTCCATGTGTCCCCTGGTTGTTTTGATGAATAAGGCAGGTGGAAAAATCTGATTTCAAGGTGGTGCATAAAGATCACGATGCTTTTTATTTGCCTTTTTGCTCTAAATTTCTGAGCAAGACAGGTAAATGCATCTGCATCTGGGAATGCTCCTCTTTCTTTGATGCTTTAACGGTTTCTCATTAGAAAATAGAATTTCTGCCGCACAAAAAAGCCCAGCTCCCTGAAACTTATAAATCCCTAAAATGCAATAGAAATCAAAATGCTGGGTTTTTATTTCCCCATCGACATACAGATTTTATTCAGTCATCAGTGATTCTGAATCATGTTTTTGCTCTGTTTCAACATAATCAAAATAATCTTAATATTTTACATGGCAGGACACACAAGAGGAAACAAAACAGGCAGATGAATTGTTTTGACACTTCTTCCTCTCAAATTCTCCCTAAAATCGACACCTTCTGTGACAATACTTTGATTTTGGCAAAACTGCCTGTGCTGCTGGAAAGATTGCACCATCTAAGGACTTTTTGACCAGGTCTAATTAGTAGCGTGGGTAGTGGGGCTACAAAGCACTTTGGCAGAATCACAGCAGTGGTGATTTGACAAGATCTAATTTTTCCTCCGGGAGACTCTTTGGGGAATAAATCTTCTCTTCAGTAACTAATTACCTGTTTGAAGAAGGAGAACCCCATGGGTGAGGTACTGGAGGTGAATTAAACTGCCTTCCTTAGGCCATTAACAACCTGCAAAGGGAGAAATTTTAGCAGGTAAAAAAGCAAGGAAAAGTTTCACATGGAAAAATCATTGGCTTTTCTTTTTTTTAGTTTCCATACCACAGGAGAACAGCAGTCTAAAGCTGTTTTTCTCCCCTTCTCTCTCCTTGGTCCTCACTTCTCAAAATGCAAACATCCCTCCTCATTCCCCAGGGTGCTTCTGCTCCCCCACATCCAGGAGCAGCCCTCCAGCCCCGCTGTCTCATCCACAGGTGGAACCCGCTCCTGCTCTGCTGATCATGGTCAACAAGACCTTAAACTACTGGGGTCCCAGTTTTGAGGAGGACGTTATCAACATCAACGTGGGCGGTCTGCGGCGGCGGCTCAGCTCCAGCGCGCTCTCCAAGTTCCCCGACACGCGCCTGGGCCGGCTGCTCTCCTGCGACTCGGAGGAGTCCATCCTGCAGCTCTGCGATGACTACGACGTGAGCGCCAGGGAGTTCTACTTCGACAGAAACCCCGGCTTCTTCCTCTACGTCCTCCACTTCTACCAGACGGGCAAGCTGCACGTCATGGAGGAGCTGTGCGTCTTCTCCTTCTGCCAGGAGATCGAGTACTGGGGCATCAACGAGTTCTTCCTGGACTCCTGCTGCAGCTACCGCTACCACGAGCGCAAGCTGGAGAGCCGGCACCACAACTGGGACGAGGAGAGCGAGGTGAGCAGCGTGGACACGTCCCCCGATGAGATCTCTGACATCAACCACGACCTGCTGCGCTACAGCACCCTGCGCTGCGGCAACCTGCGCAAGCGCCTCTGGCTCACCATGGAGAACCCCGGCTACTCCATCCCCAGCAAGCTCTTCAGCTTCGTGTCCATCAGCGTGGTGCTGGTGTCCATAGCCACCATGTGCATCCACAGCATGCCCGAGTACCAGGAGGTGGATGAGAACGGCAACGTGCTCGATGAACCCATCCTGCACAAGCTGGAGTATTTCTGCATCTCCTGGTTCACCTTCGAGGTGTCCTCCCGCCTCCTGCTCTCACCCAACCCCAGGAAGTTCTTCAAGCACCCACTGAACCTGATTGACATTGTGTCAGTGTTGCCCTTCTACTTCACCCTCCTGGTGGACGTGACCATGGGCAGTGACTCGGAGCTGGGCAACCTGGGCAAGGTGGTGCAGGTGTTTCGGCTCATGAGGATATTCCGGGTGCTGAAGCTGGCTCGGCACTCCACCGGACTCAGGTCACTGGGGGCCACCTTGAAGGTAAACTGGCTCTCTATCTCCTTACCTACTCCTTTAGACTAGTGCCTAGTAGGGCTGAGAGTGACCTGCTGAGCAGGTAGCAGGCCAGCCAGCAGCTGCTGGGTCTGCCAGCACCAGTGTGAGTGCTCAGGGCTGCTCCTGTCCCCATTCTGGAAAATGGGGAACCCTCCTAAGGGCATGCTGCCAGCTGACCAGAGGCCAGTGTCCAACCCGGGGTATCTGCCCTTTTAGGGAAACAGAAATCCTGCTCCAGCTGAGTTGATACTTGAATGCTTCAAGATACAGTGAGGTTGGCACAGTGACTGACACAAAGCAGCAATAGAAAAGAAACGGGTGAGTTGTATGGCATGGGACAACCAGCCCCAGGAAGGGTCTATGCCCGCAGCAGAGCCTGGGTTTCCAGCAGTTGCCCCTCAGTGTGATAGAAAAATTGGCATGCAGGGCTGGGGGAAGCTGGTCCCAGGACCATGTGGTCCTCAGGAGGAAGGTCTGGAGGAAATGCTGAGCAAGTGGAGGACCAGGATTCAGGTATACCTAGATGCGGCATCCCTGCAGATCTGGTGAGAGGGTCCACATCTCCCATAACATGCCCCAAGGCTGTATTTCTCCAGATCCCCACCCACAGCACCCCTGGTGTCTTTAGACACACCAAAGGCAACTTGAAATCTGTCCTGCAATCCTCACTATCCTGGTGCTGCAGCCAGACCTCCATCACTGCAGCTCAGTGGTGAAGCAGGAGAGCTTCCATACCCAGTGTGGTTCTGCTCACCCCCACCATCTCTCCCCTCCACCCTTCTCCTGCTGAAGACCATGTTCCTGAATCTGGGGAGAAGGAAACTCACCTCCTGTGCTTACACAGAAAATCCAGCCTGGTGCAGAGGCCAATTAAACTCAGCCTTTAATTGTCCCTGGTTCTTGGTGATTGCATCAACAGGAATCCTAAAGCTGATCCTTGAGCCTGCTCAGAGTGACACATGCTCCCAATGCCCTTCCACGCATGGAGCTGGTGCTGGGCATGAGGGGATGATCACCAGGGCAAACACTGCCTCTTCTTGGGTCAATTGCACAAATATCCCTGTGCTTTACCCCCTTCAAATGACTAGTGTGCCACACAAATGGCCAAGGAAGCAATCTTTGTAACAGAGCCTGAAATTCAACCAAAGGGCCACTCTCCTCCCACTCAGTGCCTGGCATGGGAGGGAGCTGCAGCTCCTGGTGCTGCTCCCTCTGAAGGGCCATGCCAGGGATGAGTAGCTGGGGACACCCTGTTTTTGCTGCTGCAGCAGTGACAGGGCTGGCATCGGTGTACTGGCCTTGGCTGCTGGGGTTGGACCCGTTCCCGTGGCTGAGTCATGGAGGAAAGCAACCATTGAGTGTGAATGGGAGTGAGGATGGGCAGCAGGAAAGGTCTTCTGCCAGCTTCTGCTCTGATGCAGGATCAGCCCTGCCCAGAACTAATCTTGCAGAGCCTACAGAGCATCAAAATATTCCTGACATCCTCAAAAACTGCTGAGAACAGGGTCCAGGGTGGGTTGCTTGAAATGAAGATGCCTGAAGTCCTACCTGCATCACACTTGCTTCTGAACACTCACCTTGAAAGGGCACTGACAAGTGACAGACCCAGGTAAAACTGCTGATGAAATTCAAGTAAACTTGCACAGGTGGAAAGGGCTCCCTAAGTCCTGCTGGTGCTCCATCCAAGCATGAACACCACCTTTCAGCAGAGCAGGCACTGATGGACTCATGTGCACATTACTAAGCACTAAAGGAGGTCTGGGGAGCCGGCAGCATCGCGGCTCCGGCCGCTGACGAGCGGCTGATTCAGCCAGTGACGTGCTGGAAAGTGCCCCTTCCTGGGGACTCCGCAGCCAGCTCTGAACGGGGATGAGCAAAGACACAAATCTGATGCAGCAGCTTGGCATTGTGATTTAGTGGGCACATAAATTACAACGTCTTGTTAATCATAATTTACTTCCTATTGTGAGAGCAGAGAGCAGGAGCAGAGCAGTGGAGGCTGTTAACAGCCAGGAAGGGGGAGCGATGGCTCTGGCAAGCTGAGTGATTGTTCCCCTGCCACCAGAGTGCTAGCTGAGGGAATTCTGCCATTTGTGCACTGTAAACCCTGAACAGCCCTCAGACTGCTTGGGGCCTGATCCACAGCGTGTTTAATTTGAGAGGCTTCCTACACATCTCTGCTCTTCCTCCCCACTATGCCCGACATCCTTTACCACTACTGCAGCTCTGTGGGTGTGGGTTTGGACCCCTCTCCCATTGGCTGTTGATAGATGTTGGTCCCTGGGTAATTACAGCACATACAGGGATCTTCAGGGGTTGTTGTCTGTCCCCTCAGGGGCATTAATACATAAAGAGGTTGGAACTCTGCACATCCCGTGTCACCCTGCTGTCACTACCATGGGCCATCTTTGCTGGGTTTCCACACTCCTATTTCTAGCAAGACTCAAAGTGGGCTCTTCCATTCCAATTCTTCTGCTGTGCTGGAGGAAAGATGTGCATTTGGCAGGAACCTGGAGAGACTGCTGCTTGGAGGGCTTTTTGCTGGAGTCTTTTATTACCTAGCATTGCCTCCCCCAAGGCTGGCTGCTTGCTAAGCCTGCAACCCACCCAAACCCTGGTTAAAACTGCATCCCACCCAAACCCTATCCAGGCCTGCATCCCACCTGACCCTTGGCTAAACCTGCATTCCATCTGAACCCTGGCTAAGCCTGCATCCCGCTCAGACCATGGCTAAAACTGCATCTCAGCCAAACCCCAGCTGCAGCTGCCTTCCCCCTCAATCAGTGAGCAAACCAGAAGTTTTGCAGATAAAGGGCTGCAAATAGATGGCAGCCAGTGCCTGAGGATCAGCTGGGAGGTTTCTGGAGCCTTCCTTGTGCTGCAAACCCTGACCCTATGTGTAAATTGAAGCAGCAGGAGTTATGGAGCTGCCTGACTTCCCCTTTGCCTTCCCCCTTCAACACATCCCAGGGCCAGAAGTGATACTCTTTAAAAATGCATGAGGTTATTTGGTGCTGCTGGTCCCCAGCTGGGATGTACAGACCTGCTGTTAACTTCCAGCCAGGAGCAGGTCATTCTTGGCCAAGTGATACACCCTTGGCTCTGAGCTGTTTGTCCTCTCAAGGAGCTCCCCTGGCACTGCTATAGGTGAGTAAGGAGAAAGGGAGGAGAAGGAGGAGGAAGGGGAGGAAGAGGAGGTTATTTGGTATTACTGGCATTATCTGAGCAGCTTTTGCCAGCTGTCTAAGCAAAGTCTCCTCATTCCCTCCCATGAATCCACCTCCTTTTAAGTCTCATCCTGACCACAGAAGCCTTTTCCCACATCTGCTGCTGTTTGCTTTGTTCAAATGTTGTTTCCTTTAGCCGTTATGTGGTCTCCGATAAAGCATTCTCTGCTTGTTAGGAGACTGGGAAAAAATCCCTATAATCAGAGCTCTGCTTTCCTTTTCCCAAAAGATGAAGAGCAAGCTGGCAGGTCAGTGGGCAGAAACATCCAAAAAATTCACTGATGGCAGTCAAGAAGTGATTGGACAAAGCCATGCTGGGAGGATGGTGGTGGCAGCCTGTCCCCTGGCATCCCTTCCTGGCATGACTTGCTGCCTGATCCTCCAGCTGCCCACTGCCTGTTCCCCCTGGGCTCCTGGCACAGGTTTATACTTTGTTCAAATGTTAGGAATATAAAAAGAAAGATCACAGCACAAATGTTTTAGGTAGAAACCAGAGAAATGATATCTTCTTCAAGGAGCATTGCATACCACTGCCATCAGGGTTGGGTGTCCCAGGGCTCTATTCCCACCAAGGCTCCCAGATCCCTTGGGCTGTATCTCATCAAGCTGGGGCTTGCAGCACCCTGCAGGATGGGTGCTAAGACCAGCCCATGCTGACACTGGATGGGTCCCTGGTCTGCCCTGATGACCAGGGATGTTTGGTTTGGTGTCAGCTCTGTGTGATGTTTCTATGTGTGTGTAACAAAGGGTTTCATGAATGCTGTGGCTCAGTGGTGTGGGGGTACAGGAGGGACCCTGGGGCTCAGGGGTCCCCAGGGAGCCTGGGCTGAGACCTGGGTAAGAGCTGAGCTGAGCCTGCAGCAGAGACCACGTCCTCTCTGTGAGCAGTGCCAGCGACTCAGGAAGGTACAAATTGCTTCTTTTAGTGGCTGCTATTAGGTGGTTTCTGGGGACCTGCCAAGATAAAAGGAAAATGTGCTAAATATTGTTAGCTGAGATCAGGCCAGAGTGAGTGCTGGAGGCAGGGGAGCAGCTTCTGCTGGGGATCCCTGGCTGGGGAGCCCAGATCTGTCTTCCCTCTCAGCACTCACAGGCTGGTGGAGTGCAGAGAGGCAGCTGTGGGTGCCAGGAACGATTCCCGGCTGCACCACTTGCTCCAGGTGTGAGTCACTCCTGCCCCACCCCAGCGCACACCTGGAGCAGGACATCCCACAGCAGAGGTGGATGGAACACTGGGATCCCTGGGGAGGAGTGCAGGGAGGCTGTGCAGGGCTGTGTTTGCACTGTGGGATCCCTGTGTCCTGATCAGTGCCCCTCGCTCACCAAGGGCTCTGCTTTGCCTTCCAGCACAGCTACAGAGAGGTGGGGATCCTGCTGCTCTACCTGGCTGTGGGGGTCTCTGTCTTCTCTGGCGTGGCCTACACTGCAGAGAAGGAGGAGGACGTCGGCTTCGACACCATCCCGGCGTGCTGGTGGTGGGGCACGGTCAGCATGACCACTGTGGGCTACGGGGACGTGGTGCCCGTCACCGTGGCGGGCAAGCTGGCGGCCTCGGGCTGCATCCTGGGGGGCATCCTGGTGGTGGCACTGCCCATCACCATCATCTTCAACAAGTTCTCCCACTTCTACCGCAAGCAGAAGGCGCTGGAGGCGGCCGTGAGGAACAGCGGCAAGAAGGAGCCCGAGGAGGGCGGCAGCACCTCCAGCCATGACCGCGACTCCGAGGCCCTGAGCGAGACCTCCCTGGACAGAGCCAGCCCCGACCGACGTGGCCTGACCCCCGGGGCCCACCCCAGCCCCTGAGCCCTTGCTCTGCAGCCCTGGGGCACGTGGCACCTGCTGGGACCCACCTGGGGCACCTGGGACCTGCTGGGACCCACCTGGGGCACCTGGGACCTGCTGGGACTCACCTGGGGTACATGGGACCTGCTGGGACACACCTGGGGCATTTGGAACCTGCTGGGACTCACCTGGGGCCTGCAGGACCTGCTGGGACCCACCTGGGGCATGTGGGACATATGGGACCCACCTGGGGCCTGCGGGACCTGCTGGGACCCACCTGGGGCACCTGGGACCTGCTGGGATTCATCTGGGGCCTGCAGGACCTGCTGGGACCCACCTGGGGCACCTGGGACCTGCTGGGACTCACCTGGGGCCTGCAGGACCTGCTGGGACCCACCTGGGGCCTGCAGGACCTGCTGGGACCCACCTGGGGCACCTGGGACCTGCTGGGACCCACCTGGGGCATGTGGGACTTGCTCATGGTGAGCACCAGGACACAGCAGAGGAGCCATGGCTGGCATCACCCTGTGAAGGACAGGAGGGGTTGGAGGCGATGCCCAGGGGGTGCTGGCTGCTTCCAGACCCTGTGCCTGCCTGGATGTGTCTCAGCCTTCACCTTGCTCACCCGTGGCTGCAAAGGGAGGTGGTGGTGCTGGATACACCCCTGCCAGAAAGGGAGGCAGAAAATAAGAAATACAAGTGACCCCTGATCAGGCACTGCCCCAGGTGTATGGAGGGGGATTTTCCTCTGCCCTCATGTTTTGTGTTGTCCAGGGTGAGGTTAAATAGCTCAAGGATGAGGCAGCCCTCACCAGGCTGGCAGCCCTTAGAGATCCTGTGCCATGTCATCTCCAGCCCTTGTCCCACCCCCAGCAGGAAACAGGCTCAAAAGGCTCAACTGCCCCTCCAGCCATAAAGGAAAGGGGCTGGGAATGAGCCTGTATGGGAGGAGAGGGAGTGTCCAGTCCCATGGGAGTGGGGTGGACTGAACCCCACCTTCTTTCCATCTCTGGGATTTATCTGCTCTCCTGCACTGTCACTGTCAGCACCCGCAGGGATCTGGGGCTGTGCTGGGAGCATGGCACAGCTGGGAGCACTGCCCACACATGGGGCAGGGACACTGCCCACACACCTGGGGATGGCCAGGATGGCAGAAGGAACACTGAACTCTGAGGCAGCAGCAGTCAAAGGGGTCAAAGCTGGGGGAGCTCAGGAGCCAATCCCAGTGGGGCTGTCCCCCAAACCCTGGTCTCCCTCACCACAGCCCCTAGCCTGGCTTTGTCCTGCCTCTTCCCTCCCTGTCTCGGGGCCAGGAGGGCTGTAAGGAGGGGGTCACACTGCCCCAGGTGTCCTCACAGGGAGCTGAGCCCCCCAAGCGCTGCTGCACTCACCTTCCCCCTGCAGGGAGAGAGCTGGGGCAGAGGGGACCTTGCACTGCTTTTGTCACCACAGCCCTGAGCCCCTCAGAGCCAGGCAGGGAGGTCAGCCTGGAACACAAACCCCTTCCTGCCTAGACCCCAGCCCACCTGAGCACTTTCAGGGCACAGCATTAATTCCCTACAGAGCTTTTCCTCACCCTCCCACCCTGTTCTCTGTTTGGAAATGGTGCAGCTCTGTTGCACACAGAGGAGTGCACCCAGCAATGCCTGTTTTGAGCAGGAGAAATGTGCATCCCACAATCCCAAACCACCTCAAACACACTTTAAAGGCTGCAGGATGACCCCAGGTACCTGGACCATGGCTTTGCTGCTGCTTTCCTGGCTGGGTTTCAGCACAGCTGTATTTGCTGGTGCTGGCTCTGCCTGTAGCAATCTGCTGGTCACAGGCAAGGAAAGCCAACACTGGTGCAGGTCCAGCTTTTCCAAGCCCAGTGGGACTCAGGGAGGCTCCCCAAGGAGTGGTGGTGTGGGATGGGAGGGTGCTCACGCTTCTGGCATCATCAAGTCTTCCAGTACCAACTCCATGGTCCTCTCTGTGCTTATTCCTGCTGGGAGCTGGGACTGCAGAGCAGCACCCTCTGCTCCAGCCAGCTCCTGCTGCACTGTTACTTGAATACAGGAAGGAGTTTCCCCTTCTCAACATAAATATTCCAGTAGCAAAATGTATTCAAATGTGAAGAGTAAATTATATCTATTAATGAAAAAGTATTATGCAAATAATTAGAAGCATGTAAATTAATTTTCTATCTATGCATGGGATGCATACTGTATATTTTATTAAAGACCTCAATGACCTGCTGTGGATGCTGGTTTCTGTTTTTGTGGCAGCTGGAAGTGCTCGTGCAGCCCACGAGCTGAGCCAGGGCTGGCTCAGGGTGAGCAGGAGCAGCCAATGCTGCAGGTCCCTGTCAGGCAGCTCCAGCCCCACCTTGGAGCCCAGCAGAGCTCCCACCTCAGCCCTGCTCTGGATGGTGGGAGCTGTGGGATGCTGTGGGATGCTGTGGGATGCTGTGGGATGCTGTGGGATGCTGGATGCTCTCTGGCTGACAGCTGTCCTCATGCCTGGAGCACTGCTGTGATCCTGGCTGCAGTAACTCACCTTCCTGAGGCTCAGTGAGCCAGGCATTCCTGGGGTTGTGTTGGAGCTGGTGGGCTCTGGGAAAAGCCACTCACAGGCATCACAGCTGGGAGGGAGGGAATCCTGGTGCTGTCTGTGGCTCTCTGATGCTCTGAAATGAGGTGGGGTCTCTAGGCTGTTGCTCTGCAGGGGCTGGCTGGGGAGGGCACCACTGCTCTCCCTGTCTGCTGGGCACGATGGGGTAAAAACTGTTCAATCTTTATTCCTTTGAGAGCTTTCCCGTAAAAAAAAATTAAAAATCCACATTCTGCCAACCATTCCAAGGCAAAAGCTGCCCTACCTTGGGGGCTGTAAGCAAGGCAGGATGTGTGAGCCCCTCTGCCCCATGGCAAGGGCACATCAGAGGGGGCTGGGGCACGAGAGCTCTGAGCTCGGGTTTGGGAAAGCCACGAAAGATGTTTTCTTTTTTTAGCCTCCTGCTCCCTGTGAAGACATTAGGATTTGTATGGCTCTGAGTAAGTGCACCAGGAAAATCCTCCCACTGCTGTGCAGGCAGATCTGGCAGAGCTGGAGCTGTGCAGAGCAGGAAGGTGCCCAGCAGCAGAGTGGGTGAGCACAGCCCACGCTCCCAGCGAGGCTGTGCAGCTCTGGGCTGCAAGGACAGGCCTCTCTTACTAGTGCTAGGCAAGCAGGAAACTCGTGTTCTTTTGCTAATCCCTAATCAGTTTTCCTGAGTGGCTGCATTTTCATTTGATACAGTGGGTAAATCAATTACACACTTTATCAGGTTATTCCTACAAAGCTGCTTTCCACATTCACCAAATGATTGACTAAAGCATGACTCTCTTGCCTCCAGGGAATGGTGATTAAGGAGTGACCTTATTAAGCTGTTTAATGCAGCTGAGAATTAGACAACTCTGCTCAAAGAGACAAAGTAAACTTCATTACCTTTGTTTAAAACTTCTTTTCCTTTGCCAACTTTCAGATCCATGACTACCCTGAGCATGGTCTGTGCACTTGGCTGGTAATGAGAAAACCAGGAGATTTTAAAGGGCTTTATTTAGAGAAAGGAAAGACTCCTCACTGGTAGTGTTTCTGGGATCTCTCCTGCTCACAGATTCCTACAACCCTGCTGACCTCAGCAAAAATCAGTTCTCACTGCTTGAGCACACTGCTTGACATGTTGAATCAGTGTTACTTCCGTTTGCTGAGCTATGGAAGGAGATCAGTAAAAACAAACAGTGCAGTAATTCCTTTTTTTTTTTTTTTTACAAAATAATGCTAAACCACTTTTGCCTTGTAGTGAGACAGCCCCAAGGTCTGCATATACTTATGGGTTCACTTTAGCCTTTACCTGAACCCAAGTGCTAACTTAGTTGTAGGAAAAACACAAAATCAAGACTTCTATTCTAACCATCTGAGAGAGCCAAATGAGCAGCCCTGAAGGCATGGAATGAAATGAACCAAATGTGCCTAGACAGGTCACACCATTTCAGGGAATAAAACCCACAGGTCAGGCATGCAGGGAGGCACAGCATCAGCAATGCATGTTCACATCCAGACCTTGAGTCTGCTGAGAGCAGCACAGTGGGAAAGACTGCCCCACATTTCTTTCAAGATCATACTCTCTGTAGTGAAGGAATATTGGTCCAGAGCTTGTGAGCCCCTTGGGCTGAGGAAAATGCACCCTACAGCTCAGTTGTCTGCTGGCTGTGCACAGACAGGACTGCAAGAGGCTCCTGTCACCGCTGAGGATGGGACTCAGGGACTCTGGGCTCCCTCCACGTCCAGCACTGTATTTGTTTGGACAGCAACACCCTAGAGGGGAGCAGGGCCGTCCTTCATAGATGGAATTGAATTGTTTCAAAGTTTTTAAACACATTGGCTTTCTTCCTGGGCTCTTAAATTAAAGAGCAATTAACTTTCAGTCTAGAAAGAGCTGATGGGTATTTCCTGGTTTGACTCGTCAAAATTTTGCCAAAATGATTAGTGAAATGAAAAATTGTCAACTCTCGAGGCAGGGCTGTCAGCCAACACTCAGCATTTATCCAAGCTCAGACTCTTTTGGCCTCTGGACAGCAGGAAATGGTACAAAATAAAGGTGTAGGAAATGAGTACTTGGGCAAAAAGGACACTGGCACAGCAGCTCCTGTAGCTTAATGCTTATAATTATTAAAAACTGCTGGTGCTAGGGGCTTAGTGAAGAGCTGACTTTTTCCTTTATGGGGGAGGAAACCAAGGCTAACCACCAGCCCCAGCTCATGGGTAGCTGCTGTTGCTGGGTTTGTTAGCCACATGCAGAAGTTTGTGCAGCAGGTGCAGTGCTGCCAGAACAGAGGGAATGCACACAAACCCTCCCCTGCTACGGCTGCACAACCCTTCCTCCCTTTGCTCTGGGGCTCCACAATACCCTGGTAATGCTGCTGAGAAGATGTGAGAGCTCCAGGCTTCCCCAGTTACTAGAAAAGCCCGCAGCCTCCCTCCCTTTGATTTCCAAGCTCCTTCCCAACACTTAAAAGCTCAGATCTATTTTGTTTCTTCCGGAATTGCTAACCAAAGCTGACTCCTGAATGAATTCTGTCTCTGCTCCAGTTAGTCATCCCTCCAGGACAGATTTAGTAACTGCTCAGGGAAACCACATCGAAGCCAACAGTTCACCATTGGAAGGCAGCACCCACTCACTGTCAGCTTCATCTTTCCCTGAGCTAGAAAGCTCAAAGTGCAGCAAGTGAGCCAGAATTAGGAGTGAGCCTCCAGCCTCACCTGTTGTGTAGGAAGGTGGATAGATTGGTATGTACCTAGCCCCAAATGTGCCTGCAGGCTCAGGGAAGCTGCTGCAGACAGCAAGGACCTACAGCAGAGCTCAGCATCCCCATCTGCCAAAGCACCCCGTGGGGAAATCATCCCTCCTGCATGGCTGGAGCTCCAGGCAGGGCTGCCTGTGCTCCTCCCTGTTGGAACTGCCTGAGCATCACCTCCTGAACCCAGCACATGGAACTGCCCCTCCGCTCAAGCAATCTCACCCCGAGCTGCAGAATTAGTGAAGTTCTAAAACCTGTTCACTGCCCATGCTCCTGAAAGCTTGTGCTCTCCTCCAGAACGCTGTGTAACATTGGCTGAGTAGAGGTTCATCATCTTAAAACTTGTCCTGGTAAACAGCAACACCCCCAACCACTGCAGTGCATAAATATGAGACACAACACTGATGCTTTCAGGTAGGGACAGTTTATTTGCCCCTTTGAACAAATAAGGCAAGATATTTGAGAAAGATGAAACAAAATCTCCTGTATCAAACTGAGAGGAATGCAACAAAAGTTACTGTTCCATACATATACAAACTAAAGACCCAACACTATTATATACAAACAGCCAGATCTTACAAAACAGCATTTCAAGTCAGCAGTTTATGCCAGTGTTGCTAATTTCTTTGTTACAAAAAAAGTTAAAGCTACAAACTTCACATTTGTAAGTCTCACATGACTGACACCATCAGTATCTCTGGGTTTTAGAAGCAAAGAGAATGGTTTGTCCAGAAGCCTTTCCAAATGCAGATGGGCCCAAGGAGCACGTGAATTCTCAATTATGCAAGTTTTTTGCTTAAAACTTTATCAAAACATCCTTCCCTTATGGTACCAGCCTTGGTCATAGCTTGGAGGACTCTGAGGAATGAACAGGTACTGTGCTCCCAGACATTCTGCAAAGGGACCAAAAGGGGAAACATTTTCTCCAACAAATGGAAAATCAGTGAAGGAGAAAATAATTCCTCTGCACTACAGCTCCAAATGCAAGAAACATCATTAAGTCTCACCCACTGCAAGCATTTTAGAAAGGTTCAAAGACAGTTAAGCCATTGGACCAGTTTTAGTTATTTTGGTTCGTTTGCTATATTTTAAGACAATCACGTCAGCAAAGCAGAGTATTTCAAGAGTGCTTACATTCAGTTACAGCAGTCACAGGTTGCATATTCTGTAAATAGACACCATCTCGTGGTGTTTCACCTTAAAGTTGGGGTTTCTAATGCCCTCTGATCTCTAGAGAGTTATCTATACAGTGCAGAGGAAAAATCCTTCCAGCAGAACAGGCTTGACCCACGCCACATGGGCAGTGCACAATTTACCATGTCACAGACCTCTGTGTCTGTCACACCAGAGGTACTGGGCCAGATCCACCCAAATGACTTATACAGGATCTAACACTGACCAGAGAACTCCCTGCTGAGTTGGAGGAGTTTCTCTGATGCAAAGGATGCTCATGAAAATTGCTCATCATGAAGACACGGTTAGGGCAAAGCCCACTGCACAGATTTCAGATGAGCATGGCAGGAGTCCTGATGTTCCCCAGTACCTGGGGCTGTCAGATTGCTGCAGCACCCTACATACACTGCTTACTGCCTCCCTTTTCCTTAGGGACAGCTGTGATCCCACTGCATTAGCAAACTGAGACAAAGCCATGCAATGAGGGTAAGGATGGCTTGGTTCCTTTCACAGCTGTGGAGCAGAACTGTGAGCAGCAGCCAAGAGCCTGCTCCAGTGGGGAAACAAGACCCTACAGAAACATGAAACAAACACATCACCTCTGTAGCAGCATTTGATTCAGGAGACACTGCTGTTTAATCATCTGGGTGATGTACCAAGGCCTAGTTCAGAAGCATTGGGGAAACCATTCCCTCTATCAGAACGAAATAAAAATAACATTGGTAGAAACACTTGCTTTGCCCAAACATTCCATCATATGCTAGGCACACCTAGAACTGCACAGCTGTGCTGTCAGAGCCCAGGGGGCAGAGGCATGGCTCAGTCTCTGCCCTCAAACAGGCCTTGTTTTACTCTCCACTCTGATGTGAGCTGATTGCACCATCCCCACAGCGATTGTACGTGCTTGGGGCATTGTGGCTGATTGAGCTATGCTGGGCAGGATGGCAGGGAAATTAAAAAAACAAAAACAACACAAGAGCATCCAGAGGAGCTGGAAGAGACTGAACCTCTTCCAGCAGGACACTGGTAATTGTCTTCTCATCCAGATCAACTCCGCCTTTGCTCCACCACCATAAATGCACATCTTTGTTAATTTAACAGTCCTTACTTTCAGTTTGACTCTCCTGATGTGCTAAACCTTGCAGAAATGTGAAGGATTGTGAAATCAAGTTTTTATTCAAGCATCCAAAGGTCTAAATTTGAAATGAAGCCTATAAAATATTTCACAAGCTGTGGAGATTTTTAAGTCCTCTTAGACACAGCTGAAGTACCTAATTCCTGAGAGAGGTTCACACAACTTCCACCCATTCCAACGCTGTTTCTTTTTCCCAGCACTCCATTCTCAGCAGGGTCTCCCTGAAGGACATTTCCAAACAGACAGACAAAGGGGTATCAGATCACTGACTGGCTTTTGGTTTTAAGTGGGTGTGGATTTTAAATTACAGAATGTAATTTCTTATGGAGGCACAACATGCTTTATCTACTTGTGTAAATTCATGAAGTACACAGAATGAGGACAAAACTGAGGTCTTGAAGAAATCACACTTGCTTAAAGCACACAGTGTAAGGCATGGGGCTTATTACAGGCTTTTTAAAAACTGAGATTTAAGTTTCTTTCAAAAGGCTGGAACAGTTTGTACATGTTCTCACCTGCTCTCTTCAGTGACCTAAAACTTATCAGTACCTTAACAGTAGAAACAGTTAACAGCTTGAAATCGAGTCTGTGCATTCACAAAGGAAAACAAAAACAAAAAACCCACAAAAGAATCAGCTGTTACAGACAACCATCTGTATTAACTTAAACCAAAATAGACTCCTGAAAGTTCAGTTGAAAAGAGAGTGAGCCAACTTTCATTAGCCAATTTCTATCTGGTTCCTCTGGTTTAAAAACAACCCTCCTAAAAACAGTAACAGAACTCTTTTGGAATTACGTTTTAAATACGTGTCTAACATTAAAACATAAAATCAGGATTTTCCACGTGACGGCATTCCTGAGTTCACAAAAGGTGCTATGGAAAAATAAACGAGCAGAAGTATTGCCCTCTATTTTGCTAGCATATTTCAATAGAAATCAATCTGTTCAGTAGTCATAAAAGCAAGGGGCTGATTGTTTGAGGCTGGGGGAAGGCTCCCCCCGTGGCTCAGAAGTTCTGCTGCCGCCGCTTCTTGGCTTCGATGGCGTCGAGGATGGGCTGGCGTTTGGATTGGTACTTCTGGCGAATCTCCTCGATCTCCTGCTCCATCATGGGGTCCAGGGCAGAGAGCCTCTTCTGCAGCTCATCCACGCTCCAAGTCTTCAGCTAGCAGGGAGACACAAGAGGAACAGAGACATAAATCAGCACAACCATCACCTGCACAGCTGCAGGGATCCTGCTGCTCCTTGGACGGCCACAGAGCAACTTCCAGCAGGGAAAGACACCCGGAGCTCTGCTCCAGGCTGCTGCCCTCAGTGAGTGAGAGTGGTGGGAGCCCCAGGATACTGCTGCTGCTCATTTCACAGGTACATTACATGCTCTGGTTGCTGGCAGTGTGAGCACACAACCAACCAGTGAAATGTTTCCCCCATGGAGTTGCTTTTTTAATGCTTTGTTTTGCAGGCTTAGGACAGAAATGCTGCACTGAGATGGAAGGAAAGCAAAGTTCTCTTCTCCTCCCCTTTCTTTGCAATGAAACCTCCTTATGCTAAAAGACTAAGACATAGGGAACAGGAAGAAAATAATATCATTGACAAAAGCTGCATGTGAAAAAAAAAAGGCAATTATGTACAATGAGGCTGAATTTCAGTCATGGTGAGGAATTCAGACTGCTTCACCAGAAATCCCAGAGCACAAACACACACCAGGTCACTTTGGGTCAGCCTTGTACTGATAAAATATGCAAGTACAATTTGTATTTTCCTGTACACGTGAAGAAGTCAGGCTCATCTGGACGAGCTCCCTCTCCCCGAATTCTCTCGGTCTGCCTCACCTTTTTGTTTACTGGCTGTCTTTTGCTTTGTGGCAATTTGCCAAGTAAAAGTTTTGCTCTGTGATTACAGATGCCAAGTGTGGCCTGGGACAGTGTAGATTGTCCACAGCTACAGCCTTTATGTAATGTTATAATATTATAACTGGTGCAACAGACAGGATTTTAGTATAATGTTAAAAATATGGACACTGGAAGTGCTTCAAATGTTTACCTAAGCACCAGTCCTTTCCCCATCCAAGACCAAGTGATCACAGGAGAGACTGTTTTACAGGCACTCCAGCAGGACAGAAATGACTCTGCAGCACCTGCTATCACTAAGCACCTGCTGTGGATGCTAAGAATATGCAAAATAATGTGGGTTCTTTCTTGTGCACAAAAAACTGTCAAATTTTTTTTGTTGTTTTCAACAAATGTCATAATTAAGTGACTTATCTTTATTTTCCTGCAAGTGGGGCTGTCCTAGTTTAGCTGTTAATTAATCAGCTGTCATGATTTTTCTTCAAGCCATTTCTGAACCAAAACATGAAGTGAAATGTTTGCTGCCTACAATAAGGCAACAAATGAATGTTTAATGGCAGTTTGCATCACTCCTTAAAACTAAGATATGGAACTCCTGATGCCTTTTCCTGAGTGGAAGAGATACCAGTCCCTAAATCACAAAGTCACCTGCTATCTAATTTCTCACAATGTCTTCTGAAGTTCTTTAGCATATTCTGCTAAATAACTTCATATTCTGCTGCTTCAAGATCACAAATCCATTTTAATAATCCAGGCACACATGAAACAACCTTTCTGCCCAGGGTATACAGTATTTCAGCCTTTCCAATCAGGCAACTGTTCATTAGAAAGACAAAGCACTTCCTCCACAAAGATATATATTATTTATACACATTAATGCAACTTTAACAGGCAGCAGTTTAAGTTGATGCATGGCACCAGTTGCCTTTTCACACTAATTTATTAAGGAGCAGGTAATTATTCAACATTCCACTTCCTCACAGTCCAGGGAATTGAAAAGTCAAATAAAAATGCAAACCAGAAGAAAATATTAATACAAGTACTGAATACATATACTAAGCAGCTACACCTCTCCCAGTGCTGGACTGCTTAAAGAGAGTTTTGGAACAAATCTAAACCACCTTGCTCAAGGTCTAAGCCAACTGTTAGATGTGAGAAATTGCCCTAGGGCTGCAATCTTCCAGAAGTGCCCTTTGAGCCTTCTCTGTCATCCTCCTGAAGTGCCTGGGTGCTGCTCAGAGCCAGAAACAAAGTGCCTGAGCTGGCAGAGCAGATGTACAGCAATGGGCTCTCCAGGACACGTGGAGTAAGAAAACAGTGCCCTACAGCTGTCCTTGAACAGGATGGAGCATCAGGGACATCCTCCCCTGACACACCAAGCCTTCCTGCAAAGGGTAGGAGCTGCTTGCCAAGGGACACAACAGCTTTGACAATCCCAGGGACTGTGCTTGCCAGGACAGATGGCTGAACAGTGTGGAAGATGCTGGAGCACAGCTAAGTCTGGAGTGGGCAAAGCCCCAGATTTATGTGAGTATGAGCCAACTGGAAGTGGGTTACCTGCATGATGCAGAGCACAGCAGAGCTTACAGAGCTGGTCATGGGTTAAACGTGGCAGGGAGGTTGGGGGAAGGAAGGGAGGCAAGTCCATGTGCCCAGGAGCCTGGGAGCACAGGAACACCTGTGTGCAGGGCTGTGACAGTGAGCATGAACAACTCACAGTTTTCACCTGGAACAGAACACCTGTGTGCAGGGCTGTGACAGTGAGCATGAACAACTCACAGTTTTCACCTGGAACAGAACACCTGTGTGCAGGGCTGTGACAGTGAGCATGAACAACTCACAGTTTTCACCTGGAACAATGGCACAATGTCTGTGAATGCCACACTGCTCCTGCAAGGGGGGAGAAGCCCAAGGGCAGCGCTGGTGCAAGGCCCAGGAGGCGACTGCTCAGCCCAGATGAGCTGATGGGAGACTGGCAGGTGCCCAGTGAGAGCCACGAGAGCCACCCAGAGCAGGGGACACCCGGCCCTCTGCCCCTGCTGCAGCAGCAAGAGCCTGGGGACCCGGCCTGGGCAATCACTCAGCCTGTCCTTCCACCCACACACACATCTTCAGAAGGAAACACAACCCCAGCAAACTGTTCAAAATGAGCTGGCCTCCATTTCACTTTGCTGCCTGGCATTGCGCTGTAAGGCAATGCCACAGAAATGAAGTTTTAGACTCCAGTGTATCTGTTTCTGCACTCCTGGGACAATGACATTATTCTCTTAGAGAAATGCCAGGAGCAAAATAAGGCAAGAAGGACAAGGACAGCATCTCATGACAGACAGTTACTCAGGGTAAAGTCTCAGCACTGAGCAGCTGCAATTAGAGCTGGGTTTAGCCACAGGCTCAGTCCCATTCCTCTCCTCACTTCTCAGCATTTCCTCTGCTCTAAGAAGTCTAACTGTCTCTATTTTTGTCCATGCTGATCAAATACCTAAGACAAACTTCTAAAGGAAGGAATCTCATTTCAAATGTAAAGCTGGATAAAAAATACTTGTTCTAAGGTTGGCCAAACAAATCTATCAAAATTGTGAGGAGGCAGCACATGAAACTCTTCCAGCTTGTATGTTGAGAAAGCTAATTTTTAACTGTTTGATTAAAAGTTGAATTTTTACTTGAGATTTTGAGAATGATCTTAACTCTGTAAAAATGCCCAACTGAAGACATATGCCAGAGGTGGAAGTGCTCATCTGAAAGCCTCTCACCCACAGCTGTTGGATGCTGTTTGTTTTCTTCAGACACCACTGACAGCAACATCTTGTTTTAACATGCTGATGATTTCTACTGTATAATTCAGAAGGACATACATAATTATATCCTTTGGAAGGACATAACCTGCAGCCTTTCCATGCCTATGCAGTAGTGATGGACAAATCAGGAACAGATAATGTGAAATACAATTTCTTCCTCAAGGAGAAGGTTTGTAAGCTATTCGTGACATTCCTTTGTCAGCATTTCTGACAGATTTGCAGACAACTACCCCACTGAATAATGTTCAACTCAGCAAACTGCTTCTGAGTTGCAGTTCTTTCAAATCAGCATTTTAAAAACAGGGGGAAAAACCCCACTTCATTTCTTACAGTCAGATAAAGTGTCACAGCAACATGATATTCTACTGAATGTAAAGTAGCCTAAGCAGCAAAAGGAGAATAATCTAAGCTCTCTGCAGACACAGCCATGGGTTTGGCATTCAAGGGCACCATGGTCTGAACTTTATACCTCTGCTGTTCTGTCCCAAGCAGGACACAGCCCAAAACCCTGCCACCATGCCAGGTTTCTGTTTCACATAAAACAAAAACAAAAAATCTGTTGTAAAACACAAAGCCTAGAGAATTAACTCATCCTCTGCCCCATCCCCACGAAAACCAAACAAAACCCCCAAAAATGGTGAAAACTTTTTGAATTAGAAGCTGATGCAAATAATTTATCCCAGTCCTTTTAGTACCCAGAGCTTCACAGCAAGGAGCAGCCGTGCTGGTTTGCCTGCAGCAAGGTCTGCAGCTTGCCCAGCCTGGGGCTTGGCACATCCTCAGGTCCTTCCAGAGCCCCTGAGCAGCACAAGGTCACCACTGCCTGGACCAGCCTGCACTACTGACATAAATACAGCTGCCCAATGACCCCTGAGCCGCTTCAGCCATCATTCTGATCTGCTCCTCTGGCAAAGCCACTGCCAGCCAAACCTCCTTGCTGCATGAATTACAAGCATCAAGCAGAAATGAGCTGTTTCCCAGCAGCTTTCACACATTTCTCTCCCAACAAAGAGTTTTGGCCAAGCTCTAGTTCACTGCCTGCACAGGAATCAAAAACATATTATCTTGGGGCAAGTGGAAAACATGTTCCTCCTGAAACTTTCTTTTTACTCACTGACACTGAATTTGACCCCTGCATTTAGCACAAAGCCTTTTCTTTGCATGTCTGCAAGGTTTCAAGCTATCTGGGCTTTGCTTTTAAATACTATCTTTGAAATCCTGAGGCTTGTGCCAAACAGGAACCTTCCATCCCCTGGGTGGATGCAGCTTTTCTACCATCACTTTTCAAATGTGCAGATGGACCCTGGCTTCTGGAGCTAAAATTGGAGTAAGTACAACACTGGTAAGATGAAGTTACTTTCCTCCTGCTGAAAGCATTTGAACAGTTCTTCAGAAAGAGAATATTTCCAAGTCTTGGTACTACAACCAATCTTACAAATAAAATTAGGAAGTTGTTTTTCCTTAGCCCTCTAGACATATTCCTCTACCATCATTCCTGTGAGTTTGAACACTTGTCTTCCACATGCCCAGGGTGTTTTCCAAATTTCCTCCCACTGTCACCAAGAGCCTGTGGCTTTTTAGAAAGAAAACACCCAGCTGTAGCAATTGCTCTGCCTGCCTTTCACCCAGAGATTCCAGGTGGCATTTACTGCTCAACATAACTTGATGTCAAACTTTTAAGTTTTATATAGCCTTTAGAAAAACTGGCTTTGGCAATTATCACTTCATAAGGGGCAGTGGGAGTTTGAAGACTAAAATACAGAAATAATAAAATTGCAGCTTCCCACGCTACACAGGGAAATAAATTCTTAGTAGAAAAGATACAAGCTAGATGGGAGCCAAGGAAAAACAAATTAATTGTCAATTTAGCATAGCTTTTATTGTTATAGTTTCCTTTTAAGCCTAGTTTTATGCTGCAATCCAACAGCTCTTGACTGCATACCCAGTGATCAAAGCCCCCCACAAAACTCATCAATGCCATCAGCAGGGAGCACAACCCATCAATTTTTGTGTGTATTTAGACAGGCAAACTCTAAGTGTGGCTTGAGAAGGAGTTTTACCCAAATCAAGTTACCCAAGCTATGGTAAACATCAAATGCCAAACAGGAATTTGCTGTTAGAGATAATGCAAAGCATTTCCACAGTAATACAGAAGCAACAGTCTGCTTTGGAAAAACAAAACCAGAACCAACTGGGACTGCAATGGTGTGGAAACCCCTCAGGGGAGGCTGCTGATGATCACACAGCAGAAGTGGCTACATGTGAGACAAGTATAAAACAATTCCTACAAGTTCAATTAAATGTTCAGGTGTCCTTTAGGAAGGGAGGCTCTCCACAGAAGAGAATAATTAAACTCTTGCTTCACTTGACCTTGGCTATCACCAAGGCTACCAAGATGCTTCCCCACTGATAAAACCAAGGGCACTGACACTTCACCAGAACCCTGCAGGTCAGTTTGGTGTGAATCCACCTCAACTCCTGAACTCTTCTGCTGTCACCTCCTCGAGAAGAGTTTTATTTTTGGGAGGAGCTCTCCCATGCCAGCCACTGTTTGCAGCAGCCACCCTGGGGCAGAGCTCAGCCTGCAGCTGCAGGACTGCAGTGGTGCTACACAGAGACAAGCCAGGGAGGGGTGACAGGAACCCAGGGATTCACCAGTGGGAGCTCTGACAAGTGTAAGAGCAGAGATTATCCTGGAATTAGCTTCCTGTAACTTGAAAGACTGGTTAAACAAGGTATCCATTAAATGCTCACATCAAATATACTCTGAGGACACAGATTACTCAAAAGTACTATGCACTTTTTTTAAGCCAGAAAAAAAAAAGTCCTCAATTTCTCCAGCCAAAATTAAATTGTAGTAAGGTAATTTCTCAGGCTCAGCAGTGCTCCAGACTTTAGATCTTGAAGATGGTGATATAAATTGGTGTTGGAATAGCATGCCATTTTTTTCCCATAGCATTTTTCCTGAAATGCTGCCTCAATATCACTTGGCATACTTTCAATCACTGCTCTAAAAATTAAGTGCCTCGTTCTCGTTTACGTTTCCAGCACGAGAAAGCTTTGATGTAATGTATGAGCAGGCATTAACTATTTATTCACTTTAAGTTGTCAAATGCAAAGGACACAAGGACCTACTGGCACTTTCTGACCATTTCTCCTCATCCATCAGGTCCCTACAACTTCACAGATCTGTCAAGCAGCCATGCTACAGAGGGGCTGCAGTAAATCAGAACGAGCCCTTGTGCCTACACAAGCACTAATTATCTTGCTTTTCCTCCCTTTTAGCATCAGCATGTCAGTGAAGTTTCTCACTGTTATGAAAGCAGTGGATGAAATGCACTCATTGTGGGATTTCATGCAAGATTAAAAATACAGATATTAATCTTTCAAAAGATTTGAAAAATAAGTCTCAGCAGCACAAGCTTCTGCTTTTAAAGCACCTTAATTATTTAGGCAATATACTGGCAAAGCACATCATGGGCTGCAGCATCCAGCACCAGCCAAAAGAGCACTGCAGCTACAACTGCACAAAGATGGAGAGATCACAGCAGGAGCTGTGATCAGTGCACATCTGGAGACTCTTCTGAGGCCCCCTCACCTGAGCAGCAGGTGGCTTTCCACAAATAAACATCTTTCAGTGAGATCATCAGGTGACCCACAGGTCAAGTCAGCTTCAGCCAGTTAGATATTTGAGTGCAATCACAGCATCACTTTTCTGAAAAAAAAGATGGACACTACCACACACTCAGCTTTTGATCCCCAGCTGAACTGGAGAAGTGCATCTCAACAGAGATTTATATCAGAGGGGACCCAGGGGCTCTCAAGAGAAGTGTGTGGGATGGCTCTACCTCACTGGCACAGATGTGGAGCTACTGAAAGTGAAGCACTTTATTGTTATGATACCAGTAAGGATCCCAGGTCATTTTCCATGTAGCTCTGCTTACTTAATTAAAATAAAGGCTCGTGACACCAGACCATGGTATCTGTACTACCCCTGCAGAATTCCTACGGGGCCATGTGTGCCATCCTTCTCCTTGCCAGACACACTGGGAAGATCGTGTCTGAACTGGAACTGCCTCTGCAGGAATGACAGACCCCTCTCCCCAGCCTGGCAGCCTGAGCAAGGCTCCTCCCAAGCAGGCACAGGATCCCAGCTCCAGGGGCAGCTGCCCCTCTGCTCCAGCACTGCTCCACTGCTGGGGTCTCACCAGGGCCTGCTGGGGCCACTGTTTGCTGCTGCACTATACCTTATTTCAGGCTACATTTACACCCATAATGTTTGATCCTACTGGTTCAGCAAGGACCTTTCTCAATCCCACCTTGAGCAGCCCATTCCTGTGGCTGCTCTGGAACAGACACACAACTGCTCCTCACCAGCTCAGAGGCACCTCTGCCTTCCCACCCTCCCCACACTTTGGACATTTTCCCCTATTCCTTGAAAGCCTTTAGGAACCAGAGAGCAGCTTTGCTGTTGGCAAGTGTCCCCTATGGCTGGGCAATGTGTATTCTATTTGCCATCTGTTAGAGGTGTGGCAGTTCTCTTCTGTTCATTGGGCTGTTTTCCTTAGCTCTTCCATAAACCTGTCCTCCCTCCAGGAGATCTCTTCTGTTCATGGGCCATTAATCATTAATTATCTTCTGTTCATGGGCCATTAATTATTAATTATCTTCTGTTCACGGGCCATTGAGCCTCCCTGCATGGCTGATAAAATTCCATCATCCCATGGGGAGATGCTCTGCCCAGGGGAGGAGCCAAGCATTCCTACCTGGGTACAATCTGAGATTCTGGGACAGCAGAGCAGCTTCTCCACTGGATTCCCAGAGGAACAGCAGCTGCCTCTTCCACTGGATCTTCAGAGGCAGAGACTGCACCCTTCTACAGGATCCCTGCTCCAACAGAGCCACCCCTGACACTCCTGGGGGACTGCAGCCACAATTCCAATGGTTCTGATGCCAGCACCCTGACCCAGAGGGTGTCAGGTTGGGTTCTGACTCTGTCAGTGTTCTTTTGGTTTACTGCATTGTTTATTTTATTATTTTCTTCCCTAATAAAGAACTGTTATTCCTGAAAAAAAAAAAAAAGGGAGCAGGAATAAGAGGAATGAGAGCCCCTTAATTTCAAATTTATAATTCAGAGGGAGGGGGTTTACATTTTCCATTTCAGGGGAGGCTCCTGCCTTCCTTAGCACACACCTGTCTTTCCAAACCAAAACAGCAAGGTATCAGGAAATTCCCAATTTCAGAGGATCACAGCAAACATCCCATTCCCCCTGGCTACCCTGACAGAATTGTGGGAACACCACAGCCTGGATCCACAGCACTGGCATCCCTGGGCTGCTCCCAGCCAAGAACTGCACTTCACTAATCCCTGCTGTAATCCTTACAAGGCTCAGGGAAGTTTTGGAAGCCCAACCATAGAATACTGCAAGCTGCTACCACCCTCAGCATTGCCTGAAGTATTAAGGAAGAAAACCCATCCAAAGGTCTACTTGCAGATATGATTTCATTAAAAAAATGAAGCTTTTTAAAAAAAAAAAAGAGCAATTCATTTTAATCTTCTAAACTCCAAGATTAAATTTCCTTTTTTAGCCTTAGTGTCAATTATGAGTGTGAATAGCCCCATTGACTTCCAAAATCATCCCAAGTCCTGTGCACACTTAGTGTAAATAAAGGGAATGACAAATGGTCATGACAATGGTATTCTGCAGTACTGAACTTCAAGAAGTCCAAACCTTGAAACCCTTTAGCAACTTAGAAAGTGGCTGACTAATCCTATAACCACAAAGACAAGTTATCTCACTGCTATTCTTTTTTCAGTAACTGAATTACAAACCAAGCTAAAAGGTCAGCCTGTCTGGACAAGCAAGCAAGGGAAAAAAAAAAAAGAAGTAAAAAAACGAGCACAGTTTGCTTTTAAAAAGCACTTGCTTGCCAGAGGTTTGATTAAATAAAAACAGCAGGGTTTTTTTCCTTCTCTAAGTGATTATGATTTAATTTTCTTAAGTAAGAGTACAAAAATACCTCTGAACATGCTAAAATAAATCATGTCATTAGGCCATGAGGATCTGGCTAGCTGCACAACTCAGCTATAAATTACAGAGCTGACCAATGTGGGCTTTTTCTCCTTTTTTTTTTTTTTAAGAAGAGCAATCTGTCAGAAAATGCTGATTCCTTTAAATCAAACAAAATTTTTTTTACAAATCAAACGATTTTTTATAAATTCAGAAAAACTGGATTCCTTATTGGCATTCATAACAATAAGGTGCTTCACTTTAACAAAGTTCTTCTAGGAAGGGTACATATGTCTATAAAGGAGCTCCCTTCCAATTCCAGGTACCCTTCACCCCTCTCTCCCTTGTCCTAAGGGCCCTACTTGCTGAAGGATTAACAATTAATTTCTTCATTCAGGATCACCTATCCTGAATAAAGCAGAATAACTGAAGAAGTAAGAATACCTGAACTCAGAGTGATTAATTCATACAATATTTCTCAGTATGAAATACAAATGTAACTGAAGTGGTAACCAATTAATTAACACTAAATCAGTACTTGAATACAGCCTTTACTAATGATGTGGAGTAAGAAGCATCATTAACATATCTGAAGACTTCACACACTCAAATCTGCAAGGCAGATTTTTAGGTCTTTTCACTTTTAAGTGAATGCTTAAAACACAGAGTTCCCATTTCAAAGGCTTCAGACTACATCATCCATGGCAAGCAGCCATCACAGCTTTAAATAACTTGGGCCTATTTATCTTAAGAGTATTAAACTTTATTCAACAAACACTTTTAAGTCTTAGTCTCCCATTTTAGTTCCAGCTCCAGGAGAGCTGCTGAAAGGGGTTTGCTTTCAGGAAGACTCCACATTGTCTACCCCAAAGAGGGGCTCATTAAAAACCCTGCTCCAATGCTGCTCTGCCTCCCGTTTCACTCAGGGAAAGGAGGAAACAGCTGCAACTTGAAGGCAAAGAGGACAGGAAGGAGAATTAAAAGCTTTCTGAGGAAAGACTGAATTACAGAGATTTCCAGGGCATTCTGGAAAAATAAATAGCTCAATGTCCATGCAGTTGTCTTTAAAACCAGGGGCATATGTTTAAGAGGCGAATATTTTTTGGGACAGTCCCCAAGTGAGCCATCTCCACAAAATCTGTCTTGAATTAACCTGCACAATTCACTAGGAAAGGTTTCCCCAGTTGTTCACTTTTACTTGTGTGTCCATTTATAACAATCCTGCATGATGGCAGGACACAAAACAAGGAATTAAACACTTCATTCCTGAATAATATTCCTTTCAGACCGTATCAGTCTATGTGTATTAAGCTGCTCTTTCTCCCTCTTCCTGAAGGTGAAAGCTTTGATTATCAATCATAAAATGGTTTGGGTGGGAAGGGACCTTAAAGCCCATCCAGTGTCCCCCTTGCCATGGCAGGGACACCTTCCACTGTCCCAGGTGGCTCTGAGCCCTGTCCAGCCTGGCCTTGGACACTGCCAGGGATCCAGGGGCAGCCACAGCTGCTCTGGGCACCCTGTGCCAGGGCTGCCCACCCTCCCAGGGAAGGATTTCACCCCAATATCTGATCCAAGAACCCCAAGGTTACACACACACACACAGAGCAGTGTGTGGCAATAAGCAATGCCTCAATGGTCCTGCAGGTTTTAAAGGGACACAAGAAGGGGCTGCACAAGGTCAAATGCACCAGGTCCTGCAGTCAGAGCTGAGGGAACTTTGCTCCCCTCACAGTTCATCACTTCAGGCACTGGTCCAGGTGAGAACCTGCCCACTGGAAAGTGCTCACAGAGGCCTGATGGAAGCTTCATGCCCTGACTTTTCCAGATGGCCCAGACTCCATCCCCCAAAGGCAACCCAGAGCAGCTAAAATAAACTCTCCATGCAAAGAGTCTCCAAAAAGAGCCCTTTTTGGTACAGATGAGAAAAACCTGGACAAGCTTGTCTTTTTAAGCTCCATTACCCTTTGCAAACATTTGCACTGACAGATGAGCTGGAAGAAGATTTCAGAAGCATTTCAAATAGATCTTGTTTCAGCAGCAGTGTTCTTTCTTTAAGGGAGATGCTGTGCCAAGAACACATCCAGCCCTGAAAACAGATCTCAAGGCACAACAAGGCTCAAACAGGTTTTCTGAAGAATTCAGTGTGGTCAGGGAGCATTTTTCCAGCATAACACCTTCAGCTACCAATTCCTCTCCCCTTTCTCCCAAAGCAGAAATGCATGTTGCAGCCTGACATTAACCATGCAGCAGCAGTGGAACAAACCCAATAATCACAGACCCAGGATGAAATTCTTTTAGTTACTTAGCTCATCTGCAAAACTTTCAGTCAATGTCTTAGCAGATTAAATCTACAGTAGGCAAGGGGCCTCCAAGATAGTCCAGGAAGTTGAATTTACAAGTCTGAGTACTCTGATATGAAGTTGATTTCAGGTTACATTATTTCAGTCTCCATTAAGGGCTATGACCTAAGCAACAAACTACAGCAACTCATTTTACTTCCCATTCACTGCAGGTTTCATCTAAAAGCCTCATGTCACAGAAGGCCTGCTATATACAAAAATATAGCAAAAAATGAAAATTTGACAGCAAGCTGTGGCAGTAAGTGCTTTGCAGTCAATGTCAGTTTGCACCAAAGTGAAAGCAGGTGGTGAGCAATGACCCTGTTACCAAATGGGAGAGAGCAGGAATCTATTCTCTTCCCCAGCAGAGACAAGAGTCATGTCTCTGAAGTACCTTCTTCAATTTTAAATATTGCTAACAAATTTTTAAAACAAATGTGGTATATTCTTCTTTTGTTGTTGTTATAAAGGGAATTTGGAAAGGTTTATCAAACCTACGTACACAGAACTTGCTGTGAGTCACATTGGCCACAAATCCAATGAGGTTTGCAGTGAGGTTCAGAGTGTCTTCCTCATGCAAATGTTACAGAACATTCAAGACTACTTAAACAATAAAAAGGAGAAGCAAGCTGCTCCTGGGTTTATTTTTAAAAAGATTGTTTGACTACAAGGTGACAAGAATGAACCATTTGTCCTTAATAAAGATGTCACAAGTTAAAAAGTATTTGCTGGGAAGAACATACTAAATATGCTGGAAAGGTAATGCTTAAAAGAGAAATAAACAATTAACAGAGCTTTAACAATTCTTGGCAGATGGCTGAAGAGGAAAAAAAAAGGAAATCCATTCAAGGAATGTCAGTGTTATGAATCAAGACAGGTGACATTTAAAACCAATGAATAAAACATCAGGAAAACCTGTCTCTTTTTATAAATCATACTTCACAGTGGAACTACATCTAAGCAATACACTTCAAGATCCTCCTCAATAACCAGGAGATACCATGGGGGTACAATTCAGGTTTGAAAGTTAATAATTGTCTATCCTGGACTGCCTCCTGTTGTCAGAAAAACAGTCCTTTTATTCCAGTTTGTTTATTCCTCCCTCCCACAAAAAGGAAAAAAAATAGTAGCCTTAATGCTCTCCCACAGAAAGAAATCTTTATTTTAGATCCAGCACAGCAGAAACAAGTAGCTCAAGTTTTCTTGCTTCCCAGCCAGGAACCTGCCCTAGTTCCACAGTGCCTGGACAGAGATATCAATCAGCCATCCCAGATCTGGCCTTATCTCTCAAACTGATGAATGCCTCAGCAAATAAGTTCACTTTATGTTCAAAGTAAGACTATTGGAAGAAGTCAGTGTCTGAGAAGTAATTTTTATTCCAGTCACCACTGGGAAAAAGGAGAGTTCATGATAGATGAAGGGAAGAAACACTTGGACAGAGAAATCCCTGAAGATTCACTCAAAGTGTTTGGTTTAGTCTTCGAAAAATGTTTTGAAAAATGCTCTACTTTAACCAAACTTTTTTATTCTTCTACACAAAACTAATGTATTCAGACAAATTTTTTGAACAATCAATCTTGATTCATCACACAAGGGTCAGAGAAACTTGCTCTCTTAGCAAATGAAGAATATAATCTAAGTTTCATAATAATTCAATAGAAGTCACAAGATTATTTGATTTTCAGTGATGCTGTGTAAATGACCTACAAATGTGCACACTCTAACACAACTTTTTTTGCTGCTGTCCAAGCAGACAGACTTTCTGGTGTCTCAGTAACCAACTCAAATTACTCACTTGAGTAATTTGTCTGGGAGAAAGGAGAAACAGAAAGATTAGTGCAGAGGCCTGCATCTGACACCTTTACCAAGCTGCTTAAAAGGCAGAAGTAAAAAGAAGATAAACCTAAGAGGATCACAGCAAAGTCAGGAAACACTGTAAAACGATAAATTATAAAAAGTCACACACCAGCAGTTTTCCCATATAATGCAAGTATTCCTAGCATCTGCCTTAACCCTGCATCCTCACCGTGCCTTCCTCCTACTGCTAGCAAAGACCCAAAGACCAATTCCAACAAAATAAGAGCCAATTATTCAGTCTGCCATCATTTTCAAAGCTGGCAACTGCACAGAAAATACTCTCAAGTTTTTAATCGATTGAACTTTTAAAAGGACAAAAGGTAGTAAAGCTATAAAGCATCAATATTAGATTGCTAACAAATGCTGTCCAAATGGATGTTCAGAGAAACCAAAGCCGTTGGATGTTCCAGGTACTGGCAGACAACGAGCTGTTCACAAGACAAATGACACCTTCACAGACAGAATGCAATAAATTAGAGACTCTGGTCATTGTAAAGCAGCGTGTGTTTACTGTTATTGATAAGCAATAAATCACCTGCCCTCCAACAGTTCCTCCCCATAAATCACTTGCAGTGAAGGAAACAGATGGTTCCAGTGTGCAGCCATGAGCGCTGGGAGAGGGGCTGGGCTGTGCTGAGCCATGGCCACGTCCACTGCAGGTATTGCACAGGGCAGCAGCAGCTGCAGCTCCTGCACCCGGGGTTCCACTGGGACTGTGGCTGGGTGGGGCCAGGCTGAGCAGCACCTGGTGAGGACAGAGGGCATCCTCACTGCACCTCCCTTGTCAGAACTCAGGACATCCCTCTGGCTGTCCTGGAGTGCCAGGACCCCTGCCAGGGGGCTCAGAGACCCTGGCACGGAGCCCAAGATGTCTGTGGTGTTGGTTATGACCCATGGAAAAAATTACCAACCTTAGATGAGGATCTGCAAGCCACGAAAGTCTAAGTAGAATAATAATTAGTTTGTCATGGGTGAAAAATAGATTTTTGGGGTTTTTAGAATGGGGGTTCAGGGGGCAAGATGGAGGAATCTGGGCATGTCCAGCCTTTCTCCTTCTTCTTCTTGGCCTCCATCTTCTGCTGTGATGTTGGCACTTTGGGATTGGTTTAGAGTAGAAGCTCAGTGTCTAACATAGGTGATAGGTATTGGGAAGTTATGGTAAATAATGTACATGTAGTTTTTAATATGAAAAGATAACACCACCCTGGAGGCAGGCAGAGTGCCCCTCCCTGACTGTCCTGCTGAGCAGACCTCGGCTGGACAGGAGAAAGAATTTTATAGATAAGAAACAATAAACGACCTTGAGAACGAGAACTGAAGAGCTCTGACTCCTTCCCTGACTGCCAGGCTGGGAAAAGAGACTTTCTAACACATCTTGGGGTCACTCTGAGCAGCAGAAGCCCTGAGACTCCCTGGCCTGGATTCCAGCCCACTGCCACCCCCCTGGCTGGGTCCTGCCTGACACACACAGGCACACTCTGATCTGCAGGTGGCTGTCTACCCATAAAATATAGAATTAAATACATATAAACAAGATACCATGGTCCTGGTGCTCTGGCAGCCTTGCTCTGAAAGAATTCAGCTTTCTATACACTTCAGTTTCCTGCTATCACACCAATACCTAACTTGTCTAACCAGATTCACATTCCCATTTTCACTGCAAACAAACAGCCTCTTGTTCAAGGTGAAGACACCACACACATTAGACCAACACACTTCCCTTTTTTGCTGGTAAAGATACCAGAAGTGGGTTTACTTATTTATTTATTTATTTAAAAAATCTGTTTCCAATGTAAAGTTTTTGAACTACTAAGTAAAATCACAGAAATGAGGATGTGAATAATAACAGAATATCCCAGGTGAGATCACCATAATCAATCACTGTCTCCAGTAAACAGGAAATTTTATTTTTCTTTACTACTTCAAGAAAAATAATTATATCTTCACTCAGGGAAGAGGAAGGTTTGCTTTTATCTACATTATACTTGTAAAAAAAGAAAAATCTAAGCAGTAGCTGTTAAAAGCCCTAGCCAGAAGCTGCTTAGAGATAGAGAAAATATCAGTTTCCTATCAAATAATTATAAATCGACATGCAGTTATTCAGCTATTTGAAGAAGACTGTAGTTGTGATACCTTCTGCAATTTAAGATCTCCAAAAGAGGCAAATATACTTTTGGAAATTGGACTTAATTAAATTTTAAGAGTTTCCTTGATGTTTTGCTTCAACCACTTGTCGGACCACTGACTTGGTGAGCCAGCATCCAACTCCTACAGCTTCCAGCTCCAAGGAGCCCTGGGCAGCACTCAGGGTAAGCAAACAGAACCAGAGGCCAGTGTGACCCTGTTCACTGGGGTTTTTGGTTGAGGGAAGAGATGAGGATCTGACTCCATGTTTCAGAAGGTTTGATTTATTATTTTATGATATATATTATATTAAAACTATACTAAAAGAATAAAGGAGAAGATTTCATCAATAGGTTAGCTAAGAATAGAAAAGGAAGAATGATAACAAAGGCTTGTGTCTCAGACAGAGTCCGAGCCAGTTGGACTGTGATTGGCCATTAATTAGAAACAACCACATGAGACCAATCCCAGATGCACCTGTTGCATTCCACAGCAGCAGATAACCATTGTTTACATTTTGTTCCTGAGGCCTCTCAGCTTCTCAGGAGAAAAAATCCTAAGGAAAGGATTTTCATAAAATGTGTCTGTGACAGGCCAGAGTAAGTGCTGTACAGACACTTCTGATATGAAGATTTCTCATATCAACACTGGTCTGATTTAAGGAGCTCATTCCACAGAGAAGTCACACATGGGCAGCAAATTGTGGCCTGAGACTTTGGAAGCAGCAGGTGAAACAGCTGGGAAGGGATCAGTAGGTGGGGAAGAGCTGGGTGTGATCCCACAGCTCCTGCAATCACTGAGGCTCCTTCTCTGACAGGCAGGGTGCAGACCAGAACTGTGCCTGTACCTGGGGGCTCTGCCTGTGCAGCCCTGGTAGAAGTAGCAGCTGATGAGCTCTTGCCTTCTTCCTCCCAATTAGAGGCAATTAACACCTCCTGCTCGTCTTTTATTTCCCCCTGGAAAAATTTCCTAAGCCACAGCTCTGCTGCTTGCAGGACAGCCCTCCCCAGCAGCAGCAGAGGAGCAGATGACAGACACTGTGCACTGAGAAGTGATGCAGGCTGCTGGGGAATGCAGGGAAATCACAGCAATCTTTGCTGTCCAAAGGAATTCCCATCAGCAGCCAGGGAGACACAGCTCAGAGGGAGCTGAAGGGATGAGCCAGCCCAGAGAATGGCACCCCCAGCACGGACACAGAGCTGAAACAAACACAGGTTCACCCCCAGCAGGCTGAGGGTGGTGGCACTGTGACCAAAGGCCACGGCAACTGTCACCTTCCACAGGAATGTGACACACTGGCCACGTCTACTGCTTCCACTCCTGCAGAGCCTGACATCCTCCCGGGTATATTGTGGTATTTTCTGGGTCTCCTGGATGAAGGAGGAATTGAGAATCTGACTCCCTGTTCTTAGAAGGCATCATATCATATCATATCATATCATAGTATATTATACTATACTATAGTTATGCTATACTAAAACTATACTAAAGAATAGAGAAAGGATATTTACAGAAGGCTTAACAAGAATGATAATGAAAACTTGTGACTCATATTATATCTATCATATCATATAATATCATATCATAGTATATTATGCTATACTAAAACTATACTAAAGAATAGAGAAAGGATATTTACAGAAGGCTTAACAAGAATGATAATGAAAACTTGTGACTCATATAATATCTATCATATCATATAATATCATATCATATCATAGTATATTATGCTATACTAAAACTATACTAAAGAATAAAGGATATTTACAGAAGGCTTAACAAGAATGATAATGAAAACTTGTGACTCATATCATATCATATCATAGTATATTATGCTATACTAAAACTATACTAAAGAATAAAGGATATTTACAGAAGGCTTAACAAGAATGATAATGAAAACTCGTGACTCCTTCCAGAGTCTGACACAGGCTGACCATGATTGGTCATTAAGTAAAAACAATTCACCTGTTGGATAAACAATCTCCAAACCACATTCCAAAGCAGCAAAACACAGGAGAAGCAAATCAGATGATTATTGTTTTCATTTTTCTCTGAGAAAAGTTTCCCAGGAGAAGAAACCCTGGCAAAGGGAATTTCCAGAAAATATGACAGTGACGGTATTGTTAGTTTTCTTTTCCTAAGGACAGAAGCTCTGCTCCAATGTGTTTCTGCCTCAATGAGGACCTGTGAATGCAGATCCACTCCATTAAGCCAAGGAGAGAGAAGGATGGACCCATATCAGGGCTGTTGATAATTGCAGGAATGGGAACAGGTCTGACTCACCAAGACCTTGCAGATGCAAGAAAATCAGGATTGTCCCAAAAGAAGCAGCACACTTCTTAGGAAAGAGAGATGTAAACCATGGTTGTTATCTTCCTTCCCAGCAGGATGGAGAATGCCAGTGCAGAAAAGCAGGAGTGCCTGCAGGGGAATGGCAGTGCCCCCTCCAACAGCCCAGCTGGCTCCTGCTGCTCTGCAGGGCAGCACAGAGAGCAGCTGCAGTTCTGGAGCGTGTCTGCACCAATCCAGCTCCCAACAGGCACCTCACAAGGCAAGGAATGCCTGGCAGATCCACAGGTGCTGGAATCAAAGAAAGCCTTGGAGCAAACAGCTCCAATTCCATCAAGATTTGATGTCCTGCAGCACTCTTGCCCTAATCTCTGTCAGAAGTTCATGTCCTACTTGACTTCACATCCAAAACAAGCCCCCAGGATAGCAAAAATTCACTGATAAATGAAAAAAATATGACTTAGAATTACAGCAAAACCTGAGCTCAACACTACAGGTATTTTAAAAAACCCACAGCCACATCATGACAGCAAAATTTGAGACTGACAGGGGCCCAAGTGCCACTGATTTTTGCCTGTGGAACCACACTCATGGAATAAAACTGAAAAGGTTTCAGTGCTGTCAAAGCTCCCACAAGCCAGGAGTGGCTGGCACCTGCTAATTTGCTAACAAAACAGGCTTTCAATAAAAGGATTACTGATGTAATACCCAACATTCATGACTGGCTGATCCACAAATATGTGCTACAATGGGTTTGGCAACACTGAGGGCCTTTCAAGCAGGGCCAGAATAAAAACAAGTGATTGTACTTTAACCACAAGTGATATTAGAATACTGACGTGCTCAGAGCAGTTAAAAGGCTTTTAAAATAGGAATAAGTAAAGGATTTGTTGTGTCTAAGGGCAGGAAACACTACACAGCTAATTTTCCTATATGTTACAGTACTACTGAAAGATTAAAGTGAAAAAATGTAGGACATTGTCTAAACAAATCTTCTAGCATTATTAAGTCTGTGCAACAGCATGTGACTAATGTTCACTGGCAAAATCAAATGCAACAACAAAAATTTTGAGATCTGATTATGGCAATTAGGAATTATCCATACAATGCAGCCTGCTTATTATCAGCCTACCCCTGCAGCAATCTCTGCTAGAGTTTGTTATGTTCTTCCTAAAAGCAAGAATTTTTGCCCATAATTAGTATTTTTCTCCCCACGTTAAATAAATCATAACGTTGTTGAAAATATTGTTCACAGTCAAACAGGGCTTAAAGATCCTTGCTCAAACATGAGAGGGAATAAACATTAACAGCATCAAGCACTGAGTAATCATTTAATAACAACTTCCACCTCAGAAATCCAAGGCTGGAAATACTTTTCTGGAAATACTCTGGATTAAAGCCATCTCTGACCACAACCAGAACACTGCCAAGCATCACAGTTAGGAGGAATTTAGGAGTTCATCACCTTTCAGAAGAGGATCTCTGGGTTTTCAGCTCTGCAGTGGTTGGGGTTGACTCAATCTAACCCTCATCTAATGTGACATTGCCATTGTGATATAAATAGTGTCTTATTTGCCTGCTTCAGAACAACAATGTTAGTCAAGAAAAGGTCAAATGGTTTTGCCACAGGCAAAAAAAGAGTAAAAATCTTTTGTAATTTAATATTGCTTTTTTTTTTTTGTTTTGGAAGACAGGAGACTCCAGGTGCTAGTCACAGAGGAGGGAGAGGAATACAGAAAAGGAGAGAAGGCAAATTTATCTAGTCTGCAGTAGCAGAAAGCAATAATATTTCAATCATTTCTTAAGGCCCAGAGGAACAAAGATTTACCTGGCATCTCACTGATCTCATCTCTACTTGGAATGCTGCAAACTATAGAAAAAGGCTGCTCAAACCTGCCTACTTTGGCAATGCAGAAATTATAGCTGCAGGCAGGTACAGAGGTACTGGATACACCTGATTAATGCCTTTTTTTTCTTATTCCACAGTGCTTATTACATTGATGCTTTCAATTAATAAATCATTAATAAACATGACTTTTACCCATAGATAGTCATCAAATCAATCAATTTTTAGCCAAATGGGAAAAATCCATGATTTTAAGTCTTTGACTACATTATACAACGTGAGCTTGTACTAAACCTCAGATAAGGGCAATAAAAACACCCACATTATTTATTAAGGCTGCTTTCAAGCAATTTTCTCATCCTACAGGAAAAAAAGTAGCTCTGTTCCAAAATTTATATGCAAGGCAGGCTGGTACATTGATACACAATTGAACTAGAGAAACACACAGAGCTGGGAAGTGAAATTTCTACAAATTCCTTCATAAAGGTGACCCAAAGGCCAATTAATTGCTCACTTCTATTGCTTCCAGCACAGTGGGAATCTGTGCACATGGCAATACTGCAGTACTAATGGAAATCAGTAAACAGGGTCACACATGGCACAGGAGTTGCTTTTCATGTTCTAAAAATATTTGTGGGTCCTGCTTGCTGGAAAGGCAGAGAGCTTTGCTTGTGCTGCCCGTGCTGGCTGGGTGCTCCCTGCACCTACAGCTCCCAGGGGAGTGCATCCCACTCAGAGGAAATTCACTGCTAAACTTGTTATCAACCCAGTGAGAAAGTAAAATAATTACAGCAAATTTCCCCCTGGGCCATCCCCTGCAGGCTACAAAAGACTCTGAAGATCCTCTGAAGCAGCCCTTGTCTCCTGGGAAATGCCACTCATTAAAAACCAATTGTTTATCATTCAATTAAGGTACAGCATGAGGTGAATGAGATAAATGAAGTATCTGTGTGTTGGGCCCAAGCCCTGTGAGACAAAGGCAGCTTGAGGGTTATTTTTGCACAAACCACATTTATGCAGTGGCTTTATGCCTTGAGACCAAAGATAACAAAGATAAGAGCGCAAAGGGCTAGGAGGGAGGGAATGCAGGAGGTCCCCTCAGCTATTCTTTGCAGCCTGAGCAAGAAAATAAGAAAAGCAGGAGCAAAGACAACAAAATAACAGCAGTAAATCTATACAATCTACAGAAAGGGAAAGAAAAGCTCCAGCTGTTATTCCAGCCTTGAAGGGAGGCATCTCCTCGAGTTGTGACCAGCAGAGGGAATTTGCTTTGCACAGTTTGGGGAGTGAGTATCACCAGCTACTGCCAGAGTGACAGCCTGAACCACTGAAAGGGCAAAAAGTGGAAGATTACTGCAGAAAAATGAGTAGAGAACAATGCCCAGTATCTCCTGGCTTTCTGAAATCAAACATGAAATTTTACATCCTCAAACATACACACACACAAAAATTTAAATCAAATTTATGAACAACAGGTCTTTCTTTGAACTTCTGAAAAGTTCCTGAAACTTCTGAGCACGTCAGCCTTAGGAAGGAAGAATGAAAATAAGGATTTGAAAAGAGAAATGAAGACAAGCTTGATGTTTGTATAATAAAACAAAAACCAGTGCCAAAGCTTGAGAAAAACAAGGAAATTTAATAGTTCTAATGCTGTTCTTTGTCAAACACTAGACACTGAGGATTTGCATTTTCCAACTGCCATCTGGAATTATTTTTTTTTAATTTTAAATGCATAATGGGGAAGTAAAGCAAGACAGCTTATACCTTCATGTCCTCAGGCTTTTTTGTTCCTTTGTTTGCTTTTAAACAAGGAACATTTACAGATAATGACTGGCTGTGATTACTGAGAAATACA
Source organism: Agelaius phoeniceus (assembly GCF_051311805.1). Classification (NCBI taxonomy): domain Eukaryota; kingdom Metazoa; phylum Chordata; class Aves; order Passeriformes; family Icteridae; genus Agelaius; species Agelaius phoeniceus. Next base: position 7,196,584 of record NC_135281.1, read on the forward strand.
TAAAGAAAACCAGTTTTTCAAAATGCCCCATCCAAATGCATTAGCAATTAGAACCTCCTCAAGTTTCCATTAGTCTGTCAAAACAAGAAATAATCTCATGGCAGCTGACTAAAATTCTTCAAGATTGTCACATTGATTGAATTTCAAAGTATAGACTTACAAATTCGTAGTCTCCATCCTGTGGTACTTTCCAATCAGATGAATTTTTTGTCTGGCCAGAAACATTCTTCCCAAAGCTATTGATTTGATTCTCCTTCTCTTTCTGTTCAAAGTATTCAAGGAATGATGGTCTGGCTGGCTGCATTGTTTCATCCCTCCCTGGAAATATTAAAAATAAGAAAAAAAAGAGTTGTTTTGAAAAATACAATTTTGGTTATACAGCCCTACATCATACCCAGAAGTGATTTTATTTTTTTAGCACACACTAAATCACACAGTACTGCTAAAGCACTTGCTAAAATACTATTTTCCAGCAGCTTTTCCATCATAAAACTGACGGCAGAGAGGGAAAAGTGGAGAAGGAGAGCTGAGAGCCCAGCACAGAAGTGATTACAGTGCTGGGGGCCTTGGCCTCTAGACCTGCAATCCATCCCTGCCAGAACACTCAGGTAACCAAGTCCATGGCCTGAGAGGCAGAACTGAGCAGCTGCTGGCCACACAGGCTGGGCTCCTCCATCCCTGCCAGGATGCACTGCAAAGGAAGCAAGCTTCAAAAATAAACAGAGCTGTTCTACAAGAAACTCACCTTTATATTTGTGAACAGAACAGGACAAAAATGAGGCTTTCAAAGACCACAAACAGCTTACAAATACCACAAAATTTGCCTTGGGTAGAGGCAGTCAACTTTTCTATATTGTTTGGGTGGAAAGGCTTATTTAGCTTTCAAAATTTGGGGTTTTTTAATTTATTTTTATAAATAGTCAGTAGGTGTTCAAGTTTACTGCCCTAGTTTTTGTAAATTAGCTCTTCTGAACCAACTTTCTTAGTGGAAGAAATGCTTAGACTTGGACTCAAACAAGCCAGCTATACAGATTAACCATTCAATTCTAGGCTGTAATTAAGAAACTTGGGGTAACAAGAAATGGAAGGATGGCTTCATTTGTAGGGTGATGACAGCACAATAAGGAAGGAAGTGATGAAATGTGAGAGGATGGAAAGGCTAATTCCCAACACAGACAGCAACAAAAAGAGCCAAAACAGGAAGAAAACATGAAATTTAACTTCACACCAAGTCAAGGTTACAGGGCTCCCAGCATCTCCAAGGGAAGATTTCTTCAGCAGTGCAACCAGTCCAGCCCCAGATGCTGCCCAGGCTGTGCACACTTCAACTGGGCTGTCCTGAGTTTCAGCACAGCTAATTCCTAAAGAGTCTCACCCAAACTAAGAGGCAGCAAATGTGCTTCAGCAGGGCTGCAGCACAGGACCATGAGAGCTGCAGGCACAGCTGAAGGCTGCTCACAGCTCAGTGCCACTGCCCTGCTCCTGCAATCCCCAAAAGCTGTGAGCAGCACGGAAGCAAGCACTGTAACCCACTGAATGCTTCTGTTCTGTAACACAAGGTTCTCTAGAATAAGTTACTCATACTTGAAACATATGTTTGAGGTGATGCAGAAACCATAATTTTCAGAAAGCAGGATCAGGACTGGAGTTAGCAGAAAATGGCATCAGAACAGCCTGAAGTCTGGAGTGCAGAAATAAGTTCAGTGCTGAATGCCATACGTTTGAAATAAATATAATCTGTCAGGCAGGCAACCAACCAAGAGTTTAGAGCTTCAAACAGGCACACAGGGGATGTCCTGTGATGGGTTGGCAAGGTCTGTGTAATGCAGAGACTCTCCCACAAGAGTCTGTACAGAAGGCAGGCTGTCACAAAACAGTCCTCTCTGAGGACATTCAGCAGCGCTTTCCTCTTGAAAAAATATTAGCTGCTCTGGAAACTCATTAAGATTTAATCACAGAATATTATGCTTGCATATAAAATTGCCACCCAGTGATCCAGAACTTCCCTGGCAGACTCTGTCTGAACCTCAGAGAAGTGGATGAAGTCCCTGGTCAGCTACAAGATATTCTAGGAAATTATTTGTCTATAGGCATGTTAAATGCAGAACAAATTTCTACAAAGTATGAGAAATCTTGGCAGGATATTTGGGTTGTGATACTGAGAGAAGTGTGGTTCTGCACAGCCTAAATGTCATGATGCATTTTGAAAAAGCCCTGCATCTTTCTGCCTCTCCAGGGCCAGCTAAAAGCTCAAGCATGAACTGAAGTGCTGATACTTTTGCACCATGACAACTGGAGCAAAGACAATTTATTATACCCCTGGCAGTAGTTCCCCCTTTTTTAAAAAACAAAACTAAAGAACTCATCATACATAATTAGATCAGGAAAGACACCTTCAGACCAGCAGCGTGAAGGTCAGGCAGAGAACACGTCTGCAAAGTGGAGAACAGCTTTGCTGTTGGGAATAATTACTGAAATACAATCACAATCCAATTACTGCTGAGTGATAAAACATTTATTTAGAATGAAGTAAACACACCCCTTGTACCCTGCTGCAGCTCAGCCTGCTTGAAGCAGGAGGTAAGTTATTATGGACAATCATGGCAATGTTTAACACCAACTAATTTTGCAGAAAGAGAGGAATTCATAACTAGTCAGGCTAATCTATACACAGCTCACTGATAGCCAGCCTGGGTCTCAATAATTAAGACTTCCTAGGGGGAGAAAAAGAGAAAATCTAAATCATGTTTGTATTCTGTTTTGAAGATCACTGTTTGCAGCAGAAGAGACTGTGAAAGCAAATGTTTCACTCCAGTGACATTGGCTTATTCAGTTCTTGTCTACTTACTTTCTAAAAAACTGTTCACTCAAACCAGAGCTTAATTCAGGGTATCAGTTAAAATAACCACGCTCATTTCCTCACATCTTGTGTTTTACCAAGAACTGCAGCTCTTGCACTGGGCAGAAGAGATTTGCAGAGTCCCACGTCTGCAGTGTGCCCAGGTCCCACGGGAGGGCATCCCTTCCCTCCAGCATGCCAGCTGCACCACTCAGCTCAGGGCTGTCGGTGACAAAAGGAAGAACAGGGAATATTATGGACCTATACAAGATTTTCTTGCTGCCCTTGATGTCTCTGTCCATACTTAATTCCGTCAGGGGTTCAGCTTTCCTAACCTGATCCCTGGCTGCTTGGACAATCTATGTGAATTTCCCCCATGCTACCTGTCCTTGCTTTTACCCTCTGTAAGGGTAAGCAAGGCTGCAGGCTTCCTTTTTGTGGCTGAGTTTGTCCAGGAGATCCTTGTTCATCCATGCAGTCCTCATGGCATTTTTGCCTGCCTTTCCCATTGTCAGGATGCATTGCTCCCAAGCTTGGAGGAAGTTAGCCTGGGATGTTTGAACCAGCTTTTTGGGCTCCTTTTCCCTCCATGACTTTATTCCATGATACTCTACCAAGCTTATTCCTGAAGAAGCCAAAATCTGCTCTCCTGAAGTGCAGGGCAATGAAGTTTCTGTGGGATCTCCCAGTGAGAGGACGAGGGGAAATGAACTGCTGCAAAGGGTAACTGGGCTGGGCTGAACAAAAGGAAGGAAGTTTCACAGCAAGGATGGTTGTGCAACAGAATGGGACTGGGGTGACTTTCAAGGCCTCAAGCAACCAGATCTGACTTTGCACTTGTCCCATTCCAGGGACAACTGCACACAGGGAATCAGCATGATGAGCACCAGAGCTCCCTGCCCACCCAAGTGCTTTTGTGGCACATGCTCTTCACACCCACCATCAGACACCTCTCACCCTGCAGCCACCTTAGGCCTTGCAAACACAAGCAACATTTAGTCACCAATTTAAATACATTTAGTCACCAATTTAAGTACATTTAGTCATCAATTTTAGTACATTTCCACACGTCAACACATAACACTGTGTCTTAGTGCTTCTTTGTTTTTTAACTGATATAAAGCAGAGATTGCTAACTGACAAAAAAATGGGGGAAAAAAGAGATGGCAATATAAAAGGAGAAATAGCTGTGATGCAGATCTAAGATATCTGAAATTTTAGTTGCTGCTATGATCTCTGTAGGGGTGTGGATGCAGCAAGATGGACAGAAACGCTCCTGGAGACAGAAAGACATTACACCAAATCAATTATCATCCCAGCACAACTGAACTTCTTTTCGTCAATCTTAGCACTTAGCAGCAGTGTCATCTTTCCAAAGATGACCTGCTATTAATTCAACACAAGAGTCACACCACTGTATCTTTAAAATTTTGGTAACAGGCAGCCAAAGACCAAAATCGATCCCTGCTATTTGCAGAAGCAGATGCTGCTGAAAGATGACACCGCACCAAACGTGTCCGTGCCAAAAAGCATTTAACTTCCTAATTTTATAGGGTTAGGCTAAAATATGAGCATTTGACAGAAAGTGAGATCACAACTGTGGTGGAGAAGAGCCTTTTATGAGAAGGTCACCCCGTGGTGACAAGAAAGGCTTCACTGTTGCATCTATTTTGGAATCTAAAGAGTTGCTTCTAAGGATGAGCCATGAGAGCTCCCTGGAGCCATTAAAGGTCTATCATTTAGATATGCAGTCATTTTTTAGGAGCTATATTAATTACACAAATGGAACACCACAGCTCTGCTGGGGCTGGTCCAACTGACTGCAGAATTGCAGGTTCAGAGTGGCTGTGCAGAGCAGGGAGGGCTGCTCAGAGCTGCATTCTGTGATGAGGCGCAGAAACCCTCCATGGAAAACTCACAGGTGTGGGCTGGTTTTAAAGTCAAGCTTAAGAAGTATAAAAACACCAGTACTATTGTGTATGAGAACAGAAAAAGGTGTGAAACTAGAGGGTCCAAAGGTAGAGAATGCTCTAAGTTTTGCACAACAAATATCCCTGTAAACTTGAATTTCTGTGTTATCCTTCAGCACTGGAAAGCAATGTCCAACTCCACGTGGCAAGGTCCCTCTCCAAGCACAAACAGCCCAAACACAACTGACATGTACAGGCAGGGCTCTGCAAGAAGCCAGCACTTGGATCCCCTCCTCTGCCAGGCTACAGCAAGGACAACTTGTAAGGAAAAAACTGAACAACAGTCCACTCCTTTCCAAAAATGCCACCTGTCTGAATAGTTGAGGGAATGGAATAGGTCAGTCTTAGATGCTGGCTGCAGCATACAAACCACCTCACATGAAGCAAAAGATGACAAAGGAGGTGTGGAGAGCCTCCAAGTCATTTGCATTTCCATATGATGCTGCAGAGAAAGGAGAATGATAAAGAAGAAACAGCCCAGTCAATCAAACCAGCAACAGATTTACTTTTCATACACAGCAGTAAAGAATATCCATGGAACCAGATCACTTGTTATCATCTAGCCCCAGAAATAAAAAGACTCATTTTGTTGATTTTGCCAAATTAGCTCTCACAATTGAAAATTTTCAGAAGCTTACAAGCTTCAAAGGATGCTTTCAAAAAGAAAGGGAGATTTACAAAGGCCTTCTATCTATCTGAACAAGCTTGCTGAGCAATGAAACTAAAATTTCTGCTTTTCTCTAGAATTATTCTTCTCTACTCAAACTTGACATCAGAAGAATCCTTGGTTTATTATTCTTTCCTCTTGAAAGGGATTGCTAAGGTCTACCTGGGGTGAATATTCTGGAGTTACAAAGCTTGTCATGAGAGGGAGAGTAAGAGAACCTCAGGAACACATTTTGTGTGCACTTTACTCAAGGCAGCTTATATAGTTAAGACTTAAAAACTTGTTCTTGAAGTCACAATGATTAGATTTCCTCCCTGTACCACAAAAATTGGAGCTGGAGTTATGGCTGGGCACAGGAGATAATGCTGATTATCTGCATTAATTTACAATGAAGCTGGCATAAATCAGCAACAATTAAGTGATCAACTAAGTGATTAGTGATTTCCAACTAAGACATGATCCTTGGTATATGTATGTGCATTTGTCAAAAATTCAGAGGCTGCAACCTCTACTAAGCCTTAGCCCTCACTAGTCTCAGTAAGCTGCTGCTTTATATTCAATTATGTAACTTTGAGACTGAAAATACATACTTAGGATGCACAGAAAAGTGCCTGATGGTCATGTGTAAGCAACACTTCATTAATATTAAATTTCAAATGGAACTGCAGTTTTCTTTGCTTTAGGCTATTTTTTAGAGATCACAGATGAACTTTAGCAGCTGGACAGCATAATTTGTACAGTCTGAAGAGGACTGAGTCATTTTAAGCAGCAGAGCAGAGAGATGTCAAATTATTCAACCAGAGCAAAAATTGCTCCATCGTTAATAAGTTCATCCCATGGCAAGAGGAGCTGAAATTTCCACGCATTAAAAGCAGAACACGTAACACCTTTTATCTCTTTATGAGGACAAGTCTCCCCATAATTATGGCCTATCTCAAATTAAATCAAACCAAAACACTCCCAACAGCTTCTGCTATTAATAAGAAACTCCTAAATGAACATAAAAATCAACCTATGAATGAATAAGGTGTGAAAGTCATCTAAGGAGAAGAGCACCAACACTTACCCAAAGCTGCAACATCTATAGTGAGAACCCTTCCAAAAATAGGGGAGGAAATCCTCACAGTAATTGAAGGTGCTTAAGGTCAGGTTACCTCCTTTCATGTCTCCCCTGCTTTAAATCTCAGACATGATTATAAATACAGAGCAGCTTTCTCCCTCCATCACAATTTCCAGTGGCCAGCTCACGTCTTTCACCTCATTAGCCTGAATTGCTAATTTAGTCCAGCAGCCACTGCACGTGACAGGCAGTGAGATGTGAAGGTGCATCCACAAAAAGTGAACATTTCCTATTCTGCATCCTCTGGCTCAGCTCCTCATAAATCTTCATGAGAAACACCCTCATCAGCAGGGATGTAGGCTTCACATCCAGCACCTGTGGGTAACAGCTCAGGCTCCCCAGATGGCACAGAACCAAGTAAGCACTTCCTAACTCCCTTTCTATTCATAAGCCAGAAACTCATTTGCTTATCTAGAGAGAACAGAAAACAACATTGCAATGAACATTTTTTTCCCCCTGAAGCTTGAAAATCTGCTGGCAGAAACAAATTTGGTTTTGAACTTCTGCAATGAAGGAATTTAAGAATTTACACTTTTTCTTATTCCTGCTTAGGAGTAAGGCTTTCTCCAGGATTTATTTTGATCCAGTAGGGAATAAGTTTATTCTTAGAAGAGACAGGTAGGCTGCAGTTTGCCTGTATGTGCAAATGCATGAATGTGCATGGGACAGAGATGTACTTAGTAGGTGATTTACTACTACTCTGTCTCTTGGTTGAGTCTCCTGAAGCCCACTGCCTCCTGTACAGTGCAAAGGACCCTGTTAATCACATCTCCCATCTTCACCAAGAAAAATACTTCTGTCCAGAAAAAAAAATAAAAATCCTCTACTTTCTGATTAAATACAGGAGTGCTCAATAATAAACTGTTAAAACCAGCAGAAATAGCTCTGTTAAACACATACATCCTTTCTCCAATTTCAGCATCTCTGACAAGATAAACAGGTAATAAACTTTGTCATGGCAATGAAGCTTTGTCAAATGTGCAGGACAACCAAAGGTGGACGAGCATCCCCCTTAGATCCTGGATTAACTTCCCTTCATTCTCCAGCCTGCCCAGAGCCAATATTTCAATTACTAGGGCCAGTGTTCCAAAAGAAAAACAAAACACACAACAAAAACCCCACAACAAAATGACAGCACACACAACACCTCCCATCCCTAAGAAATGCTGTCTTCATGTTCACACTGCTTAATACTCTTAAACAAATTTTGCTGGCCACTGCTTATGTCAAGCTTGCCAGCAAGGCTGCTATTAAAGTCAACAAGCAAGAGGAACATTTCTCTGTGCAGATTTGTATTCTCCACACCCCAAGAGTGGCAGTAGGATGATTCTTACAGCTCGAGAACAATTTAATCAATGTAGGAGTTGGTATAAGCAGCATGTTATTTAAATGCATTATAATGCTGGGAGTGTTTTATGGTTCAATTATGACTAAATGGACCAATTTGCTTTAAACACAGAACTGCACCACTGGACATTAATAACACTAAGTAGTGGGAAGCTGCTGCAAAGAGCTGTTGTTGTCCATGGAGAAAAGCAGAGGCAAACCAAGAGCCTTTGGTCAGTATCTCTGACACACACATGATGGAAATCCTGACAAATGTGGAGTTATTCTCCACAGTAGCTGCATGAGCAATTTGGATAAAGTGCCACTGCACTTTTCTGGACAACTAATGATATTATAGCTTCCTCAGCTATACATCAGTAATACTTTAGTCAATTACAATATTAATGCAATCACATAATCCTCCTGCCACCCATTCTCATTCTGCTGCTCACACTGCAGGTTTTACAGCCATTGCTTTATGTGAAAAATCTCAGGTTAATTCACGGGGAAAAAATGTTTCCTGAGTCTTGGCAGAAACATTTCTCTGGCTCAGGTTTAAGTGTCACCCACTGGATGTCTCACACAGCCACCAAGATGACAAGCTTACTCTGAATCATTTTTCAAATAGGAAATTGCCAAGTTTGCATCTTAGCTCATTTAATTTGCTAATGAAGCCCAATTCCCCCTCAAAAGGGGAAATACTTTTTTAAAATGACACAACCATGCTTAGTGTGGGCATGGTAAAAGCACAACAAAACCCAAGCCACCTCAAACTGTGTAAGAATGAAGCCTGGATTTTTTTTATTTTGAACATTTACAGACTCTAAAGAATTTTCACCAGCACATTACATTATCAAGGTAGAGACAACAGTGCTATTAAAGCTTCTGGTCTATTTCTGCACCAGACCCTGTAGTGAACGTGTGCCTCATGAAGAAGAACCCCACAGCCACAATCCTTCCCCTGTCTCCAGATTCCTCATTCACCTCAACCCAAACCCCAGACAGCCCAACTCACGCTGCTGCTGGCAGTTCTGCATTCTCCAATGTAATTCACCAATTATTTGATGCTTAAACAAGCAAGATGTACTTTAACAGAGAAAATAGGGCAGACTATAGTACTAGACAAACTAGATCCAATTTCACTTGGATCTGATTGTATTGCGGTGTTCAAGGAAGGCAACATTATAATAAAATTATGTTCCACTCTTTAAATCAAAGAGACAAATTCATGCCAAGATTCCACTATCTAAACAAGTACAGCAAGTAAAGCAGAAAAAGGAAGAGTAAAAGCATAAAGAATAAAAAATGCTTCACTGTTTACTAGCACTATATATTCTCCCATAGAAAAAATTAAAAAAGGACATTTGCAGACATATTAACAGCCCAAAAGTTATTCCAGCTCTCAAGCACAATGGAAATGCCTGTTATTACAAATCATTGCTCATCTATAGTTCTCCAGCTACATTTAAAGTTTTCCTGGAATAGTGTAACTGCAATCCATAAGTAATCTTTCAGCAATCGATTTCGAAGTAAAATGTGTCGCAGCACAATTTAGTACCTGCAGTCTCAGGCAATCACTTGAGTGCTTTCACAATGTGTAACAGAATGTCACAGTGACATTTTTAATGATGCCTGACTATTTATATTGAGTGCCCAGAATAAAGCCAAGCAAACGAAAGAATTTAAGCAAACACAATTACAGCTCAATTGACTGCAAAACAAAACTTCTCCCCCAATGTAAAATACTGGAATTTAAGATTCCTCTGAGCCTAAAAAGTCACAAACTGATTTATGCAAGAATCACTTTCAAGTCTACTGGAAGTTATTTTTACTTTCAAGGCTATTGGAAGTTGTTTGCCAGAGATTTCTAAGACAATCCTATCTATGAAACACTGAAATACAACACTTTACACACTTTTTACATTAAAAAGAAATACAACCAAACAAAAAACTCGTTAAGACACAGATTTATACTTTTTAATTAGAAAGAAGGGCTAGAACACAACTTCAGAAACCTACAGTTAAAAAGCCCAGGACACCTAGGGAAGCTATAATGCCATGTAAAAAAACAAACCAGAAGTTTTTTTATTGACTTAAAAATAGGTTCTATTGTGAGTCATAAGACAAACTGCCAAAAAAAAATTATAGGTGCCTTTAAAAATATGATTCGATGAAGCTCCTTAAAACTCAGTTGTCCTCAAACAGCATTATTATATTTATATCTAAGATTACAAAAAAGCACTTTCTCCAGAGGGTTCTGCAGCAGGCTGATGAGCTTTAGGGCTAAATGCATTTAACTGAATGTTATGAATATGTAAATGGCAAGCTGAAAAATGGAGCTGCAGGGAATCCTCACGAAGGGCAAGCTGCTCAGAGACACTGCCTTGCATCCCCAAAACAAACTGAGAAGTGCTCTGTGCAGCAGCCAGCATTTCAGAGTTACACCACCAGAGGAGGAGAAAAGGGTGTTAAGATAAGGTTATCATTATCATTGACATCAGATTTGCTGGAATGGAGCTACAAACAGGCAAAATGCAGAATAAATGGACTGAGCAGGCATCACTGTGTGAAGCCCATGGCATGGAAGTGGTGCCAGTGCCAGCCACCACCTCCAGGGCTGCTGCCACACACCTGGCTCTGGACGCCTTGCACAGCAGCAGCTGAGGAGCAGGGAGCTCTTAAGGAGCCTGAAGTCTCAGGAGGGTTTAAAGTAAACCTGCACTTTGCAGTCACGGAGCTCTGGTGGTGTCAGAGCCTGGTGTGGAGCTCCCTCTGGAGGGGAGAGCCTGCCCTGTGCTAAAGGCATCGCTGCATCCCTGAAACTCCCTCTGCTCAAAACCTGAGCGTCCTTGCTAAAGAGAGACTCTCAAAGGCATCTCCTCAAGCCTCTGAACACCACTTCACACGCAGCACCAGGTGCTTTTGAGATACAAGCACTGCAGCCTTAAAAAGATAGTGAGAAGATAAGCACATGTCAAACATGGACGATAAATTCAAGAGGTGCTTTACTGCCACAGTGCAGGAGCACCAGACAGCAAAACCTCTGATACTGTGAGCCATGAATTGGAACAATACACACTGAGGATGAGAAACTATCAGTGCTGGCTGTTAGTAAAGAAACTGCAGCTTCCCCAGGTTTATTGAATACCATTGAAATGTCCCTTTCTTTGGATGCCATTTTTGCTGCATCCATCTCCTTGCTAGACCAACCTTGTTCCACCACACCATTGTCTTTGCTGCCCCAAGCTGCTACATGGACTGACACCTCTGGGTTTTAATGTGATGAATCATGTTTATCAAAGTTTGGAAAAATCTTTAAAGGGATTCTGCTGAAATGTCCCTCTCAAACCCAACACTGTTTCACAAGCTTCAAAGGGCCCTGACAGGGAAGAAGCTTTCAGCACAGATATTCCTGAGGAAAGGATGCTTCCAAACTCCTGTGAAGAACAGCTAAAGGCTCAATACCAGATGGCCAAGGAAGCCTTTGGAAGCAGTGCCAGAGCCAAAAGAACAAGCCTTGCATGTGGTGATCACACTTGAGTATTGCTAAGCCCTCAGTCAGCATTTTCTCCAGTCCTTGAGCAAACAAACATCCAGGCTGGCCATCGAGTCATCCCTGACTGCCTCTGCCTCAGGACTGGGAGGTTAACAAACCAGTGGAATGGATTTCTGTGAGAATCCACAATTCAGAAAAATTCCTTTTCTTGTAGTCATACTTTTCTACTTCCTGCCATTTCTTTAATCAAAGAAATATTTTCAACCTTTTTCCAGCTCAAGCTGTAAGACTATCAGTCACAATTTTACATCTTACAACCTCTGACAAGGCTTGTGGCTTTAGTAAGCTCTCCTGTTTTAGGGCAGCATGGATTTCAACTCAAATGTCTAAAACAGCAACACAGCTCACTGGGCTGTCCTCAGTGACTGCAGTAACACAAAAGAAGTGCAGCACTCCAGAGAGATGCCAACCCCTCCCACTGCATGTCCTGATGTGATGAAGCCTTCAATATATTTGTCATTTCATAAATCTGTCTCTTCATTGAATGCACCACTCCTAAAACAGACTTTCTGCTTTCAGAGCCAGGTTACAGCCAGATCATCATCTAAAGCAACACACACCTTGTGATTAACCCCTTGTTAGAGTCCCCTCTACATTCTGTGAAAAATACAAGACCAGCAAAATAGAACTGACAAAAAAAAAAACCCAGATTACTACCAAGAATCAGACCTCATTTGATTAACGCAAAAGCTTGTGGAAAATGTGGAAATTGCACTTCAGCTATACCATGGCTTGAAACTTGGGCCTAGGAAGGTTTCTCAGAGGGCACTGACCTAAGAGTTCTGGCTCCCTACATCCGAAAGACACAATAATCAACCAAAAATATCAAAGCAAATACATATCATAGCCCACATGAAGCTTTAAGCAATATTCTAGAAGTCAGAGATGTTTCCTTACTTTTCATGGTGCCCTCCTCCTCCTCCTCCTCCTCGGTGTTGATGACCATTGTGCCCAGCTGGGACTCCAGGGTGCCATCGTGTTCTATCATGGTGTTGGCTCCATCACTCATGGTGTTCACAGCCCTGATTGTGCCAGTTTCATCTCCACTTGCCCTCACCATGGTGCCCGAATCTGTCTCATCCTCCTCCTGTTCAAACATGCCACAAACACAGATTTTACTGATGAAGTGCCATGAAGAATGGCTGTGTTTAAGTCACACTAATTCAGAGGGGTTTTTTTACAGACACACACAGAAGCAACGTTTGGTTTATGCACTTTGTTCTCTCCCTGTCATCTCCAAACAGGTAATGAAAACTAATGAATGCTTTTCTGCCAGCATGATAAGTAAGAGAACAGATAAATAATCAGCAGAAACTTCTCAGTGCAAGTTGTATCTCATTTCTGAGCTGGTGAAGTGTCTGTAAGAGTAGATTAGAGCACTCAATCAGTCACCAGTGTTTCTATTCATGCAGGCAGTTCTGAGAGCTGACCCTAACCCACTGTTCTCCAGTGGTACAGCTCACTGAGGAGTCACCAGGTCTAAGTCTGGAGAGTATGTGACACATGGAAAGAAAAGCCCCTCATCTTGTTTTTTTCCATTTCTAACATTTAGGGAGTTCAACTCATTATAAACTTCAGGGGCACTGAAAAAAAAATTAATTACATTTGCAAATCTTTAAAAAATATTCAAACAAATGATCAAAGTTGCATAACTTTTTTCAGTGAAAATTACTTTTTATCTTTCCATTTGCTTAAAGGGACTAATAACAAAAGTTGGAATTGCTGCTGCCAAGGCTTAGGAGACTGATTCTGTAGGAAAACACAACCTCTTCAAAGCAATTCTGGCATGGGAGAAGAACAACTTCCTGGCAGTTATGTTAGCCAAAGGTGGCAGTTTCAGCAGGTGGTGTGTGCCTCACTAAGTGTGTATTGTGACTAGGACTTCATGAAGAACAGGGTCAAGATTTCCACAATCCAGTTGGTTTCTTGAAACTGTGGACCAGCTATCCAACTGCAGGAACAGAAGTCCCTTTCCAGGTTTACAGTAGAGTTTCTAGGCATCTCACCTTAGCTGAGATGCTCATGTTTTGTTCTCAGAATGAAGTTCACATTCTTTATGTGACCATTGCCTTACTGATCTGTGTTAGTGTTAGAAGGAAAACACACAGGTGTTGCACATAAAAATCTAATATTCCATCTCAATATCATGGAAAGAGAGAAGTCACCTCTCCATGTTCTGATGTTCCCAGCATTTTACTGTTCTGTCAAGAGTGTCTATAAAATTTACTTTCCAACCTCAAAACCAAAAGCAAGAGAGGAGAAAACTACACAAGATGCTAATAGAGGAGAATTAATTTTGTGTGGAGTTGAGTGGGTGAGAGGAAGTAATAAATTTGTTAGCTACACATCATTTAACAAAGGACTGCATCAGAAGTTTTCACATCACTTGGGAAGTGTTTGGGAAGCTTTTCTGCTAGCAGGCATGGAGTAGAGAAGCTTCAGGAAAACACACACACCAACAGAGAGGACTTAACTCCACCACACAGACACCACCTGTCAGCACTGTGACCCCAGATCAGTCAGAAATGAAGAAGGGGTGGCAAAGACAAAACTCAGGGTAGGGACAGTACTCGTAGAATTGACATCATGGCAATGTGACCAATAAAGTTACTTCCACACTGAATAAATATCCAGTCCTAGAGTGCAAAACCAGATGCACAATGTGTTCAGCACAGACACCAGGGACCATGCTGCTCAAGTGTCACCCCTGGGCAGGGCTGGCATACAATGCCTTGTGCTGCCCATTTCATTTACTCAGGCTGAAGCAGGCAGAGGCTCAAAAACCAGCTTTCAACATGCTTCCCAAATCCACATGCTGTAACCACTGAAACAGAGAGCCAAACTGAAATTCACAGCAAGCCCTGAACACTTCCCATGCCCTCACCTCAGGCTTCTGTCGGTTGCTCTTGTGTAGAAGAAAGTTTCTATAAGGGATGTTCTAAAGCACAACAGTAAAACAACACAACAGACTTATATCACAGTGCATCAGAGATGATATTATTATTCTGTACAAGGAGAGCAGTCTAAGACCTGAATCTACAATGAAAACATTCTCACTACTGCATAAATAATATAATCCAACTGGGAAAATGAATCAAGTCTTCTGCATACAGCACTCTGTAGCCCAGCCTCAAGCTACACTATAAGGTGAACAGTACCCCACTCATGCTGCCTGTCCCACTCAAATACAGCTTGAGCAGGCACCAACCATTAGGTTACACAGTCATAAAGTAGAAAACTCCAGAACTAAGTCAAATCCACTGGCAATTGGACAAAATGTTGCAAAAACAAAACCCGAAGCAGTTAAGCCTTCTGAAAGGAGCAAGAGTTTGGACTTTGCACAGTGCTGCTATTGAATACTCACTGAATTTTCTTCATCCTCCTGATCCAGTTCACGCTGCTGTGCCTCTTGGCGTTTCAGCTTGATGTCCATTGCTTCATTAATCAGGTCTCTCAGAATTGATACTCCTTTGGCACTTTTAACAAATGGATGCTGAGAAACATTTTAAAAACAAATAAGCACTGCATCCAAAGCAGGACAGAACAGTAAAACACTGTTACTATGGCCTACTTCAAATCAAATTAAGGTTTAACTCGAAACATTGCTAAAATAATTACCCAGTCCTTCTGTTTGGCACAGGAGGGAGACCTTCCACCCTCCAAACAAGATCAAGCTCCAAGGGCACAACTGATGTGAGACCTTGGGCTCACTCACCACCCACAGCTCTACACTTCTTTCCTTAGCTTAGCTGTCAAGAACCAATTACACAGACCATTACCATGCCTGGAACATTCTGAGCAACCACTTAGACTTAGCCTGCCCTGTTTTGTGTTTTAAGAGACACTTTCTTGGCAGTGCTGGTGGGAATTTGAAAGTAAAACAACAAATCCAAACAAAACAAAACTAGCAAACCAGCAACAAACTCTGAAAGCCAAAACAACAAAAACACCCCAGAGAAGACAAAGGAAGTTGAAGTCAGACTGGTTCTTAGAGAAGAACTGAGAAGTTGAAGTCGTGTGAAATTTTTATGAGTTACTAAAAAGTAAAATCTGCAGTGAGCAGCAGCAGCAAGAAACGAAACCAACATCTCAAGAGCCACACAGCACAGCCTACCCTGGGCAAGCCTCCCCCAGAATTTATGCTCTCCTAAGAAAAGCAGACCTGCAGCAGCTGTGTTGCAGTGGCTCTCTGCTCCGGGCTCTTCACAAGACACTGCTTCACAAAGTCTGTAAAACTGTCCGACCACAGCTCCGGCTTCCGGAATGTTGGAGGAGGATTGGTAGGAATCATGAAAATTGCCTGAAAGCAGAAGAGCATTTCAGATTTCCACAACAAAGCTTAAAACCAGCAATTCAACATAAATACACCCAAACACATGCTGGTACTAAAGAACAGTCTACTTTTCAAGGTGCTGCCTCTGAGGAGTTTGTGCCAATATTACACACAAATCTGCTCACAGGGATCAAGTAGCAGGAAAACAGACTTTTCTCCCTAGGTGCTCACACCTTGCTGAGCCATTATGTGCCCCAAAAGTGTGAATCTGACATTTTTCAGTCCCTAAAATTTCTGCTTGCATTAAAAAAAAAAAAATTAAAATCCACTTTGCATAAGCCAGCTGAAAATATCCTTCACGTCCAACACAGAGCACCAGCTATGTCTTAACAGAAGAGAATTGTGATTATTTTATTCCCATGCAGATTCTTCTTGACAAAGACCTGTTTTTAATTTAATCAACAGTACAAAGAACTGACAGAAAACAACTTGTTCTATACATTAAAGACAAGATTGCATGCTGATATATGATTCAGCCAGCTGTGATATCAAACCTTTTCCATACAGCAATACATTTAAGGCCACAGTCCTTACCCTCATGGGATGAATATCTGCATATGGTGGCTTTCCTTCAGCCATTTCTATTGCAGTGATTCCCAGGGACCAGATGTCTGCCACACAATTATACCCAATTTCCTGAATCACCTCTGGAGCCATCCAAAATGGGGTCCCTATGACTGTGTTCCGCTTTGCCATGGTGTCCTGAGGAGAAAAGGATAAAGATCCAGACAACAGCAACTGTATTAGCCACAAACAGTCATTAATGATTAATCATCATTAATTATCACCCCAATTATCTTGCTGATTATTAGACTCAGCAAGACTAGAATACAGAAGTCTGCAAAGATCAATTAAAATGTGCTCACAGAACTTAAAAGTACACTAAAAAAAGCAGCAAATGCTATTGCAAACCATTAGTTAATGTAACAGCTTCCACAGAGGAAGATCTGCTCTGATTTGCTGCTGGTTTAGCATCTCATGGTGCAAAGTGCTAAAAACCAGCTATGAACAATTTGTCCAGCTCCACATTCCCATCACACACGCAGGTTAAAAAGATAAATTGAAATGCACACAGCCACCCTGGTTTTACTTACTGTGAGTTGTCCTGCCACTCCAAAATCAGCAAGTTTAGCATGTCCCTCTGTATTTAGCAATATATTTCCAGCTTTGATGTCCCTGTGTATTTTCCTCATAAAATGCAGGTACTCAAGTCCTTTCAGAGTTGATTGTACTATTGTAGCAATTTCCTCCTCTGTGAGCTGAAGAAGGGAAGAGTTACTGCCAACATACCAGTGGATGAGACACAGCACTACTGTGCTTTGGTCTGTATTTTACTGAGATTCACTAATTGCCACCTAATTGCCTTCACTAAAGGTTGCCATACCAATGGGGAATCAGTTAGTGACTTATAGCGTTATGGAGCAGAATTAGATCACAACCAGCATACACAAATAAATAAATACACTGCCACATTTCATATGCCATAACCCTTTCTCAGCTAGTAATTCTTATCCTGAAATAACCTAAGCAAGGCAAAGTAGGGTCTTACTTGGAATCAATATGGGTTTTCAAGAAAACCAATACACCAATTAAATTGTCCAAAAAAACCAAAACTCAATGTAATCAGTTTTCTCATTTTCAGAGTAACAAAGGACCTGCATCTCAAATTATGACCAATGGTTGTGTCAGGCACTGAACTCTGAGAATTATGCCCCAACTACTCAGCTTCCTTGAGCTGCTGGACAGCCATAGTCCCACCCCTGCACTCGAAGGAGAAAGGACACACGTACAGTTTTATTTCGTAACCGAATAATGTCAGACACAGATCCAGCACCACAGTATTCCATGACTATCCACAGGTCTGTGTTCTTAAAATAGCTGCCGTAGTATTTCACCACATGAGGACTAGGAAAGAAGAAGGATAAAACAAAGGGTCAAACACCAGGAACCAGCATCACTGAATAAGCACAATACACTGCAGAGACCCTAAGTACGTTTCAGAAACTCAGTGCTGAAATGCCAACCCAGAGCAGAAGTATTCCAGAACATCCTGAATTCTGCACAGGGCTCCCCAGTCCTGCCAAGCCTGTTCTCACAGCTGGGCTCATATGACCTGCAGTAAGTCACTCCAGGGAGCTAAACTGTCCAACAAATCCCACGGAAACAAGGGGTGATTAGCCTTCAGTCTGGTTCAGCTCCCTGAACCAGGTTACAGCAGGGTCAGGGCTGGGGCAGGACAGGGAATGGGAAACAGGCCACAGCAGCCCCTGGAAAAGGTGCTGCAGAACATTTACAAACAAATAGAAACAATAAATAAAGCCCACAATGTGCTGGAAAATAACTGTCATGCTCATTAAGAAAAATGTTCCCCCACTACCACGTGAACCTACTTGAATGTTTGATTTAGTCCAGGATATATTTTAGGATCTCAGCACAACCTAAGACTGTCTCAGTCAGCTATCTGTCTGCCCAAAAAGCAAAAAACCTAGTAAAGTATACTGCTCAGAAAAATCATGTGTCCTCTGGAAAAAGTAAAGCAGAAACTAACAGAAAGACTGTCCCTGATATGATGGGAATGGAGCTAAGGAACAAAAACGTGTTTAATTTATTTTCTGCTGAACATTTTCTAATGAAAAAGCTTTAAAACTAGCAGGTCAGTCACACTGCACAGTGTCTCTTAATGCTTGCACAGAAAATGTGATGCTCCAGTGATTCACTCCTTCTGCTGCTCACAACTCTAAGGTCTCACTTTAGGCCTTACAATACTAATATTTAATTTAAGAGAAAGTAGTAATGCATTTCAAGTTACACAGTAAGATTTTTCAGGAACAATTTCTTTTCAAGATACACTCTGCTGCCTGCCCCTAAGTCATCTTCATGTAACTACAGTGAGAGTGGAATGCAATAGAGTAAGTGACTGGGACCACAGTTTTATACTGCTCATGTAATTTATTTTAAATGGCTTTCCACACAGGAAGTCCTTCAAAGTAGTGTTTCCTAAGGCCAGATTCATAACACCAGAAGAAATGAGTGTATTTAAAACCTTCAGCCTTGGACTTTGAGAGGGTCTTCCCTACCCACAAGCTCTTCACTGGCTAAGTCACTGCAGCACCTCTTCCTATAAAAACGTGCACAAAGGGGAACAACAACCATCACAGAGCTGCCAGCAGGTTATTCAGGGGATGCTCAGATCAGCAGAGAGCTTGCACTGCAGCAGAGCCTGCAGAGGCAGGAGGGGAGCAGGAAGGACAGTCCTGCCATGAGCAGGTGACAGCACGGAGCTGTGCACACGCAAGAGCAGTCATGCATTAGCGGCTCTCATCCACGCGCCCTTTAAAAAAGAAACAAAAAACCTCCCTCTGACAGTTTTCTATGCCTTGCTGGGAAGGCACCACCACCCCTGTGGGCAGGGCAGCTGCTGTCCAGCACACAGTCAAGGTCCCACTGTCCAAGAAGTGACGGTGCCCAGGCAGGAGGCAGTGACTGCTCACAGGGCTGGCTCTCAGCTGCAGCCAGTGCAGGGCTACTCCTCTCAGCTGAGTGTCCTCTCCTGCTGCAAGCTACACCTCTGCTCTTACCTTTGCACTACCCAAATGGTCAGCTAAGGTGGCTCAGTTGATACCATGTAACTTGATTGTACAAGTCCAGCCTTTCAAAAAACATTTAAGGCAAGATTGTTGGGGAGGATGAAACAGGAAAGCCTTATCAATATGATTGTCTGGCAAAAGATTTTGAGAATATAGAAACTATAAGCGAGATTGAAATGAAAGCAAGCTTTGAGATACCTCAGTTACTGAACAACTGGAAAACAATGCTGTGGCTGGCTGAAGGTAATCCCCTTTTGGTGAAACAACACCCTCTGCTTGCAGACAGATCCAAGGGCCAGAGCAGACCCTGCCAGCTTGGCAGAAGAGGCCCAAAGAGGAGTTTTTAGGGTTTAAAATGTAACACAGGATGGTAATGTAGTGATTCTTATAGGCTGTGTGTAAATGCTATAGGATTTGTATATTGTACTAGATTGGTTAGTGAGAATTAGAATATTCAATACAGAAGAAGATTTATTGTATTGTAACAGGAACCTCACTCTTACGCTTTTGCTCTCTTACCCTTTTTACTCCCTTACTCTCTCACCCTCTCATCCTCTCTACCCCTCTCTTCTCTCAGTCCTGCTCTGAGCTGTGGCTGGCAGCTCTCAGCAGGGCCCTTTGCAATGAACCCCAAGTTCCAGCCCTGGCTGCAGAGATCTCTCATCTCTGTCTGTCCCCACCGTCCCACCCCCATTGCTCCTACACAAGATCAGGGCTCTTATTTGATTAAATGCCAGGTCATGGGTGATGCTTTTCCTTGCATGCCAATAAAGGGTTTTGCAGCACACACTTACCTGTCACATTGTTGCATTATGGATATTTCCTTGATGATTTCTTGCAGGTCAGATTCCACAGGAACTTGTTTAATTGCAACAACTTGACCCGTTTCTTTATGGATGGCTTTGAACACACTGCCATAAGAACTGGAAAATGAAACATTGAACAAATACTGAATGTAGTAATGGTTTAAAAAATGCACATGTTTATGGCTTTGCTTTTTGTAACCATCAGGAAAATATTAACTATCTTTTTATTTAAAATATTTTGTATTTTAATGTAAATAATCAGCGCACTAGCTTTTAAACATTGTAATACAAATAAGTAAGAAAACTTAAACAGTGAGGAAAGAGCACACCATCATTACACTGACCATAGCTTTGGAATGGCCTTTCACACAAATTCAACACCTAAAAAGTCTCTTTTTCCAGCATAGAGTACAAGCTGAGCATCAGGAAGAACTACAGCTCTGGTCACAGAGTTTTGCTTGTTCCTGTCAGATATTATCAGTCCTGTTTCCAGCTTCTTTACTTACAGCAGCCAGGCAGATTTACAACTCAGTCTTTTCAAACTGCTCAAGGCAGTGAACATGTCACTGCAGGAGTGTCCCCATGCTGCTCTGCCTCACCAAAGGGCACAGCATCACAAGTTCACTCCCACCAGGCAGATCTTCCTCAAGAGGTACCAAGGATGAACTACAAAATCTCTCGAGTTCCCACAGGGCTCTACCAACTCCAGGCTGGGATTTTGGACAAACTTTTACACTCCCTACTGCTGACCCATAACCTGCTATTTGAATTAAGCTCCTGGGAATCAAATTCTTTATTCTGTTATTAACCAAACAATGTAACTATGTCAGTAGCTACCTTTCAGAAAGAGGACCATGACAAAAGTGAAATAACATCAGAGTCCACTGAACACATCTCTGTTACACAGATGTGTTTCCCTAGAGAAATGTACACTTGGCCCACTGGAACACAACACATACCCTTCTCCAAGCTTCTCCAGGACATCAAATACTTCTTCAGGTTGTTTGGTTAAACTGTCTTCATCTAACTTCTTCAGCTGCCTGTATGGGTAAGAAGAGAGAAATTATTACATTTAATTTTACGGCAGTTTGGGCTCTGCTGAAAGAGAAGAATAAATAGCACCACTTAAACATACAAAAAGTTTGGCATGAAGTAAATTGATTATGAAGTAAGTTTATTTCACCTGATGAGGAGACCCATTATTATTAGCATCCAATAGCAAAAAAGGACTGGGAATTACAAAGAATAGAATGTGAGCAGGCATATAAATCTACAGGTCCTCTAGGCAGAAATCAGTTTCAGGATCTATATGCTGGTGGTCACATCTCAGCATGGCACAGTCTTGAAGCCATTGAACATATCTGCTGAATTTCAATATCTGGAATGGAAGGATACCTACCAAAAAAAGGGAACTTCATGGGCCTGGACATATACTAGGAAAAATCTATCAGGAAAAAGGAAACTGTATCTGACTCTCAGGATCTTGATGCCATCCCTCTTTAAGTATTGCTAATAAGAGTCAGCTGAAATAATTTCTAGGAATAAAAACCTGCCATGTGCTGTGATTCTTCACGTGGCCACCCTTTCCCCCAGTACAGCTTTTAGGGAGATCCTGTACACAAAGCAACAAGAAGCTCAATCATATTTGTTTGAGTCTACACTGGAGAGCTGTTCACCAAACCTCCTGAAACAGCTAAGGACTACATAACAAAAAGGTCTGAAAACAGTATTTTATTGTCAGTGGTAAGAGTATCCAACAGCCCACAAACAAGTGCTCTTTCATTTTCATGTGAACTAAAAAAAAAACTGAAACAACAATAAACAAAACCAAAAACCAGCCAACAAAACCCCCTCCAAACTCCCTAAATCAGCTCGTTCGAGTTTTTTAAACACAGAAACCTAAAAGAGTCAGAGTTTTTAGCACTGGCTGGTGTTTAAAGTAAAACATGTGGTTGCCAGCAACTGCGAGTTGCTCCTGAAAGCTCTTACAGCTGCTGCTAGAGATCAGGACTCCAGTCACAGGAATACTAATTTTTATACTAAATATATAACTTTTTAACCCAATTTCTTCAGAAATAGAATGAAAAACCATTCATTGACCCCTGGCTATTATGTTTATGTACAAAAGCCACACGGGAGGAACAGCTCACGCATGGAGCACATACAATGGCTTCCTGAAGCAGAGGAAACATTATATAGAAGCAGACTCAGGAAGTGGTGAAATACTGAAAGTAGCTGCTAGCTTCCCTGCTCAGATAAGCATTAAAAAGAATTTACTTGTCCCTGTGAAAATGGAGAGGGAAGAAGCTGTGGGAAAAGGGGAAAAGCAAGTAACACATGCACCAGAAAACACCTAAGCCACCATTTCCAAGGAGCCCAAAATGTGGTGACACAAGAGGCAGACCCTTCTTGTTCAAGTTGAGGCCTAAATTCTACTAGCATAAAAGGAAAAAAAAAAGACATTTCATATACCCAAACACAATAACCAGACAACTACTGTGCTTGCAGCAAACAGCCTAATTTCTACTACAGACCAGGAGCCCAATTACTTTGCATTGTCCTGCTCCATCGAGTGCACTCACTGCTGTCTGACACACTCTGCCTTTCTCCTGGATGTTTATACCACACAGATGGAACAGCAACACAAACCCAATCTCACCTCTGTTGTTATTCAGATCTAATCTTAATCACCTGCCCCATAAGCAATTATAGAATAAAACCAAGCTTGTTTTGTTTTTTAACAGAATACACATCACTGTTTAACCAAAGGGGCCAATGCCACAGGGGACCAGCGCCAGCAGCTTCCTTTGTTCGCTGCCGAAGCGTCCCCGGGCCCCAGCTGCGAGGCACTGATAGGATTCTGACACTGACACTTCATCCCGGCTCTGCCCCGCAGCCCGGCCCGGCCTGGCAGCCCGAGATACGGACCCACGGCTTCGTGCGGGGGTCGCCCCGAAACCCCCGAGGGTCCGGGATCGGTGTGCCCGGTGTGCCTGGGGTGCTCGGTGTGCCCGTGTGTTCGGTGTGCCTGTGTGCCTGGTGTGCCCAGTGTGTCCACTGTGCTTGCTATGCCCGGTTTGCTTGGTATGCCCTGGTGTGCCCAGTGTACCCCGTGTGCCCGGTATGCTCGGTATACCCGGTGTGTCCGGTGTACTTGGTGTGCTCAGTGTACCCGATGTGCTCGGTGTACCTGATGTGCTCAGTGTGCCCGGTGTGCTCGGTGTGTCCGGTGTACTTGGTGTGCTCAGTGTACCCGGTGTGCTCGGTGTACCTGATGTGCTCAGTGTGCCCGGTGTGCTCGCTGTGCAAAGTGTGCCCGCTGTACCCGGTGTGCCCGCTGTGTCCGGTTTGCGCAGTGTGCCCGTCGTGCCCAGTTTGCGCGGTGTACCCGGTATGTCCGGTGTGCTCGGTGTGCCCGGGCACGGAGGGAAGGCGGCAGTGCCAGGGTTGGGCACCGCGCCCGGACACGGCACCGGGGGCGCAGACCCGCACAAAACTCACCCAAAGAGAGACGCGACGGGAGAACAAGTGACCGGGGCAGTGTCACCCCACGGGCACGGGCACAGCACAGCTCGTACAGCCGCGGTAGCCGGCGGGAGCTCCCGCAGCAGCGCGGGCAGCGCCTTCTCCCCAGCGTTCCGGTTTCAGCCGTTTTCACGCACCTGAGTGCGGAGCTGTCCCAGCAGGCGCTGCCCGGTGCCAGGGGCTGCTGCCCACGGCCCCGCGGCTCCAAAGAACCGAGGGGGCCGGAGCTCGGCGCGCCCGCAGCCCCGCTCCCGGCCGCGCACCGCCAGCAAGGGGGTGACACGGGCCGGAGCATCCCCGCTCCGGCAGGGACACAGCCCGCGCTTACCGGCGCGGGTTCCGCAGCTGCACCGTCTCCATGGCGGTCTGTCGGCGAGCCGCTCCGTCCCTCACTGCTCCATGGCACCGCTCCGCCGCCGCTTCCGCCCGCCGCCGGATGCCAGTGGGGAGCGCCCGCCCCGGCTCCGGCGGCAGAGGCGCGGCTTCCCGGGCGCGGCGGCGGCTGTGGCGGCGCGATGGCCGCGTCCCCCGGCTCCCCCGGTGCGCTGCGCCGGGCCGGCAACGAGGAGTTCCGCCGCGGGCAGTACGGCCCGGCCGCCGAGCTCTACTCCCGGGCGCTGGCACAGCTGGAAGCCGCAGGTAGGGCACGGCCCGGGGCGGGCGGGCGGGGACACCCCTCTGAATCGCGGCTGAATCGCGGCTGTGCCCCGCGCAGGCGATGCCAGCGCCGAGGAGCGCAGCGTGCTGCTGGCCAACCGCGCCGCCTGCCACCTCAAGGACGGCGCCTGCAGCCTCTGCGTGGCCGACTGCAGCAGGTGAGCGGCGGCGGGGCCGGGGACACCGGCCGGGGCCGCGGGGAGCGCTCAGCCGCTGAGCCCGGCGCGGTCGGGGCGGGCGGAGCGCGGCGCAGCCCCGGGGCGCGCTGGCTCACGGCGCTCTGCCCTCCTCCGCAGCGCCCTGGAGCTGGTCCCGTTCGGGATCAAGCCCCTCCTGCGGCGGGCAGCGGCGTACGAGGCTCTGGAGAGGTACTCGCTGGCCTATGTGGACTACAAGACGGCGCTGCAGGTGGACTGCTCCGTGCAGGCGGCGCACGATGGAGTCAACAGGTAAGGAACGGGGCCCGGTGCCCGCAGTTGGGTGCTGCTGCTCCAGCCGTGCTCACTCCTACTGCCCTGGCAGGACCAAGCTGGGTCCCAGGCACACGGGTCCCTGGCTGTGCTCCCTCTGCCTGCTGGTGCTTTTCAGGGTGCTGGTCGAGGTCTGGGAATGAGTGCTGTGGGACTGTGTTTGCTCTGCTCAGTGCCTGGTTTAAAGGAAATAATGAACTAA
The DNA here is from genome assembly GCF_051311805.1 of Agelaius phoeniceus. Taxonomy (NCBI): domain Eukaryota; kingdom Metazoa; phylum Chordata; class Aves; order Passeriformes; family Icteridae; genus Agelaius; species Agelaius phoeniceus. The sequence continues at coordinate 7,221,642 of NC_135281.1, forward strand.
AGTTCAGTACCCTGTCCTTTAAGACTCCCTATGTTTACAGGCTGCTATAGTCCTGTTCTCTTTCTGATGCCCTCTGCTTGCCAGACCAAGGAGTGAAATGCATCTCTTGCTCACCTGAGCAGTCACAGCCCCAGCCCGCGTCCAGTTGTATTTTTAGCCCTGCTGGTGCGAAGATAATCTTTCTGCAAATGTCCTGTCTGTAGAATAAACCTAGCTGAGATGCATGTGAAGAAATTAGCAAACAGAGAGATGCTGTTCTTAATACACAAGCCAGGTTAAAAGTGACCGGGCTGGTACTGCGTGGCCCAGCCAGGGTAACTGGGAGCTGTCTCTTCCAGGATGACTAAAGCCCTGCTGGAGAAGGATGGTGTGAACTGGCGTCAGAAGCTGCCACCAATCCCCACAGTGCCTGTTTCTGCCCAGACGAGGTGGAACGTTCCTTCTGCCCAGGCCCCTGGGGCAAACACTCCTCCTGCAACTGCACCACGGGGAGAAGGAGGTGGGAATGTGCCCTTGGGCTGGGCAGAGAGCCCTGGAGTCCCAAGGGTGATGAACAAGACAGCTGCCACACCTGCTTGGTGTGTTTGCAGCCAGGGCTGAGGCCTGCAGAAACCCAGGCCTGGTTCTGCCACAGCCTTTTCTGTTGATTCTGGTTTCTTTGATGTCTCTGTGTCTTGTCTCTGGTATGGGGATATTTGTTTTCTGTGAGGCTGTGAGATTCTTGTTGGTTTTATAGAGTTCTGTATCCTTTCACACCATTTCCAGACAAGAATGCTGCTGGCGTGGAGAGAGCTAGAGTGCTTAAGGAAGAAGGAAATGAATTAGTAAAGAAAGGAAACCATAAAAAAGCAGTTGAGAAGTACACTGAGAGTTTGAAGCTCAACAAGGAATGTGCAACTTACACCAACAGGTACTGTTCAGCTCTTTGCCCAACTGTTTCTTGGCCTGTATAAAAACCACCATGGCACTTCCTGGCAGAACTGTTTAATATTTGCTCCCAAACTAATAAATAAAACAAAACCACCCCCTCAGGTTCACCCCAAGTGCAGCTCCCCCTGTAGTGTAACATTCTTTGATCAGGTGCTACAGAACCCCTTGGAGACCCTTCCCTCTGGGCTGCCAGGGCATTTCTCCCTTGAGTACTTTGTCTCTGCTGTCCGACAGACCTCAAACTGCAGATTGCTGTTCTTAAACACTCAGAGTACTTGTATGGAGCTGCAGCAGGCAGAGCAGGTGCTGCACTGGCAGAGGCAGGAACCTGCATCCTCCAAATGCAAGTGCACTTTGTCTTTAGGGCAGGTTGCTCTAAACATCTTCCTTTTTGTTTCTTTGAAAAACCATTTCCTTTTTTTCCTCCCTGTAAATGAAACAAACATGAGTTCCAGAGTAAGATGACACAACTCACAAGGATGGTTCTGGAGCCAGCTTTGTGCTGCCCTGACAGCTGCTCTGTTGTGGCTCTGGATGCTGCTTCCAGCCAAAGGTCTCTGAGCAGCTGTGTGTGTTGCAGAGCTCTCTGTTACCTGAGCCTGAAGCAATACAAGGAAGCAGCACAGGACTGCACTGAAGCTCTGAAGTTGGATCCTAAGAATGTCAAGGCACTCTACAGGCGTGCTCAAGCACTTAAAGAACTGAAGGTAAGTCAGGAGTTTCTGCAGGGCTTCAGGCTAGGACTAGATAGCTGTTGCTGCATGATCAGAGCCAGAGATACCCTTTAGGGCTTGTTCCTGTGCTAGACAACCTCTGCCATCAGACCTTTAAGGACCAAGAGTCAGACATCAACTTTGCTGTTTGAATCTCATGAGTTTATCTGCATTAGGTCCTGTTTCTAGAGATGCTGAAGGCAACTGCTTTTCACAGAATCACAGACTGTGCTGAGCTGGAAAGGGCCCACAGGGACCTTTGAGTCCAACTCCTCACCCTGCACAGCACCACCCCCAGCAATGATACCCTGGGCCTGAGAGCTGAAGAACCCTTTCCTAATACACAACCCAAAGCTCCCCAACACAACTTCAGGCCATTCCCACAGATCCTGTCCCTGGTCACCACAGAGACCAGGGCTGAGCTTTATCTTTTTGTCTCGTGAGGAATGCTGGAGTCAGTACTGGAGTACATATTGCATTGGTGTTGGGCTCAGAATGCACTTGAGTGATGAAATTATGATTTCAGCCCTAGCTGGAACATGTTTTAGAATAGCTACATCAATGCCAGTGCTTGAGCAGTCACAGAGAAGGAGGCACAGGCTTGACTGTGCTGTCTTTGCCTCTGTTGCTGGGCAGTAGTTCTGCCTTAGACTTTTTTAATGCACTACCCCTTCTGTCATGGACATATTTTATGAAAAATGCTTTCGATAGGATTTTTCTCCTGAGAAGCTGAGGGGCCTCAGAAATGAAATGTAAACAATGATTATCTGCTGCTGTGGAATGCAACAGGTGCATCTGTGATTGGGCTCATGTGGTTGTTTCTAATTAATGGCCAATCACAGTCCAGCTGTCTCAGACTCCCTGGTCAGTCACAAGACTTTATTATCATTCCATTCCTTTCCTTGCTAGCCTTCTGATGAAATCCTTTCTTCTATTCTTTTAGTATAGTTTTAATATATAATTTTCTTTTAATATAATATATATCATAAAGCAATAAATCAGCCTTCTGAAACATGGAGTCAAGATTCTCATCTCTTCCCCTGTCGGAGATGGCTGCAAATTCAACACCCCTTCACTTTCTAGGATTTCATATTAATGAAATAAAATATATATGAAATAAATTATTAATGAAATAAAAATATAAAATATTCTCTTTCTAGGATTACAAATCAAGTATTGCTGACATCAAGAGCTTGTTGAAAACTGAACCAAAGAACACAGCTGCACTGAGATTACTGCAAGAACTGAACAGAGCCTAGGGTAACCAAGCAACCAGGAAAGCTTTCTTTTCCACTGCAGAGAAAAGCTTTCTCCCTTCTGCTGTTGATACAGGGACCAGTCAATGCAGGATTGGGGTTGAAATCTTCCAGTGCTGCTGAGATCTAAGAGGTTCTGTACCAGCACAGTGATTGCTAAGACATAATCTGTATCAAGCTCTATTCAGCTGGCTCTGTGATCATGCATAGCTTTAGTGCCCCTCCCCAAGAGGCATTTAGGTTCATTTTCCTGGTTGAAGTCAACTTGCCTCTAACTATTGGCCTCAGGGACTCTTTACATGTTGGCTAAGATGCACAGGAGTGGCTGTTCCTGTCTGAAGAGCTACAAGCAGAGGGGTTTTAGTCCTTATTCAGGTGACAGTTTTGCTGCATTTGTGCTGCTATTACTGAGAGAAAGTCGCTGCAAGAGCTGCTGTAGTTGCCAGAGCACCACATACCCCTCTTGTGGCAGGGGCACAGTTACTGCACAGGGCCAAGCTTGTTCCCTCTCCCCCCTGATGCCTGCTGGCCCTCAGCTGGGTTCTGCTGCTTAGTGTGGCTGGGCAGATGTTTACAGTAACAGCTTTCTTTAATTATTCTGCACATTTAAGAAAACAGCAGCAAGTTGGGCCTGCCTTGTTACACTGTGCACTATTCTTTCAGATTCCGGGTGCTTGGGAATTTTGCAATGTTTTTTTTGTCTTGTGTTTTTTGTAAAAAAAAAAAAAACCAAAAAAACAAAAACACTTTAGCTCCTCTGTGCCTTTTGGAGCAGTTGCTATGGGGTGTTACAGGGAGGAAAATACACAGTAACACCCCAGCTGAGGTCTGGCTTACTACTTCAATGCATGTTTAAATTTCTCCTGATCTTGATGGCACTGATTTTAAATGGTAGATAAAGAGATAGTTGGAGTTACTTTGTGAACTGTTAAAACCTGTTCTCATTAAAGCCATGTTTATTTTCACTCTAGGACTGTGGTTTTTGTGATGGATGGAATAGGGGAAGGGAAACACTTGTTTAACCATTTCATCCTGTCCCCTCTGTTTGTCAGAGGACTTCAGGCACTGTACAGGGCTTTGCTCTTTCAGACAGTGACCTCAGCTCATAGTTGCCCTGCAAGTTAGAGTTCAGAGAGCCAAAAGCTCCAGGGACACTGGGGCTGGGAAAGGCATGCCAAGGAGAGCACAGCACTGCATCATGGTTTCCAGCCATTGCTCAGCCTTGCCCTCTGCCTCAGCTCATAATCCAGAATAATTCATAACTCATAATACAGAATAATAAGATAATAAGAAGCTAGCCCCTGGTCAGGGTTGAAAAATATTTGTTTCCTACGTTGCCTGTCCCAGCAGTGTTTCAGGCAGGCACCTCACTGAATGGAAGTTTGGGAACAATTGAATAGAGAGCAATCCCTCTAATGCCATTGAAGACAAAGACCTCTTACCTTAGCCTGACATTAAACAGCTTTTTGTTGTTCCCAGGGCTGTACTCCATCAGCTGAAATGTGCCAGGGCTTGGAACAAGTCCTCCCTGAGGGGCACAAATTGCTCCATTCACTCCATTCCTGCTTCTAAGCTTGGCAGCTCCATTGATCCCACAGCCAGCCCTTGCCCATGCTCTTGGGGCAGGTGTGATGGATTCCAGGGTGGGGAAGCACACAGCAGTACCCAGATAAGCAGAAAAGCACTAGGAGTGGGAGTCCAGGAGTCCAGAAGTAGGACTGGCTTCAGTTAAGAGCTCTCCTTTTGGCAGCCCTGCTGGTACCTGAGTGGCAGACACCTGCACTGTTCGACAGCAGCTCATTGCAGCACCCCCAAGCAGCAGCAGCCACCATCTCCTTCCCCTCAAAACAGCAGTTTTGGTTGTGCCTGACACCAGAGATTTCCCCAGCAACAGCAGCAGGTGGACAAAGGCCATGCACAGCAGTGAGACACCACTGCAAGCTCAGGGGCACTTCTGCCTCTGCTCCTGCTGAGGTGCTGCTGTCTGTGCTGACACTGCCCAGGTGGGCAAGGGTAGTGCTGGCCACAGGGCAGCAGAGGGGTTTTGTGACAGAGACTCACCTTCATCTGCCCCTCTCAGACACAGCAGCTGCTCCTGACTCATTTGTGTTGCTGCCTCAACTCCCTAAAGCCTCAGACTCACCCAGGACTGCAGCCAGGGAGCCACTCTGAATCATTTCCAGTGTCATCAGGGGTCCAAGGGCCAGCTTCACCTTTTCTGATGATTTTGAATCCTCTTCTCCTTGTTCCTATCCTTTCAGAGGCTATTCTGATATCCCTGTGTTCCCGGGCCCCACGTCTGGTTTTAAGGAGAGCTCACCCAGTACAGCCACCTGGCCCTGTAGGTGGTGTCACAGGCACCCCTGAAGTGCCCTGCTACACCTGAAAAAAGGCTGCAGCCAAGCTAAACAACAGCAGAATGAAGTTTACCTGTACAGCTCCCTTCCAGCTCTCCTTTTGTGCATTACACTCCTGCAAATAGATGTTTTTCCTCTAGACACCAAGCAGAAAAGCTTCCAGCCCGTGACACTTGGAGAGAAATAACAAATCAGGGTCCTGTATATTAAGTGAATTAAAGTCCTTTATAAGCATCTCACTGAGAAGATGATATCTAAACAGTGAACAGCTCAGGCTGAGGCATCCACTAGGAGGAAAATAAATATTTAAGGACGTCAGAGGAAGAACTGGTGAAATGAAGGTGAGAAAAAGCAATGATGAAAAGCCCCCGTGAAGAATCCCAGTGGAGCAGAGCAGACACCATGCAGGAGCAAATGTGTAAGTGGTTCTATTAAAATGCTGGAAGGAAAACAAGAGGTAGGAGGGGTGACTCAGCAGGGAGCTGAAGGGAGAGTATGATACAGCACAGAAGGAAGATTGAGACAGCAAAACCAGCAGAAGCTGCAGAGAAAGCAGGTGGGTGGTGCTGGTGGAGGGGTGCTCCTGCCAGCTCCAGGGAGCAGTCAAGTGAGGTCAGTGCATCACCAGCCTCGAGCACTGAGGAGTCTCTAGGGACTGAGATTCCTTTCCTAACTAGGAAGAGCAGAGCACTAAGGCCAAGGTGGTGACAGCAACACAGGGAGCACAAGGACAGCAGCAACAGGTCCCAGCTCCCCCTGCAAGCAGGAGGTGTCCTTGTAGGACACAATGCAGTCATGAATGCTTGCAGGCTCTCCAGTGACTCCTGGGAACCTCTGCTCAGAGACACATGGGAAACACAGCTTTGATTTACAGCTGCCTCACAATTCCTCAGAAAGTTGATCTTGTGCAGCACAGACACACAGACAGACCCTGTGGTGAGCAGCAGGAGACACTCGAGGCCATTGCTACAGGTCTGCAATGTTCATTACTGGAGGAGAACAGCAGCAATCCATCCATCCTGTTTTGCTTAACTCCATCCTCCTAGGGAATCAGAAAGGATTAGAGGAGCCTGTTGGTTGGCAATTTGTTAATGTAATGCTGTATGTCCCTTCTGTCAGCTCTCCAGACTGACACCCCACCAGCTTCAATCCCTAATTACTGCAGCCTGAGTCCATCCTTCCACCTGTGAGAAGCAAAACCTTGGCTTGTCCTGCCAAGGGAACTGACCCTTTGTGGGGGTGGAAGTATCAGCTCTTTATTAGTGTCAGCTACATGAACAAATAAAACTACAGAATCCAATAAATTCACTAAAATGATGATTCATCAGCACTCATCATTTTCTGGGCAGCTGCCCCAGGCTGGGTTCCACACCACATTTCACAAGGAGCTTTCAGTGGTGAGAAGAGATTTAATGTGAGGATTTTTACAGGTGTAGGAGGAGGCAATTCTACAGGGGTTACAATACACACAAACAATAGGATGGGGCATGTGAAGACAAGCCAGGGTCACTGTTTGGGCATGATTCCAACAGCATGGTGGGGTTCCTGCTCCTGTTCTTCAGCAGCAACACTCTCAGGGCTTGCTCTCAGTCCCATAGCCTGCAAGAAACAGAGAACCCACACATGTCATTTTCAACTGCTAAAGGAAGAGTTTAATCCAGAAAACATGAAATTCACCTGAACTTGGATTAATGCTGTTACTTTGATATCATAAGTCAAAAAGATGTCTGAAATATCTTCAAAGTGGTAGATACAATCTGAATTGCTTTGTTAGTGTGTCTATCCCAGCCTCAGCAGCAGGGCCAGTTCCCTGATCAAGCACACAAGGGATATTTTATAGGATATCTACCAAAAAAACCCCACTGGGAACTCCCAGGAAAGATTGTGCTGGTCTCCACTAGACCTACAGAAAAGCAAGGATCTTTCCTATATTCCTTTCTGGTAGCAGAGTCATTGCCCTCATCAACATAGAAAGAGCCCACACAGGTCTCTGCGGTACGACTAAGTCCAGAAAATAGAGGATGCAATTTAAGAAATGGAATATTACAGTCAAAGACACTGATACTGCTCATTAAACCTCGCTTGGCCTGGATGAGAAACCCAATCCCCAGTTGCAGAGTTGAGAGCCCAGAGGCTCTGAGCACAGCAGGGCCCCAGCACCCACCTGGAGTCAGGGCAGGAAGGCCCCAGCAGGGCCCTTGTGGGGTGTCTCGGTGCTCTGGTGTGCCTGGAGAACAGTCACTGCCTCCTCGATCTGACAACAGAGCACAAGGGGGAGGAGTGGAGCTGCTCCAGTGGAAAACTGCACCAGGAACTCAACGCTTCAGGTCCCAATGCAGCCCCCACACAGAGCTGCTCTCAAAAGGTAAAGAACTGGAATAATTACAAAATCCAAGCTTCTGGCAGGAGACTGAGCAGCCCAAAGACCTTCTCTGTCTCTTACCAAGGGAAATTCTGAGGCATCTCTCCTTTATTATCAAGTCAGAACTTGCTAGACAGAAGTCAGCTTTCGCAGGTGAAGCTACCTGACACCACCCAGCAGAGCCCAGGCTCCTCAAAAATACAGCAGGGGAAGGGTGAAAGCAGCTCCTGTCTCCAAGGAGCAACAAAAAGATGCAGTCAATTCACTTCAACTACTTTGATGGGAACCAAAGCTAAATATTTACCAGAATTAAGAAGGAAACTGAAGAAATACTGCAGAGAGGCAGCAGTTTGCTGGTTTCTGTTCTGAGGAAAGAGCTGCTTCCATGCAGAGATACCACCCTGCTTTTCCCCTCTTGCTTCCCAGCCACCTCCAAACCACCCTCAAGCTTGTGCTGTGCTTTCAGGGAGCTGCTTCCAGCCTCTCCTTTTGCTGAAGGCAGGCAGACATTCAGGCACTGGGTGTGGTGACATCAACCCGGGGCTCCTTTTTCACTTGAAAATAAAACCTGCAGCTACTTGCTCTTCCTGCAGTGATCAGTGTCCTGGGCTGTGCTCCCCTTCCCTGGCAGCAGCAGGACACCAGCCCCTTGGAGAGGGATTTGTTTGGGCACTGGGTCTGTCCTACCTTGGAGCGCAGGGACTCTGGGGACTCCAGGAGCAGCAGCAGCTCAGAGTTGTCAATCTCCAGCAGCATCCCAGTGATCTTGCCAGCCAGTGAGGGATGCATCACATGGATCAGAGGGTAGAGGCGCTCACCTGCTCCAAACAGCAGCCAGGACATGAGAACCAGGCAAGCCCCCAGCATTTTAACCCACTGCAAGCCCTCCTGTGCCTGCTCAACTGAAATGGGACACAAGGGTGGTGATGGTGGTGGGGAAAACCACTGCTCACAGGCAAAGCTGCTCCAGCACATCTCAGCCACAGGAAGCTGCTGGGTGAAGTCAGCAGCAGGCACCTACAGTGGGCACAGGGCAGTGGAGCTGTGCACACCTGCCCACCCCTGCACAGTTTCTGCAGGAGCAGTTTCCTCCTGGGAGCAAAGAGCTGGTCTGTTGTAGCTATGATCTTTTCTGAAAAATCTTGTCTTTAGGATTTCTTCTCCTGAGAAGCTGAGAGGCCTCAGGAACAAAATGTAAACAATGATTATCTGCTGCTGTGGAATGCAACAGGTGCATCTGTGATTGGTCTCATGTGGTTGTTTCTAATTAATGGCCAATCACAGTCCAGCTGGCTCAGACTCTCTGGTCAGTCACAAGCCTTTGTTATCATTCCTTTTCTATTCTTAGCCAGCCTTCTGATGAAATATTTTCTTCTATTCTTTTAGTATAGTTTTAACATATATCATAAAATAATAAATCAAGCCTTCTGAAACATGGAGTCAGATCCTCGTCTCTCCCCTCATCCCAAGACCCCTGTGAACACCACCACAGTCTGTGACCTGCTGTGCTTTGGCCAGGCCAAGCAATGCTGTCCCACACCAGGGCACTGCCTGCTCCACCATAGAACACCTTAAACCCAAGGGCTGTGTGGCACAGCTGACCTTAACCCCCATGGCCACCAAGCTGTTCATCAGTGCAGGATGGTTCAGAGCTCAGGGGAATTGGAAATGCCCTGGCACAGCCTGGCAGCACCTGGATGGAGCTCTGCCTCTCTGCAAAGCTTCACCAGACACTTCTCACTGTCAGGCAGCTCATGCAGACAGGGAGTGGCTTTATTGCTCCCATCCAGTTCCAACACAGACTGAATTTATTTATTTTTTTTTTAAGCAGCATAATATCAGAGCAATCCCACAAAGCCTGAGGGCTTCTCCCATCAGTTAATTTTGCCCTGGTGCATACAAGCCCAAATGCCCCCAGGGCCCTGCAGCTGGACCTGCTCCAGCAGAGCAGCCTGGCACCCACCAATCATTTGCTTCTGTTCCTGAGGGGGGGCTGCTGCAAGCAAGGATGCTGTCAGTGGCTCCTGCCCCTGGACATGCACAGCAGGTTCTCCCACCTGGGGGAAAAACAGGGAAGAACAGCAATCAAAGGCTGGAAGGGATCTGAGTCACCTGACTTGCAGGAATGGTGCTCAATACCAACCACAACAGGGCATTTCAGCTTTCCAAGATGCATTGTCAGTTTGTATTCAAACAGCAGCTTGCAGAAAAGCTGGAATCAAGCACTGGAGCTGTGTGGCTACTGGATCCACAGCCCCACAATGGGGATCCCAGGGCTCAGCAGTCACAATATCCCAGAGCAGGACCAGGAATGTCACATTCTGGTGGCTGCAGAGCACTTACCTGTGGGGCCATCACAGGTGGCATGTGCCCCATGGGCTGCATGTTCCTGGCAGAGGAGGAGTACTTGTACTGCTGGGCCCCCCGTGGCAGGGCAGACGAGGAGGGCATCCGGGTGCTCACTGTCTGTGTCCCAATGTTGGCTGCAGTGGGGACAAGAACATTTGTGAGGAGGGGTCCTTAAATGCATGCCTGTGCCAAGGAGGCTGAAGCCACAAGGACAGTGTGCTTGTTTGGAGAGCCTGAGAAGTCCTACATGGGCCAAAGCAGCCCCCAGGTGAAAGGCAGCTTCCCCAGGACAGGCAGGCACTGCTGCCCTTGGAGGGGGTGGTCTGGTGTTGTGCAGAGGGCAGGAGAGCTGGCAAAGGCACCCACAGCTCATCAGCTCTCCTGCTGAAACCCATCAGCATCAGCAGCCAGAGAAGGGGAACAGCTCTGGGCAGGATGGGCTGTGAGAGCCTGCTCATCCCAAAGGGAGGTGAAGACAGAGAAATGAGAGGACAACGACAAAAAGAGAAGGGCCAAGCCACAGACAGCCCTCCTAGTCCCACTGCTCACTTCAGCAATTAGACACTCAGTGACAAAGATAACTTTGGGCAAAATCCCATGAAGATGGGAAGGCAGTCACTGCCCCAGCTGGTCGTGTGTGAAGGGGATACCCCAAGACCCAGGGCCAGCCTCAGCACAGCCAGGCACTGGGGATGCCAGCACGGTCTGGGTCTCAGCTCCAAACCCCTCTAACATGAGGTGTGGCATTGGCACAGTTCAGCCTGTAAGATCCCCTTCCTGTGCCCCTAAGATCCTTTCCCACCCCCTGCCTTTGTCCAGGCACTAAGCCCAGGTGCTGTGGCTGCATCACCATCTGCTTTAAGGATCATATTCAAGGCCTAGCCACCAACAAGACCAATCTGCACATCAGACACCTGTCCCATTACCTGAAAGATCCCAACCTTCCCCAAAAAGTCACATACTTAGCTCCTACAGACAGTGCTCCAACTCCATCACACAACCAGACTCCTCCATGAGCAATCCCACAAACCAATCCATCCTACTGGAGACCTGAGCTCACAGTAAGCACCCTTGCCACCCTGGTGATACCACGGGGGTCCTTCCCCCACTCACCCACTCTGTGGGCCTGGGGGGGCACTCGGGGCACCTGGGTGGAGGCCTGTCTGGTGGTGCTGATGTTGGACAGCAGGCGCCGGGGCGGCACCGCAGCCCTCAGGATGGGGGTGGCTTCAGGGTACACTGCTGCAGAGAGACAGAGAACACACACAGTGAAGCTGCTTGGTAGCAGAGGCATGGAAGGAGACATGGGGAGAGTGGCTGTGGCTGGGGACAGTTCAGGAGCACCTCACCTCTGGTGTCACTGCCAACATCTCACCTCCTGGTGTCCATCACCGTGGGCCTGCACCAAACCCCTGCACACTTTCCCAAGACAAACCCTCATGGTCACACACTCCCTGCTGCCTTTAAAGACCCTCAGTCCCTGACTGAGCCCACCTGGTGCCAAGAGCCCCCAGGGAGAGGCAGGCAGACTCACAGGGAGGCCGGGAGGGCTGCGCACTCCAGCGAGTGGCAGGGCGGACTGGGACAACAGGGCTGGGGCCGTAGAAGGCAGCTCTGGTTTGTGGCTGGGGAAGAAGAACACATCCAACATGACTGGGGAGCTGAGCTGAGCCAGAACTAACTCAGAGCCCCTTGGTGGCTGCTGCACACAGACAGACAAGCCAAAACCATGGCTTTGGCAGGGTGCCAGAGCACTTTAAAGACTGAGCTCCAGCCCTGCTGTCAGCATGGCCTCCAGCAGCTCTGCTTCGTGCCTCCTCAGGAGCTTCTGCACCTCTGTAACCCTTCTCCCTTGCTCTCCATGCTTCCCTCCCACCAAACTCCTCCTGCCTTCCTTCCATAGCAGTAACTATGAAATCCCAGCCCATTTCCTGCAGCACCTGCACCCCACCCATCAGATCCCACTGGCTCCACAGGGTGTGCTTGCCTCAGACATCTTTCATGAAAAATCCTTTCCTTAGGATTTTTCCTCCTGAGAAGCTGAGAGGCCTCAGGAACAAAACGTTAACAATAATTATCTGCTGCTGTGGGATGCAACAGGTGCATCTGTGATTGGTCTCATGTGGTTGTTTCTATTTAATGGCCAATCACAGTCCAGCTGGCTCCGACACTCTGGTCAGTCACAAGCCTTTGTTATCATTCCTTTTCTATTCTTAGCTAGCCTTCTGATGAAATCCTTTCTTTTAGTATAGTTTTAATATAATATATATCATAAAACAACAAATCAAGCCTTTTGAAACATGGAGTCAGATCCTCGTCTGTTTCCTCATCCTCAGACCCCTGTGAACACGGTCACAGTGTGCCCAGATCCGCACAACCCAAGCTCTGCTCCTCAGCCCCACTGCCAGCCCGCTCCAGGGCAGATTTGGGTCCTTGTGCAAGGCTGCCATTGGGGAGCAGGACTCACCTGAGGCATGGGGGGTAGGAAGTACCCTGGGGGGGTCTGGAAAGAGCCCAGGAGAGGGCCAGGCAGGGCCCTCATGGTGGCCAGCCTCTGCATGTACTGGTTGGTGAGGATGGCTTTCCGCTCCTCCTTCCTCTGCGCCAGTGCCACGTAGAGAGGCTTGGTGCTGACAATGCGCCCGTTCATTTCTGTCACCGCCTTGGTGGCCTCCTCTGGGGAGGAAAAACATACAAACCCAAACCCTTTGCTGCGGCCACCCTCTGTCATCACCTAAAACAGGATTAGAACAAGACAGCTCAGTCCACAGATCGCTGCAGCATCCACAAAACACAGTGTGAGAGGGGTGAGTGTGATCCAGCCACAGGCAGCCCATCTCAGCCCCCACACCCAGGGTGGGATGGATGGGACTGCGCCTCTCCCACAAACAGGTTCCTCTGGGGAAGGGCAGGAGTTGCTCAGGCAGTAGGTTTGGGAAATGAAGATGGCAGAGTCAGGACCAGCCTGGGATCGGGAGCCTGTGATCATCTGGGGGTAATCTGTGCCTCAGTCTCACAGGGGCCATTGACCAGAAATGCTCTGGTGCTTAATGCTGCAGGAGCCAGCAAGGGATGGGGATCAGTGGGACTCTGTGCCCTGACACACTGTCCCTGGCAGGTTACAGACAGCTGACCTTAAAGCCAGACCCTTAGATGTTGCCCATCCTTTACATGTTGCCTTCCAGAGAATCCTGACACCAGTGCCAGTGAAAAGAGTGACGCGTCCCTGGTGTTCCAAAAGGCCAAACACCAGCCTGTCCCCCCACTGTCCTGAGAGAGGTGGCTTGTGGGTCATTTTCATTTGTACCAGTGTCACAGAGCAGCTGGGCAATACTCAGAATGCTGCAGCTTTAAGGTCCCATACCTGGCACCTCACCAGGGCTGGGGTAATTCAACAAAGCTCAACAAATATTTGCTCCTCAGGACAGTGTGAGGTGAAGCAGCATGTCCCTTACACCTGGCTTGAGATACAAGCGCCACGTAGAGAGGCTTGGTGCTGACAAGCCATCAGCTTGAGATACAAGCCATCAGCAGGGAAGTGTAATTCAAGAGGATGATAATCCCTACCCATCCCCAAGGGCTGAGTGCACTGGTTTACTGACCCCAGGAGCTCCAGTCCCTCACCTTGGCACTGGTGATGGTGCCATAAGGGGAGAACTCCTTCCTCAGCCTCTCATCATCTATTCCATCATCCAAGTTCTTCACATACAGGTTGACCCCCTGCACAGAGGTGAAAAAAAAGCAGCTTGGGATCCCAAAGTTTACAGCAGTTTGTTACACTGGATGCACATTTCACCAGCAGCTCAGATGGAGGGTGGGACATCCCACAGAGACATCCCCTGCAGGAGCAGAGGCACGGAGAGGGGCCAGGATTGTGTATTTTGAGTAGAATTTATGCAAACACCCCAAGTGAAGAGGGCACCCACACCATCACTGGGACCCTGCTGAACCTCATGAAGCTGTCTCATTTCCAGACTGATATTTCTGGAAATTGGCAGACCCATGTGTTCACCTCTCAACACCACCCTGGGTTTAAATCTTTCCCCTTTCCTGATGTTGCTTGCCAGGACATTCCCAGGCAGTGACTGACCCCTCATTGCAGGAGGTGCCCACCCTGCTGATCTGCTCTGGAGAGCTCTGTGCTGTCCCAAGCTGAGAGTGCCCCTGTTGCAGTCCTGCAGGATGGAGCCCCCTGCTCTCTCTTACCTGGTACCTGTTCACCCTCTCTTGCTTCATCTGCTCGAATTTCCTCTTGAGCTCGCTCTGGCGCTCCAGCCGCTTCTGGGCGCGGCCCACGTACAGCACCCGCCCGTTGAGCTCCTTGCCGTTCATGTCAGCCACAGCCTGCCGGGGAGGGAAGGGCTCTCAGACAGCAGGGAGCCATGGCCACAGCTCTGCTCCTCACCCACCACCCCAGGGCAGCCCCAGCACAGGCAGAGAGCTGCTCCCCTTGCCAGGCCCTGCCCACCCAGGTGCCCAGTACCAGCGCCCAGACAGGCACAAAGCTGGTGAGGTTCCCCCTGAGGGAGATGGGCAGTGAGGAGCCTCTTGCCTTCTGGGCTTCCTCGTGCTTCTCAAAGTTGACGAACCCGAAGCCCTTTGAGCGGCCAGTGCTGTCCATCATGACCTTGACACTCAAGGTCTTTCCTGCAGCAGGGAAGGAAAGCAGAGTCTGAGGGGTGCCCAGTGAGGGGGTGCTGCCAGGGTACAGCACTGTGCTGGGAACCAGCAGGAGAGACCAGCCCAGCAAGGACCCTGGACAGCCAGGGCAGCTGGAAGAGCCCAGCAGGAGGACGGACAAAGGGATCCCCAAGAGGCAGGGACAGCAGGCTGTGAGGTTTGGTGAGGGTTATCCCTCCAACCCAGGCTGCTGCTCTCATTGCCCTGGCCTCTTCAGCCAGTGCAGTGAATTCCTTTAGCTAGAAAATCTCATCTTCTTTATATATGAACACAGACTGGGCTCATATTGAAGGATAATCAGAAATTACTTAGGATGACACTGACCAAGCATGGACAGTATGGCCCATGGATTAGCACAACACTGAAACCCATCACAAGAGGCATCCTCCAGTAGTGACTAAACTGAAAAACCTGTTTTCCTTACATTCAGACTCAACAATTCTTATTCCCAGGGTTCCTGTAACCCCACAGTATGCTGTTAACAAGACAATTAAAAAAAAAACTATCCAAGAAAGAAAAGACAGCACCAAGTACAAGTTATCCTCTGTCACAGCAGGAAAGCACATGTAACATCCTGACAAATGAAGTGACTGCAGTCCTTTTATGTGGGGGATGTTTAAACAAGTCACATCTCACAAGAAAAGGAGCTGCTATTTCAGCCAAACACTCCCCCCACTTCATTTTAGGTTGCCCCAACTCCAGTTTATCAGACATGAGGACATTTCAACAACTGCACTCACCAAACTTGGAGAATATTTCCCTCAGTCTGTCATCATCCATGTCATCCCCGAAGTTTTTGATGTAGACATTGGTGAATTCTATTGCCCTAGCCCCAACCTCTGCCTCGCGCTCTTTGCGGGATTTGAAGTGTCCAACAAATCTGTGGGAAGGAAGGAAAAGGCCTCAAACCCTGCATGTCCTCTGCAGAGGGAAGATGGACTCAGGCACACCTGTGTCAGCACAGGCCAAGAGAGATCCCATCACCTCAGGCCATGCTTTGCTCACCCACAGACTCACCATGAGTTTCACATACAGCACCTTCTGCATGTCCTACTCTGGCATACATGGACCCAAACTCCCCATTGCCACTGCCAGAAGCAGGGATGTGTCACCCCAGGAGACATCAAAAGACTTCAAAGGAGGCCACCACCACAAAAGACCCCAAAGGATACCACCAAGTGCCAGCACTCTTCCTCCAAAGCATTCTCCAACACTCTGTGCAGCCCTTGCCTCTGTGGGATGTAGAGTGAGATGATACAATGCAAACAGAGAGAGGAACAACAACAAAACCTCTTCCTGCCCAGATTATCTGATGGCAACAGCCAAGATCAGGGACCAGCTCCACTTTGTGGGC
The DNA here is from genome assembly GCF_051311805.1 of Agelaius phoeniceus. Classification (NCBI taxonomy): domain Eukaryota; kingdom Metazoa; phylum Chordata; class Aves; order Passeriformes; family Icteridae; genus Agelaius; species Agelaius phoeniceus. The sequence continues at coordinate 7,237,643 of NC_135281.1, forward strand.
ACTCATTACACCTCCTCAGCAATAAAACCCAGCCTGGGGCTGGACTCCTTCCCCACCATCTGGGAGCAGCTCCAAACCACTATCACACTTCCCCCAGCACCCACCACAAGTGACTCACTGTCCCAGAGAGCAGCAGAGCTGCCATGCCCAGCAGGGATGGAAAAGGGAAGAACACAGAGCAGCAGGAAGGGGATGCCTGATAGTGCCAGAGAGAGGAGTCTGGGCTCTGCACTTGGCTCTGCTCCTCCCTTGCCTTGATCCACTTACACCTTCCTGTCATTGAGCAACATCCCATTCATGGTCTCAATGGCCCGAGTTGCTGCCTCATGTGTCTCAAAGTGGACAAAGCCATAGCCACGGGATCCATTTTCATCACAAACCACCTACAAACACAGCATGAGGGGCAAAGGAAAGAGACAGACACAGTTTTTCTCCATGTTTGTACATGAGTACATCACAGGAAAACCCAGCCCCGTTTTCCAGGGGCATTTTCCCTCCCCAACATTCTGCTCCCACTGCAGCTGAGCTCTTTAGGGTTGTTGGCAGCAGGTCAGGGAGGTGGGCAATCCCAGGACCAGATCCATGCTGCTTTATATGATATCCAGGAACTTGTGGCTCCCCAAGACCCACATGCCACTGGTGCACTGAGCTGGGACAGGATGGCACATAACATCCCTGTGCAGGGACTGGGGTGAAAGCCCTCATTCTGAGGGGAAACATAGCAAAGCCTTTTTGCTTCAAAGCAGCTGGGAATTGAAAGGAGATGTGGGAAGTGAAATGAGAAAGGGAATTCCAGCTGGCTGGAGCATGCTTCCAAGAGTGAGGGCAGCTCTGCAGCAAGTCCTCTCCTGCAGGGCCCTGGGCACACGTACCTTGCATGACAGGATGTTTCCAAAGGTAGAGAATGTGTCATACAGGGCTTTGTTATCAATGGAGTCATCCAGGTTCTTGATGAAGACGTTTCCAACCCCTGATTTCCTGAGCCCGGGGTCCCGTTGGGACCACATGATGCGGATGGGTTGGCCTTTGATCACCTCGAAATTCATGGTGTCCAGGGCTCGCTCAGCTGGCAAAGGAGGGGGAGGAGAGGGGAGTAACAGACACAGATCTGCCTCACATTCTGCAGCAGCTGAGATGGGCACAGGAATTGGGGCCAGGGGCTTGTTAACCTAAATGGGATAGGCAGCTCTGCCTCCCCACCCCTCCAGCCACACCACTCTTTGACTAATTACTTCTTTTCTCTCCAAAGGCACGCCTGACTCCCAAGGATCAACCATTTCACAACAAGCTCCAGTCTGGCAGATGCCCAGCTAATTTACCCAGTAAGGATTTTGGTCTCTAGGGCAACTAAATCAACACCTTCCCATCATTACAGCCTCACTTCAGCGTGGAACACCTTCCAATTACAGCACTGTGTCATGGTAATGCCTGCCAGGGGAGTGGCCTCACTTTACACTGTGAGCCAGTGGGCAGCTGGGTACCCCAGGGGAAGGGCAGAAGGGGTTTTGGTGCCCTTCTCTGATAGGAGAAGAAGGACGGAGGCAACTCTTGCAAGTCACCAGAGCCCAGCAGCTGCATCCTTTCCCAGATGCTAAGAAGAGATGGAAGCAGGATGGGTCACCATCAGAGAGCAGGCTGGGATTAGTGAGAACCAAGCCCCCAACAGCAACACAGCCATTCAGACAACTGCTCCCCCTCTCCCAAGGCCCACCCAAGTCCCTGCTGCGAGGCAGTTCCTCAGAGCTGCTATGAGGAACCTACCATCCACAGGCTGCTGGAAGTTGATGTAGGCGTAGCCCAGTGAGCGGCGCGTGGCCACGTCCCGGCACACTCGGATGGACATGATGGGCCCAGCAGGGGAGAACTTCTCATACAGCATGGCTTCAGTCACATCTGGGTGCAGGTCTCCCACATAGAGAGAGGCTAAGGGGTAGCCAGGGCCACTGGCATTCATGGTCACCCACAGAGCTCAGCTGCAGAAGGAGACAGACCCGAGGCTGCAGGGCACAGGTTTCAGATTGCCTGTGCAATCACAGACCCACACTGGGGCTGGCCCCACTGCAGCAGCACAAGTCAAAGCAATGCCCTTCCCTTCCCACCAGCAGCACTAGGATCAGGAATGCCCCAAGGAAGCTGCAATCTCAAAACTTGCCAGGACACAACAATTTTGGTACAAAACTTGAGCTGGAGTGGTCTGCACCTCACAGCCCTTACACACCCTGGAAGGATGCAGTGGGACACCACACACACAGAAATTTGCTCCTTAAAACACTCAAACCCCAAGAGAAATAAAATGGAGTTTAATTTCTCAGAATGTAAACAGCCCTTCTCCACCAGAGACTTCTATTTTAACTCCTTGATGGCTCCCTCCAGCTGGGGCAGAGCCAAGGAGTGGGGGTTTGTACTGATGGCCAGGGAGCAGAACTGCAGCCCACGTCCTCCCTGCAAACAGGTCCATGTCTAACAAGGCAGACACAGGGTTTTAGCCATCCCTTCCCAGTTTCTCAGCTTGTTGACTACTGTTCCCAGAGCAGGCAAATTGATGCTCAGTCTCTGCCTGGTTTCAGTTGAGTATAAAGTTCTGTGTAAAGACAACAGACAGTGCTTGAGACCCCCGGGCTACTGCCTAGGAAACACAGAAACGCAGGTCCTGCCCAAAAAGCATATAAATCCATCCTTGGGGCTCTTACCTTAAACCTCAAAAGTCCTGAGACACTTGTTTAGACACCTGTAGATACCCAAAATTAATACACATATATAGGAGAGGTGTATCGAGCAACCCCCCGGCCAAAGGCAGGTCCCCACGGCGGAGCCGCGCACCGGCTCCGTGACACAGCCCCGCTCCTCGCACCGCCCTGAGAGCCCCCCAAAAACAAACACAGGGTAACAGAGCAGCCCCAGCGCCCCTCCAGAGCCAGCGGGGCACGGAGGGAAGGGAGCTCAAACGGGGAGGAGGCGGCCGGAGCGACGATGCGGGGAGCGGGCGGGCAGAGGCGGCACAGCCCCGCCGGGAGCCCCGGGCAGCGCACAGCGCCGGCCACGGATCGGGACCGCCCGAGGAGCGCTGCTCACCCTGCCCGAGGCCGCCCGCCCCGGAGAACCGGCCCCGCACTCACACCGAGCGCCCGCCGAGGCAGCACCGCTCCACTGAGGCTGCCGGCACCGGGCGCCTCTTCCGCGGCGGCCCCGGGGGCGGGACGGGACCCCCGCCCACCGCCCCACCCCGGCCAGGTGCGGAGCGGACACCCCCGCGGGCAGGGCAGGGCAGGGCAGGGCAGGGCAGGGCAGGGGCGGCCCCCGCGGGGCTGAGCGCTCAGGGGTTCAGCAGGTGCAATGCAGCTCCTCATCTTCGCGAATCGCAGCTCCTGCGCATCTCCTGCCTTCCCAAAGGGGAATTGAGCTGCGCGTCACCCTGGAACACTGACAGCGTGTCCCACCCACGCGCTTTTGGGAAATCGCATTCACCTTCTGACTTGTAATTCTCTGAAGTTAAGGAGTTCAGGCAGGAGCCGTACACAGCTGGGTTACAAATCCCTCATCACCGGGCGCTCGTGCACTTCTGAATTCCACAGCAATCTCCCTCAGGACCCAACAGAGTGCCAGGGAATATGGCCTCTGCCATCATCACCTCTTGTCTGTATGGCCCAGGGGCTCTGTAAGCTCACTTTCACCCACTGAGATCGCACCCCAGCTGTTCTGGACGTGATTGTGCTGCTGAAAGGCCGGATGAAAGCACACAGGAACCTCGAGCCGCAGGCAGTGAAACTCCAAAGCAGCTCCCCCAGCATCCGGCTCCACCCCATCCTGCACCCTCGGGAGGGTCAGTTGCGAGGCAATCAGAACCATCACCTTCACAAAAGCTTTCTGGTGGTTTACCACACCAAGAGGCCTCACCCGAAGGTCAGATCAGCGTCAGCACCGAGAATCTGCAGCAGCAACAGTTGGATGAGTTGAACATGTTGAGTGCACCTGGACTCTTACTGTGGCTGGGCCAGCTGCAGTGCCCTTTCACAGAAAGACAGAACTAAACAAAAATGGAGACACCCCCGCAACTCATCACTGCTGCAGACCAGCCTCCTCAGCTGACGATTTCCCCAAAAGAGACAGCCAGGATGAGAGATGTTATGTGAAAGGACTAAGACAGGAGGGGGTCTCTGAACAGGAGCAGCTAGCAAATGCAGGGATTTTTCTTCTCAGAGCTGACAATGCCATCAGCATGAGTCAGGCTGGGAGTTGGTGCACACTATAAAAAAATTTGTGTGGTATGTGCATACATTTAGGTATGTCCATGAAGGCTGAAGAAAATGACAAAGTAGCAATGATTCCACACATGGAAGGACCATGCACAGCCATGGCACAAGGCAGAACAGTGGTCAAGCAACAGCTGGTTAGATTTTGTCCTAATGCCTTCATTGGTCAATAAAGAGCAGCCAAGTGACATTTTCCACTGTGCACACTTCTGTGTTGCCACACTCTGGGAGCAGGACCAAGCTTCCCTGAAGCTTTCAGGCTGCCTGGCTACTGCCATCCATCCCTTCACGTGCTCTTATGTCCAGTGCACCTCTGCTATTTTGCACTCTTGGTGTTCCTTTAGCACAGCCCAGTGTGAGACCTCTGTGTGTGCAGAGGTGAAGCCAGTCCTGTGCACAGAGTGGGTATTTAAAAGGTTCCCTAGAAAAATCTCTAAATGTAACCAACAGGCTTTTCCCATTTACAGTGTGTTTGACCCTACAATATGTAATGACTCGTGGCAAGTTCAATGGTTATTTAGAATTGCATTTAAGCTCTGCAATGGCAATGTACTACAAGTATGCCCTTGATGAAAAAGAGAAACGATGTTTTCTCCTCCAAATCTGGGAGGGTGTGTGGGAAAGTCTCTCGTTAAAGGAATGAGTAACTCAGTATTTGTAAACCATGAATCAACTCACACAATCCACGAACTGAAAACCGAGTACAAGTGGTGATTTTACTACCACAGGTTTCGGCACTACTACAGCAAAGACAACAGACAACCAAATGATAAAATTTTTTTTTTATTATTCACTTTTGAATTCTTTTACACTTTCCTGATTATTTTGTGTAAGGTGAAACTAGAACTGTTTAAAAGACATACACAAATCTAGTACATCAATAACCAGGTATTTCTTTTTGCTATACTATTCTCACAACCACGTGTGTGCTAGGCAATATAACCGTCACAGAAGCAAACTTTAGGCAGAATACTGGTCAGTAAAAACAAAGCGAAAAGAGCTACCAGATATACAGACAGGCTCGGTTCCACATTCACTACTGCATTTATCAAGCGCCAAGTATTAACTGCACAATTTGTTCAGCTAGTAGAGGGGAGTTTTAAAATCAGTGCATGAAATTCTCTTCAGCAGACAGATGGACAAACAGATGGATCCTATACCTAAGTGGAATGTGAAGGCAGGGGATGATACCACAGGACTGATAGGTGACTATTCCTAATCTTTTCCACTGCATTATTCACGCAACTCTTACTAGGTTTTGTTTAATGGGACATGTTTGAAACATGACAAGGTGAGGACGTTTGGAGCTCAAATATTACAAGCATTACAGATGTGTAGGTCTGCATTCCAGTATGAGATGGGAAATCCTGAATATTTGAGCCAGTACTTGAGCCAGTTTCCTGGTACTACCAAAGAATGGCAGACAAGAGCTGAAGAACACAGCAGCACTGGCAGCTCTTAAACACCCAAGGAAGAAACCTGTCCTTGGTGAGGTGCAGGCCTCATCCACCATCCTGACATCACCAGGAACCAAAGAAAGGATGATGCATATGGGAGTCCAAAACTGCTTTAATGGAGTTTAAACAGGTGAAAGGGTCAAGGATGAACAGAGTCCAGTGGGAGAATAAAGTGAACTAAAAGATGGCTCAGTGGATTACTTTAAAAGTTTTCAGGATAAATTGAGAATGGGAATACCATGGAGATTTTGATTTACCTAAGAGTAAAGTAATGCAAAAGTGGCAGATCACTTCATGGTATCATTCAAATTAATAAGGCCATTCAAAAAATTGAATCTTCTCCTATTGCAAGTCCATGGCAGCGAACCAAGAATATTTACTACTGAAGAATATCTAAATTGTAACTAGGTAAAAGTTATTGCTGTGGGAAGGGGCTTAGTCATGCATGTGGTATGAGCATGAAAGCACTTTGAGAAGTCAAACCCCAGTTATCTGCCAGTGTAAAGAGTTTGGAAATCAAGCTGCTAACTCCCCTGTTTCCCTCCTCCCCAAAACAAACCCCATCCCCAGAAAGACAGGATTGACAAAGTGAGCTTTTGACTGGAAGTGGTGCCTCAGACTAGGTTACAAATGTCTACAGAGTGTGCCTGTTCAACTACCTCATAGCAGTGTCCCTAACTGAAATGCCATACATTGGATTGTTTTCCTTCCATGCCCCAGTGTCACAATAGAATCTCTATAACTTTCTGTACAACTTTACAACAGAATTGTACTTCAACTATTTTGGTGCCAAATTAAGCTCGCCAGAGTTACATAATTGATGTCTACTTTTCTACCAAGAAGAGTTTTGTAAAGTCAATTGCAATCACAAAACCCTTTATTATTATTATCATCACAGTGTTCAGTTAAAAATATAAACACGGTAATCGGAACTGTAAATGTTCAGAATAGGAAAGTTCGGAATGCCATTGGAATAACCGACCTCCGCTCTAGGTACACAAAACACCAACCAACCGGTTTTACCCCACAGACAGTTTTTGCTACGTTGAGGTTGTGAAAGTCAATGTACTATTCTTTTTGCTTGTCGCACAAAGGGATTATGTGTAGGATACAGGGTGACATTGAACATATAGTG